>NC_052499.1:78486299-78816382 GCF_016617805.1 Bactrocera tryoni
CCTACTTCTCATATAACACAATTTTAAATTTCATTTGAGTCTTTCACTTTTTAGTAGACAAATCAAGAAGCAATTAATATATTATAACGAGATAAAATTTTGTAAAAACAAGTAAGGGAGGGCTAAGTTCGGGTGTCACCATTTTATACTCTCGCATGATAAAGTGATAATCGAGATTTCATTATCCGTCATTTACATATTTTTCAAATACCGTATTTGTGTAAAGTTTTATTCCGCTATCATCATTGGTTCCTAATGTATATACTCGTATTATACAGAGAAGGCAACAGATGGAATTCAAAATAGCGTTATATTGGAAGAAGGCGTGGTTGTGAACCGATTTCACCCATATTTCGTACATGTCATCAGGGTGTTAAGAAAATATTATATACCGAATTTCATTGAAATCGGTGAAGTAGTTCCTGAGATATGGTTTTTGGTCCATAAGTGGGCGACACCACGCCCATTTTCAATTTAAAAAAAAGCCTGGATGCAACTTCCTTCTGCCATTTCTTCCGTAAAATTTAGTGTTTCTGACGTTTTTTGTTAGTCGGTTAACGCACTTTTAGTGATTTTCAGCATAACCTTTGTATAGGAGGTGGGCGTGGTTATTATCCGATTTCTTCCATTTTTGAAGTGTATATGGAAATGCCTGAAGGAAACGAGTCTATAGAATTTGGTTGACATAGCTATAGTAGTTTCCGAGATATGTACAAAAAACTTAGTAGGGGGCGGGGCCACTCCCACTTTTCAAAAAAAATTACGTTCAAGTATGTCCCTTCCTAATGCGATCCTTTGTGCCAAATTTCACTTTAATATCTTTATTTATGGCTTAGTTATGACACTTTATAGGTTTTCGGATTTCGCCATTTTGTAGGCGTGGCAGTGGGCCGATTTTGCCCATCTTCGAACTTAACCAAGTTCCAAGTTTCATCATGATATCTCAATTTTTACTCAAGTTACAGCTTGCATGGACGAACGGACAGACGGACGGACGGACAGACAGACATCCGGATTTCAATTCTACTCGTCACCCTGATCACTTTGGTATATATAACCCTATATCTGACTCTTTTAGTTTTAGGACTTACAAACAACCGTTATGTGAACAAAACTATAATATTCTTTTTAGCAACTTTGTTGCGAGAGTATAAAAAGTATCTTTAATTATGTTACCCTCTTACTAAGAATTGTGCAAATCGAATCGAATCTGTTCAAGCCCCTAGCATCTCTAGGCATCTCTGTTGACCCCAGTGTTTATAGCGGAGGTTTACCAAAAATATCGGTCGGAATACATCTGAGTATTCCAAATGTGTTGAATCCCTGGACCCCATATACCTAATATAAAGATTTTCGAATTCACCTATTTTAACTGTAGTAACCGTTATACCGCATATATCACAAAATATATCTCAAGAGTATGAAGAGTGCGGTTGTACCCGAACTTAGCTCTTCTTTACTTGTTTTAAACGCGATTTTTGCTACTGGTAATATACATATATGGTATTTTCAAATTTGATCTGTTTAGTGAATTAGGAGTATTACTGGTGCCGCTTTATCTCTATAGACTTTTGTAGCTAACAATTTGAACTGGCTACATTCTTATTTTATATTAAAGGTTTTAAACATAAATTTTATTCTAAAATTCTCAGTAAAATTTTTTGACAAATTAAAGCAATATTTTTTACTTAAATAATATAAACTTGAAGCTTACTGTCTTCTCACCTTCTCACAGTTTCTAATCAATACTGATAAATTTTTCTTGATTGGCAGCCGATGAATTGGTGTAAACATAAAACCACGAAAAAATGTTTCGATCTTACAATGAAATCGTTCCGACGATGTTATACAGTTTCTTGATATAATAACTAGCATAAGCTCAGCTCCTTCTCCTCGAAAATAAAAAGAATGTTGGCCAATTTAATTCAATACGTTAAAATATGTCAAAAAAACATAGCCGCATGTTGTTCAACTAATGTTTGATTATGCCAATCTGTTAGAATTATACCAGTTACATGTTCTATTGGCTAAAATACTTCAATACTTCAAGCATTGGCGTATCGTAGGGATATAACATACTCTCAACTGACACTATTGAAGCATTTGTACACAATATTTTTATAATCGCTCCTTTCAATTAAAATAGTTCGCAATTAGGTGCAATTATGGGCACAATTTTCGAAAAAAATAAAAGGTGACAAAATTTACGCTAACTTTGCTGTTGCGCAAACAAAAAAACAACAATTTTTAATAAGTGTTTGCACATCCGCCTTAAGCAGGCAGGACTTTGAACTCAAAAACTAGTATGCGCGTAAGTACGAGTATTAAATGCACAAAGTAATAATAAAAAAAACGAAATAAGCGAATAAACAACAAACTTGTACGAGAAGTATTTAAACGCGCCCTCCTATATACATATAATACATTTTCGCGCTGTTGAAAACCTTTCCAGCCATTACAAATGCGCATTACCAATACGACTTTTGAGTAATTATTATACTAGAACGAGTACGAGTCGGCAAGTTGTTGTAGTTGTAGTTGCTGCTGCAGCTGTTCTGCTATGCTGAGCAGTTGCAAATTTCATAGGCAATTAATAAATTCTCTGATTTTATCGCGCGGCTAAAAATGGAAGATTTACACTCGGCTGTGATAATTTATTTAATTGCATAAACAACTCTATTTAACTGAGTAGGTATGATCTGAGGAGAAATATAAAGTTCGCATAAAAAAATGTTTGTTTGTTTCCTGTTCATAAACAAAATAATCGAAATCTTCAAACGAAAGTTTGTTCAAACTGGCTGACTGGGTAACTACGCAATTGCTTAAAATGCGGTGCATTATGATGCCTGTGGGCGTGTTGGCAAACAACTGATATATGGCGTGTGCGTTACAATTGGAAACATAGCTGTGCCAATTTTACCGGGGAAAAAAACTTTGGTTTAAGAATTGCTTAAAAATCGAAATTATTGTCAAAGGTTTTATTCCTTCGACTATTACCCGGCAGATACATTAAAGAAGGTAGCAGTGGCGTAGCTACAACTTCTGGCGCCCGGGGCCAAGGATGTTCTGCCGCCCCCCTTTATCTACCTACCTAAATATCTTCGATATTAAGTATATAAAATTTAGGAAGGCCACGCAAATTCTAAAGTTCCAAAATTCTCACAATACGGTTTTTGAGGAAATTGATAGTAAATTTACAAGACATCTTATTAAAAGCCATAAAAAAAACCCATTTTCGCCCTATATCTTGTACACTTTTGACACAATTTTCAGGAATTTTTGCCCGAATGGGAGTTTTAAAAAACAGCGAAGATCGTTTTGACGTAACCCCTTGGTCGACAATTAAGTAAAATGTAGACCTTGTTAGTAATGTCTTAAACCAATAAATTAGTGGAGACGAAAACCACATTATTACTTCAGCAGTTCATTAAACTTTCGCCTATACGTATGTAGTCATGTTATTAACAATAGAGGTACATCTCAAGGAGTTTTCAAAAACAAAAAACAATTCGATGTTTGCTAAGACAATATTAAGAAATTCGAAATCATTTATCGCATAATAAAAATATATTTTCCAAATATTTATGTTTTTTTAGAATTACTCTTGTACTTTTTTTTAGCAGACAAATTATCAAACTTCATTTATTCGCTAGTCTCGAAAAAGTTCATTCCATTCCACTAATGCGTTTTAGAAAACATTAATTAGAGGAACTAGTCTAACTTTGTGAAGTACATAAAGAGCATTTGGCGCTTTTTATTAATAAAAATAACATTATAATTAATTAAAAGTTTGCTTTATATAAGTTTTAAAAATTTTTATTAAAAGTGTGAAAGTGTTTAAAATAAAGACACGTGCAAAAACCCAATTTCTGCTGTGACTTAAACTTTCAGAGTAATTTTTTTCCGAAAACTTTGACTTTAATGTTTACCACCGTTATACATCCGCATGTATTTAATATATATGTAGTAAGCGATTGTCCGGTATTCTAAAAAAAAGATAACAGTCAACTGTACAAGTATTTGTATTCCACGAAAAGTTGCCGGATTTGGCTACTCGCTTGTTGATCTTTCTAATTTACAAAATCGCGCACAAAAGCAATTTGAGAATTTTGATAGAGAATGGATGTTCATTCACGAAATTTTCTTTTGATGTGGTGGAACCTAGACCTACATGTCGTCAGCTAAAATGAAATGCAAAATAACGTAATTTCATTTTTCAGATTTATAAGAGAAGAAAAAAGAAATGAAATAGTATAAAGTACGCATTTGGAAGTTTGAGAATTGATTTGAATTTCGGTTCAACTTGGTTATATACGTATTTGAGAGCAGCAGCTTAAAATTTTGTACAAAAACAAACTGAATCGTAATCATTAAAATTTAGTAAATTTAATATCGAGCGTTGTTTTGTAGTTCAGGTGTCGATTGGCCCCCAAGAACGTGTGATATCACACCATTAGACTTTTTCCTGTCGTGAAATGTAAAGCCTGTAGACAATATCGCTTGTCATTCGCCAGTTACAAGTCGTAATGCTCGAACGAGTCATCGAAAATTGAACTCAACGATTGGACCATCTGAGATGTAGCCGCGGTCAACATTTGAAAAAAATAATCTTAAAAAAAAATAAATGCTAAAGAATATTCGTTCGAATGATAATTAATAAATATTGATTTGAAGTTTCTTTGTTTTTTTTCTTAAAAAAAGAGAGAACCTCGAAATCTATCACCCTTTATAATTTCAGTTTTACAGCCAGTTTAAAAGTCACACCTGTTCGCTATTCCCCTAAAATAATATAATTATAAGTAATAGCCCAATAAAGTTCCCTAGTCCAGGGTTCATAGATTACAAACGCATACCAGAGCTTTTAACGTTTAACTCTTCCTAATGGCCTTCACGACTTTTTTAATTCTTATATGAGAAATATTTTATTAGTGCAATGACCATAAATACTATAATCCACACCCCGCGGCTGTAGACTTGAAGATTAATGTCGTCATTGCGTATTCCTGCACGCTTTCACACGTACGCAGACGCACTACTAATGCAAAAAGATACAGATTTATAATGTATATGTATGTATGTGTTTATGTATTTATATATAGTATGTGTCTTTATCTGCAAATTTATTCGCACAGGGGGCGACCACGTTTCTGCTACGTGCATGCGTTTATTAATTAGCAGTTTTATAGAGATTTACACTTTTATTTGTAATTTATTTTCTAGAAATTGTACAAACGGGGCTTATTTTTATAACTGATTTTGGTTTTTATTTGAAATTCTTACTTGGGAAATACCCACCGTAGTAAAGAGGGTAGTGCACCAAAAAAAATATATTTTTCTGGTTTGTAAATTTATTCATGTTGCTTTTGAAGATATTGTAATTTTTTAGTTTCAGTTTTTAATGTTGAATTATTCAAAGCCACAGATAAATATATTTTCAGTGAATCAGGTAACAACCCCGAATTTTTTTCTATGATTTATTTTTATTTCCAACATGTCACATATTGATTTCTAAAAATCACTAACGACTTTCTGCACTCAACTTGTGATAATTGAACACAAAAGTAAGGACAGAAAATGAAAAAAAAAAATGTTTGTCGATAGAAGCGTTACACAATCGGTGAGTATCGAGACGTGAAGCAATACAATACAATTACAAGTAAGAAAGAGCTCATTTCGGGTGCAACCGAACATATTAGTCTCATGCAACTTGTAGGAATCAAAGACAAGGAAATACCTCAAGATGTGAAATGTCAACCAGACAACCGAAATCCAAACGATTTGATATATACAAATAAAATATATGTATAACTCATGGACTGACCGACTTAATCGGCATAAGGTTTGTTATGAAAGCGGAAATCATTGTATATAGTATAAAGGAATTGACTGTTAATTAAGTATTATCATTCCACATGCTAAAAGAATGCTCTCTGGTTTTCATTAAGATTCCTCGCATACAATCACCAATCATATGGAGCAAAGTCAGCTGGAATTTCGAATAGTAATAGTTATATGGGGCAAATTTTATTTTAGGTACAAAAATATACTGTTATGAATAAAACACGCTGTCTGATTTATATTGAGATAACTCACATATTAGCCGATATATGCGGTACAACGTCACCCGGAAGCTCGAAAATTTTTATATTAGATATATGGGGGCTATGGGAAGTATTGGTCCGTTTCCATCCATTTTTGACACACAGTCATGCCATTGTCAAAGAAGGATTATCCCTGAAGTTCAATTGTATGTCTCATACATGGATCGATATTTTCGATCAAAAGTCAACTATAGGTGCTGGGGTCCAAAGATTAAGTATCTAGGGACTTGAACAGTTTTGGTTGGATTTGAATACTTTTCGATCAAAAGATAAAAGTATTTTTCGTGAAAAAGCTTTATCCGTTGTACTTATTGCTTCTTGATTTGTGTACTGAAAAGGTACTGTCACGTACCAAATTTTGTCGAAATCGGTCAGTCGGGACACGAGATATGGGATTTCACCAAAAAGTGGGCGTGTTGGTAAAATTTAATGTCTCTGACGTATGTAGTTATAGATTTACTGCGATTTTAGTAGTTTTTAATAGACATTACACTTATCAAATAATCACTTCAAGTTCGAAAATCTTATAATGGGTTATTGAAGTAGGGGTACTCCTTTCAATAATCTTTTTTCACAGATCGCGCGTGAGTCGTGTCAAGATCGAGATCGTCACGATGTTGCATTAATCAATGGATTTATTGAAAGAACACTTCGGTGATCAGAAAATTTCACGTTTCAGATTGCTCTACTGGCCACTTATTCCTGCGGGGATATGTAAAGTCTAAAGCAAAACATCACGCGTGTCAATTGGCAGTTACCAGTCGAAATGCTCGAACGAGTCATCGACAATTAGACTCAACCGATGGACCATCTAAGACGAAGCCGCGGCCAACATTTAATATATTAAAATTTAATTAATAATTTAATTAAAATATATTTAATATATTAAAGAAAGAAAAATATATTTAAAAGATATAATTTTCAAGAAATACTAGATATCGAAAAATGTTCTTTCGAATGATAAAAACATTCTCCATTAAATTTGAAGTTTCTCGTCTTAATTGAGCAATTAAGAAAATTCAGCAATTTGGGGCAATAAGCATTTGACAAAAAATAGAAGCAAGAAATTGATCCTCTGAATATTAATTATTGCAATGAGAGCGAAATAAAAAGGATCATCCATTTTGTTATTGCACATTTTATTCACGCGATAGCTTTAACTAGCAAAATCAGAACACTATTTAGACAGCTGTCAAATACTATGATAATTGAGTCTGTTTGAACACCGAAGACAACGAGGCAATTTAGGTGTTAATTGATCTGAGTGAATGCGGTGACAGTTAGTTCTAGCGAAATGCGAAATATATGTACTTATACCTAAAAAGTTTTCGAGATAAACGTTTTTTGATTGAATTGACATAGATTGGACAACCCTAAGAGGTGCCGAATAATTTGCAAATTATAAATTAAAAAATTGAAATTTAATCTTCGAACACGCCGACCAGAAGTCGTCACGGAAACTTGTGCGATCATATACCAAATTTATTTATTATGTTAGAGTTTTGCTAATTAGAACCATCAGTAAAGTAAAAGTTTATATTTGTAGTGATTAAATTATTGTGTTCTCGGCTGCAAACATGGTTTTTAAAATCGCCAAAGAATCGTTATCTTGTTACACTTTCACATAAATCTATATAATTTTTTTTTTAGAATTTTTTGCCAAAATTTGTTTATGACTTCGCACATTATATATTTTGTACATTTTTTCGGCGGCACTTTTATTTTCTACTTATTGTTTTTACCTAAAAACCCAACAGCTTATTCCAAGCGTGTGTCTATCATAAAAAATGAGTATGCAAATTGTTGCTGTTGCAGAAAAAAAAACTGTTGACATGAATTTTGATGAAGGTGCTTCAAATTTTTGCCAGACATCATACATCAGACATGAATTACATAAAAACTGATTGATCAGACAAGTTTGTGGATTTATGAAAATATATATTTGAGACTTGCCATATCAAGGCGTAGAGGGGATCATTAAAGATACACATGTGTGGATACAATATGTAAAAACCCTTTATTTGCTTTTAAGCTCTATAAAACTGATATCTGAATTCAAGGTGATTCCCGGTGGTGTGAATAGGAAATTAAGAAGTTCTAAAAATCTGCAGTTGAGAGAAGCATGAAAAGGCGGTTGATACCATAAGTTCGTATCGTTGACATAATAGCAAGCAGAATTCTACTTTGCAGGCAAAATTTTGACTTTTTTCGGGAAGCCTCGGACGTTTATACCACAAAACCTCCTTCAGGCGATGTGAAATAAGCTCCCACAAACCGCATACTAGAAGCAATGAGAACCTGATGCCAAGTTATACTCAAATTGGCTTAAGCTGATTAAACTTTATGACTTCTAGCTGCATCATTTGTTATAAGTTTCATTTCTTCAGCACAACCGGTCAGGCAAGCAGCATTGACCTAGCCGTAGTCTCCAAATGCGCAGGCAAACCTTGCACTTGACATTGCAGCGACCGCAGCAACCAATTATCTCGACTGGAGTTTGTTAACTTGTAAAGTCAAGGGCTTCACTGCCTTTCGTGTGCGCATGATTACAAATTTTTTGCGTATAAAGGAGTATCGAATCGTTACCTCATTAACGGCATTAAGAAATTTATGCTGACCGCATGCTGGCCGGCTGATGACCGTTAATGTGACCCTGATCTCTGCAGCATCTTAGTTGGCGTTGCCACTCGCAAAGCTTTGCACCTTATTGCAGTTTAGTTGTAGGCTGACAATTGTTGTTGCAATTTTTTGTTGTGGGCACTGCGGTTAAACGCCGGTGTGTCAGCCGACATTTATTGCAGTTGAGAAACAACTTTCGAATCACTTTAAATTTCAGCATTTCCTGCTCATTTCGCTTTTTATCTCCAATATTCCAATGGCATTGCTCGTCTTAATGATCGGCCTGGTGTTCTTTTGTCGCTAGTCACAGTTTCACTTTTATTTTAGAGTGTGTTTAGTTGTTTCTTCTGAATTTCGTCATTAACCAACGCATTTTATTGTTTCTGTGCGTCTTCAAGGATAATCTAGAATGTTCTGTTTGGGATGCATTTCGAAAGTTGTTACACAAGAACAGAAAAGGCAAACTGCTTAACTGGAAAATTTTGCCGAACTAGTCAATTAAGTGCGTATAAGATTTATGGTGAATGGAAGATTTTGCTTTTGTAAATGAGAATATAAAATGAAACCAGATATACCATAAGGGATCAAAGCATTTAATTGAGGAAACAAAATAATGATTTTAATGAGTTAACTGTTTCGTAGGCAAAAGGTTTTAAAATTACTTAATTTGCAGGTTTTCTTAGAGTTCAAGGCTTAGTGAGGTCAATCAGACAGAAAGCTTTGTTTCGAAAAGTACAGAAACGGAAATGTTGAAATTTTAACAAATCTTCTAAGAAACATTTATGTGAAATCGCTGCCTTAAAAGATTATACATATAGAATTGTATAAGCCTTATCAATTTTGGAAGACAGCGTTGTCGCATATATTCTTAGAAGAGATTTCTCATTTAAGTTATCTATTTCATTTATGAACAGGTATTCTTCATTCTCCTATTCTTCAGACAACAATTTTTACTATCATACTCGTAAAATTAAAGAATTGAAATACGATTTTTTTACTTCACGAAACACGTTAAAACGGAATAACATGCTTGTAAAATAATTTTTCGAAAGAAATGCAGGGATGATGGACTCAAACGCAGGTATATATGTATAAGAATACCCAAGCCAACCGTTATTAGATTGAGATGATTACAGGTAATGTCTAAAGCAAGTCACCAGGAAAACAATGGATAAATCTAGTGCACTTGTCCTGCATTGGCAGGACTATGCTATAAGCATCTGAGGTCTTACGCTATGATACACTAGAAGAGGTATCGATAGTGAGGGGGCAGAGTCTGTTAAAATTCGCGTTAAGCTCAGGCACCCTAAAGGTTGACTACCTACTTCTCGTGGACCTTGCAACTAAGCTTCATCTGGTATCTCAAAGCACCAAAACTGGTCTATGCGTAGCTTATTAGCCTACCAGATTAACCTTACTTAACCTATTCATATAAATTACTTTTGCTAAGCTCGAAACAGAGCCAAAGTGAAATTTAGATTATTTAAGGAAACAGTTATTCATTTAAAACTTAAATTTGAAAACTTCACCATCTCAACATAATCATATCACTCCCAAGATTTACCACCTGACCAAATTTGACCGGACTGATGTATGTGATGTAATATACTCAGTGAAAGTCACGAAGGCATCGAAAACTTGTCTCATGGCAGTCGTCCATTCACCTATTGTTATTGCATTGTATTGACAATAAAAGTTAAAGAAACAGTGCATAAAAATCGTCGATTTGGCATTAGAGCGACAGCAGAAAATCCCTTATAGATCCGACTCAACGCATTTCGGTTAATATATTGGGTATGAAGCGTGTCAAGGGTAAACTTGTATTAGAAGACCTGAGGAGATGCAGCAGATGTTTGACAACAATGCTGATGCCTCTATATTAATGAAACGCATCATTACTGTTGATGAGATATTGGTTTATTAATATGACGTCGAAACTGTGAAACAATCGAGCAATTAGCGCTCCAAAAATGAGCCGAAACTGTTAATACCAAAATTCTCTGAAGTCACTGAAGCGTATGGAAAATTGTATTATATATTATTTAGTCATGCTTGCCTTGGCTCAATAGCTCATATTTAAGGCGATTATAAAGATTTGTATTAAAATACGTGATATTGTAATTTTTTTGTCAGTCCGGGTCAAATTTGATCCAATGGTTTAGTGAAGTCACCTGTCAACTGATAAATAACATAATAAAGATTTTTATTAAAACACATGAAAGTATAGTTTTTTTTTGTCAGTCCGGGTCAAATTTGATCGGATGGTATAGTGAAGTCGCCTATCAACTATACCCACATTTTTAAGGCGATAAAAAAAAGTTGTATTGAAATACGTGATATTGTAATTTTTTTTGTCAGTCCGGGTCAAATTTGATCCCATGGTATAGCGAGGTCACCCACCATGTGATACATAATATAGGTAGGTATTAAAGATTTGTATTGAAATACAAGAAATTGTAATCTCTTGGCAGTCCGGGTCAAATTTGATCGGATGGTATAGTGAAATCACCTATCAACTGCTATCGGCTTACATTTAACAATTCTTTTAACCATATTATCTATATACATATATTCAATTAACTCGTTTATAATTGATATTCGAAAGCCAAAGACCACTTAATGCTACCAGACTCATGTTCTTTTAGGATTATATTGCCATTTATTTCTAAGGTTAAAAACTAGCTTTTCAACATAAGTTAATTTCGCCGTTAAATAGCTCAGTCAAAGGCTTGATATCAACTACGTACATGACTTAGAATCATATTATAAAAGCCAAGTGTATATTCTTTAGGAAAAACGAATCGAAATATGGATCCAAAAAATTCTATTATCTTAGTGAAGCTACGAGCTGCGGTTGCTGCTGTTACAATGCTAAGAATCCGTACTCTCGGTGTTAGTGGAATTAGAAATCAAATTTCCATAACCAAATTATCAAAACTTTTCTTTAATAGGTCATACATATATCTCATGAAGCCTTCAAAGATGGTCGAGGGATCGTTGAAAGCATGCCAGGACGACCTTCGACTTTTTCAACTGATGAAAATATTAATAAAGTGAAGGATATGGTGCTTGAAAATCGTCAATCAAGTGTTAGAGAGATGGCAGGAGAGCGTACCGATCGACCTAGCCTTTCGCTGCAAACGAGATCGAGACTGAGCTAACACTAACACAAACACTAGACTTTAGTCTTTTCATATTATAATTCAGACTAAGTTTTTTTGACTTAAGACTCAATCCAAAAATATATGTGTAAATAATCTGACTTACCTTTTAGTTTGGTTCTTACGATCGTTCTATATTGCTTGTATACTCTTCTCGCTTAGGCGCTCTGATCCAACACAAATTAAAACACTTTGTCTAGTTCAATCTAGTTCAAACACTTTGGCAGTTCACAGAATGATTTGAATTATTCAATTGCAATCAATATGCTTACTAAGTTTCACTTTTTCCCTATCGCTTTATCGATCTGAATGTTTCCGCTTTATCGCGTCTAAATGCACATGAATGCCTTTTGCTTCGGCCGCAGCTCAACCAGACACCTGAGCTAGCACTTCAAGACTATACTGACAGTTCGGCAGGAACACTTTCATTTAAAGCTCATTAGCGAAGGCTGTGTTACCGATTATGGACGCCGTCTGTCCTTTCGCTGTTTTTGTTCTAGATACCTGTTGCTCCTTCTTGATATCGGTCTTGTGTGCAAAAGATTTCTCTTCAATTTTATTACATTAACTTTTCATCGCCCTTCTTGCAAAAAATTGAATCGTAAAAAACAATAATTGTTTTTGTATTGACAAACACACACAGGCGCTTACAAGCAAGGCGCCTACAGTAGTTCCGAAATAAAAAAAGGAAAAACTCCCCAGCGAATGCCGTATGAAAGGAAAAGCAAAAATCGCCAAAACTGTAAAACACCAACTGGCGTATCGGTCAGGCAATCGATGATCGTTGTAAGCGAAAAATGCTGGCTGACAGACAGGTTCTTTGCGATTTGCGAATTGCAGTTTATTTCTTAAGACTCTTTTCTGAAGCTCTCTGCTTTGCTTATTGCACCAACAGGACGCACTATGTCACACACTCCGTCTAAGCGACTGACTTGTTTGGCACGTTTTGTTGATAATTTAACAACCAAGTAAGAATCAGCGAGTTAATCAGGCTAGCTAATAACGAGTTAAATAATAATTGCACGAATGGACGATGGAACGAATTAACAATTGCACACATCGACTACTCAATGGGGACTGAAATTGTTTCGGCTTTTTGCGCGCCGTTAAACGTAGTCCCCGCCGGATCGCTGCGTTATGCCGTCCACTGCGACCGGCGCAGCGGCAGCGGCGGTCCGCCTAGCCTTTCGCTGCAAACGAGATCGAGAATGAATGCGCGCAGCGCCAGCACCTTTTAGTAGATGTGCTTCGGTGCAGCGTAACTGGCGTCGGCTGCTGCGTAGTCGCCCGCCCACATTGGGTATTTCGCTGCGCAGTCGACTCTTACGCATGCGTTGTGCGTTGTTCTATGCATGCATAGTTGCGTGCGATTGCATTTTAGCCAGGTTTGCGGTGCAGTTGAGCGTTGCTTCGCAAGCTATTAACTTTAGTCGTTGTCGCCTCTGTAAATGTTGTTTACAACCTGAGTGCATTCTACAATCATCAACATATGACTGCATTTTTGATTGCCTCTTGTTCAATTATTCGAGATGAGAGCTCGAAAAGTACATTTATCGATTATTTTCTAAATATATTGATGTGGGTGGCTTTAACGGCAATATTAAATGGTGTGTACTCGTCATAGTTAAAGTAATCGTGTGAAGTATGTGAGCTAGCTGTTAAAGCCAGAATTATTCTATTTTTGTTACCGAAGCAAGCAGTTTCCGCTGAACCATTATCCGATATATAGGGTGATATTCCCAGCCAGGAGATATATAAATCAATTTCATCCATTTTCGCAAGAGTTTTCTTGTAGAGAGTTCTTCATAAAATACATCCTGGAAGGGAATGCCGAATATCGTAGAGGAAGCAAAAAAGGCTGTAGACGAGCCATTAGTGGGTCCTCTCACCGAAATTAGTCCTTTAGCTCTACGACATCATAGTCAAGCCCATTATGGTTTACGGAGTCCTTATGTGATGGAGGACTCTGGAAAAGACCACCCTTGCAAAGAAACTCGACAGCGTTCAACAGCGGCGTTCGTTAGCATATGTGGTGCGCTAAGGTGTATACCTGCGAAAATTGCTACCAGACTCAGATAATCTGAGTTCCTAAAAGAACACGTGCCCGAACACTCGCAAAATCTCACATACTATGACATCATACCGGATCACTTGAATCATGGAGTTATCAAACCGAATGCTGCTGGCTCCTTCTCTGCCCATATACCGGCGAGGGAGTTGTGGATGGGAAGTAGCCATTGGAGGAGAGGGGCAATGAGCTTATTTACGGTAGGGACAAAGCTTAGGGAGAAGGTTGGTGGAGAGGTTTACTATCAGGAGCTGTCTATCTCCAGTTTCAGACTTTTTAATATTGCAGCCATTAAGGTAGCTGTATTTGTTACTCCTGAGTGCAACTTCCTTCCGAGAAGTGACCATCTCTCAGATAGCAGAGCGTCGATACTAGCCTTAAACTCATTAACAGTGCATTCAGGGTTGGTCGAGGAGTTTCTAACCTCGCTATCGATTTCACCAAGTGTTTTTGTGATAAGACTGATATGGGTACCGGTCTATATCGGTATTGCAGGAAATTGCAAAGCTGATGAGCTAGCAAGGAACGACACCCTAAAACCGCTAACGATAGAATGGGAACGGGTCGGTGCTCCCGTATCCTCTTATGTAATACTACTATGTAGCTGGGCTTAGCAGAAGCTTGGCCAGCGCTGAGCCACCAATAGGTACATACGCGGTCGCAAAAGTTTTTTCACTCACGATAGATCGCAAGAGATCCAGCAATCTCTTTGCCTTCAGTAAGGCTGGCATCTCCCTAGTTGTGTGCTTTTAACAGGCCAGTGCCCTATTGGCGACCATTCTATAATGCTGGGAATCTTACAAGACACCAACTGCAGGAGCTGTATGGGAGAAAATGAAGTGAAAACAACTAAACACTTGCTTCTGGCTCTTCCGCATTTGGGAGGTCCAGATTTAAACACTTGGGAGCGCATACCTTCAGTCATCCTACTGAACTGGCGGGTATGGAAATTAAACGTCTGCGCAATTTTGTATTGGTTATTACGCGATCTGCTAATTTATAAGTTCGCACACAGGTATTTTTCTTCTTTTCTTGCTGCAAAATGTTTCAAGGGGCTTCCTAAAATACGTTTAGCCTTTTTATTTTTTGCTGCAGTATTGGAGCAGCGGCGATCTTTCTTCACAAATGCATTATCAAGTTTCATTAAGATATCTCTCTCACCTTTATTGAAGTTATCGCTTCTGGGATATTTATATTCGATAACTTTTTTATCGAAAATAATGAGAACAGTGTACATCTCTTTGACTCTTAAAATACGTTAAAAGGTTTAACAAAGCACAAAGTAGTTAAATCCAGCAGGAATAAAGAATAAGATAAAGGAATGCATTTAATTTGTCTTAAAACCTTTGTCATATTACTGACGGAGGTTTTTCTGCTTCCAGTAGTGTTGTGTGTCTTGATCAAGAGGAGCAAAAATACAGAAAATTTTAAGGCGACTTCGAAAGAACATGTTATGGTATAAATTCGCGCCGATATTTGCTATGTAACTTTTAGCTGGCTTTGAAAGCTAAAACCTATCAAAACAATTAAGCACGATGCCCTCGATGTCATCAGCAGGCTTTGCGAAGGCACCACACAATTACAAATTATAATACTAAAAATTTTATTCCCTCCAATAGGGTCAATCGCCCCAAAAAATAACTCAAATTTATTTCGAAAATTTATAAGTCACTGATATATATTTAATAAAGATAACAACTTCAAGTATTTAATTAAGCAAATTTTGTCAACATCATCACCATTTGGACTAACCAAATAAGATTAATTGCAATGCCCATTTCGAAACCGGACCATTTTGAGTGTATGTTATTGCAAAACAAAGACCGAAAAGCAACTGTGTGCAAATACGTGCCGGTACAACTTACGTGGGCCCCTAGCAAGGTCACGCGTAGCCTGTTCGCCGTCAAACGAATTTGTATTCGCGGCTGGATTTGCTCTTCAATCAGAGAGAACCAAAAAAAGCCGTCAAACAGAGTGAGAGTGGATGAGAGCTGACTCGGAGCTTGGTGACCATCAATCGTGCATATAAATGACGGATAATTTGGCAATTTCGCCATGACCTTGATGCGAAATTTAAATGTAATTATGGTGTAAACGCAAATAAATAGAAAATTAAAGGGTCATATGCAAAAGATGGTCTATCGGTCATGGCCAACATGCTAGCAAACAAAGTCTACAAAAACAATAAAACTTAGTAACTTAGTTATTTGGGATATTTCAGGTTTGGGCAAATATGTTAATGAAAGTGATGGTGGTTTCCGTACTGTTTCCAAAAATAGTCAATTGCGACGAAAATGAACAAGACGGCACGCGAATATACATAAATCTACGAAGCACCTTAACTGTATTTGGTGGTGTCGCAAGCGGTATTTAAGTACCAAGGGCGTATGCTGTAAAATTTGTTACCTTATTTGCATTAAATAGCTTGGTCTGTCTACACTTACAGTTACGAGACTATATTCAATCCCAAGCATGATAGAGGCATGATTGTGATGTTACAAACTGATGTATTGTTCTGTCAAATGCGCACCACAAAAAGTAAAGGAAGGGATTTATCGTGTACCCTATTTCTTGAGTCATGCCCAACTGTTAAATAAACTTTTTGGAATCTTGAACTACAGTCATCTGATTATTTACAGAACGTTTGTGCATTCTGCCTCGAAAAAACTGTGCCATGAATGAATCAAGCCAATTTTTGATACCATGCAATTCTCTTGGGAGTGGCCAAACACGATTGTTTTACATATGGCTCAAGCAGCTCACGACTGTTGGTCTTAGACCAAGTATCCACTGAGTATCCACTGAGTAACCAAAAAACATCCGTTTGAAGGCAAGCTAAAGTGAGCAGGCGAAACACTTCTTCCCAGCGTTGTGCGCGTAAATAAACACATCCAATGAGAAGAACAAAACAGCCCCGGATAAGAGACCCCTTTTGATAACCTCCTGTCTCGACGAAAAAAGAACATATTCTACAAGTCATTCATCATTCCCGTCCTGCTATAAGGTACGGAGGCATGGACGATAAAAACATCTGATAAGTGGGCCTTACGAGTTTTTACGGGAAAGGTTTTGTGGAAGATTTATGGTCATTTGCGCATTGGCAAGGACGAAGCGATGAGCTGTAAGAGATATACCACGACATTGACATAGTTCAGCGAATTATGAGACAGCGACTGCGCTGAATAGGTTTTGTCGTTCGAAGGATTGAAAATACTCCAGCTCTGAGAGTATTTGACGTATTAACCGCCGGGGAAAGCAGACGAAGAGGGAAACCTCCACTATGTTGGAAAGACTAGTTGGAGAAGCACCTGGCTACACTTGCAATCTCCAATTAGCGCCAAACAAGGAAAACAGGGAACAACTGGCGCGCTGTTGTAAACTCGGCTATAACCGCGTAAGCGGTATCTACGTCAATACAAAAAAAATAAGAATCTGTTACAAAACCGACTACTTTTAGTCAAATTACTTGAAAAGGCTTGAGTGACTCACGAAGATTCTGTGCTTAGCAAAAATCTTCTAATGTTTCCCGGTCTTTATATTCAAACTCTTTAGCCGCCCAGGACGTTCTTCATTAAAAGGGGAACTACAATAGTTTTCATTGTCTATTCAGAATTAGCTGCCGGTAAACAGCAGTATCTTCAGGCAGAAGTTTTTGGGGTCATAAATAAATATCAATATACAATATGGGGTATTCCATACCAAATCGACCACTTTTGAACCCGACCCCTTTAGATTTCTATCCTTTTCTACCCTTTGAAAAATATTTTTGAGAATTTTTTCAAAATTGTTTGTCCAACTCCAAAAAATTTTGAATTTTTCCAAAAAATGGCTTTTTTATTTTCAAATAGCCATAACTTTTGTAGAAATTGACTTTTGGGGACCATTTTTTTTTAGATTTTTGTTTTTGAATGAACTTTTCGAAAAAATACACGAAAAAAATTTAACACGATCAATTATATAAAATAATCGGTGTTTTTAAGTAAAATCGTCATTTTTGGGAAGTTCACCATTTTTTGTAAGTTCGCCAAAAAAACGAGCGGGGCCGATTTTTTTTTTATTTATTAAAAAAAAAAATTGTCAAATTTCAAAAACATTTGGACATTTTGTTATTCTTTACAAATGTTGAATAAGAATGAAATATGAAATATGTTGAATAAGAATGAATAAGGTCTTTGTTTTCCCCTCATCAGTGGTAAGGATCTAAAGAATCTTATTTAAGTTTTAACGTTTGATCTTTCAAATCAAACAGTTTGATATTAAAAGTCAAACACATTGTGACAGAGAATTTCCTTGGAAGCAAGTAGGTAGTAGAGATAATATAACTGGAAAACGGCTGCACATAAAAGTATATTGGATTCCAGGCCAGAAGAGCGTTCCGGAAAAAGAAATAGTCGCTGAGATTGCCAAAGGGACCATCCGCTTGCAGTTCAAGAGACTGGATGAAGCATCAGAACTACATAGATATCACGTATTTTTTAAACTTAGCAAAAAGCGACGTAACTTCGATTCGTATTAGTAATGAACCTGCAACTGGCATTGCAAAGAACCTGTAGGTCTATCTATGACGTGACAACCTCCTGTGAAATCTAACCTATCAACTATGTGGAACCGCCTTAAAGATCTTGTATCTAAAATAAGTTATTTATAATATATTAATATTAATGTGCAAGAGAAAAAGTTTTGTTCTATTTCCAATGGTTATTATTGTAATATTTTATTATTGTTTGTTGCATATAATTAATATTTTTTATATTCTTGTGAAAATTGTATAATCCACGTGTTAACTCTATTAACTTGTAATTGATCAAAATATTGACTTTTATTTAACATTTAATCACTTTAATACGTTTTTCATAACAATCGTTATTAAGTTTACATTGAAGTCAGTCACTGACGTCATTTACCCTTACGTCGAGTAATTGTTAAGGAAAGTTTATATGTGAATACTTGCATAACATTTTAATAGTTAATTCAGTAATTTACCATAAAAATGTCATTGGGTATGTCAAGAGGCATTTAAATTTTGATTTAAAAAGACAACTTTCCAAATTATTTATTCCATTAATCACAGTAAATGCTAAAAAATCGGTTCTCGATCATGTTTAAATATAATTTTTCGGTACTACGAGAGTTTACAAATTAGGCTGACTCTAGCGGGAGCTAGAGTGCTGGGCAACTATCGGCACCTGTGCGGTCACATAATTTTTCTGGCCGAATGTATAGCGGAAGAAAATTCACAAACTTTTAGACTCCAACAATGTTATGCTTTTCCTTGAAATATCAACAGTCAACTTTGAGGCGACTGAAAATTGTCAATATCTTGCTCTTCTTTTAAGGGAAGTAGGAGCTATACGAATACTCAGAATGAATGAACTTTTGCCATATTGAAAAGAAATATATAACAGATCGTAATTCACTCTAACTTTTAAGGTTACCCAGCCGGTGTGGCGCGACGGCTTTATCTTCAATCCAAACCGGTTTTGAAATCAGCAAAGAGGGGTGTGTTGTCAATAATTTCTTCTCGAACCTCTACTCGAGCTTTAGTCGATCAGAAGCCACTTTATTTACATACCAGTAGTAATAAATTTCCGCGCTTTAAAGCCGGCTTTAGTTTACATACATATAGTTGTATATGCTCCCTTAGTTGACGCAAGTGCTAATAGTTAAGTGGCAGAATTTAATTTAATTGCAGTCATTAAATGTAACTGCCAGAGTAAGCAATTGCAATTAGTCCGCCTTTCAGTCGCATATACTATCTATATAAACCGGAAAGTATCAAATCACATTTGTTAATGTTTATGTATAAAAAACGGAACAAAGACAATAACAACATTAATAAATTTTATGGACTCTTACGCAAATAACGGGTGATCCAAGTGAGGTACATTTTATTAAAAGCCTTTTTTTGACAGATCACACGTGAGTCCTGTCAAGCTGTCATGTTACTTTTGTTCAGTCTTTCCATGTCTGGCATTTCATCATGAAAAGACTTACGCCTGAACAACGTTTACAACTCGTTCAACTTTATCACGGAAATTCACTTTCTCTAAAGAATTTGTTTTACGCGCTTTGCTCAACTTATGGACAACATAGTCGGCCTACTGAGCGTACCATTCGCAACACCATCACCCATTTTGAGACCAAGCATTCATTATTGAACAATATTCCCTTAAGAAGACCACGTCCTGCACGCAGAGACGAGAGAGTGTACAGGAAATCGTGGAGAGTCGGACTAACGTATGGAACGTCTTGGCGTCGAGATCTTAAGTTGAAAGCCTACAAAATTCAGCTTTTGAAGACTTGACTGAAACAGCTTTACCTTCCCAATCGACATCGCTTCGCTCTATGGGCGGAAAGGTTCCAAGAAGATGCGACGTTTTCGAGCCAAATTTAGTTCAGCGATGAGGCCCATTTCTGATTCATTGGGTATGTAAACAAGCGAAATTGGCGCATTTCGAATGAATAGCAACCCGAAGAGATTCAAAAGCAACAATCTCATCCAGAAAAAACAACGGTTTTTGTGGTTTGTGTGCCGGTGGAGTCATCGGACCATATTTCTTCAAAAATGATGCCGGTGAGAACGTAACCGTTTCAACAAGACGGCATCGCTTTCCACATATCGCATCAATCAATAGATTATGGACACTTCGATGAGAAAATAATCTCACGTTTTGGGGCGGTCGATTGGCCAACAATGAAACAATGATATCACATCGTTAAACTTTTTCCTGTGGGAATATGTAAAGTCTAAAGCCTATGCGGACAATCTTGATTCGAATCAGGCCAATGATATCACATCGTTAAACTTTTTCCTGTGAGAATATGTAAAGTCTAAAGCCTATGCGGACAATCTTGATTCGAATCAGGCCTTGGAGTAAAGCAACACACGTGTCATTCGCTAATTACCAGTCGAAATGCTCGAACGAGTCATCGAAAATTGGACTCAAGGGTTTTCTTCTTTACTGGCATAGATACCGCTTAGTCGAGTTAACGACAGCGCCAGTCGTTTCTTCTTTTCGCATTGTTCCAAGCGAAGGTAAGTCTTTCTTTATTTGATCTTTCCAACGGAGTGGAGGTCTTCCTCTTCCTCTACTTTCTCCGGTGGGTAACGCGTCGAATACTCTCAGAGCTGGAGTGTTTTCATCCCTACGGACGGCATGATCTAGCAAGCGTAGCCGGTGTCTTTTAATTCGCTGTGCTATGTCAATGTCGTCGTATAGCTCACACAGTTCATCGTTCCATCGAATGCGATATTCGCCGTGGCCAACGCGCAAAGGACCATAAATCTTTCGCAGAACTTTTCTCTCGAAAACTCGCAACGTCGACTAATCAGTTGTCATCATCCAAGTCCCTGCACCATATAGCATGACGGGAATTATGAGTTACTTATAGAGTTTTGTGTTTGTTCGTCGAGAGAGGTTGGTAAGAGCTATTCTGCGTTGGATTTCGAGGTTGACATTGCTCTTGCTGTTAATACTGGTTCCAAGACAGACGAAATTATCTACGATTTCAGATTTATGACAGTCAACAGTGACGTGGGAGCCTAGTCGCGAGTGCGACGACTGTTTTTTTTAATGGAGAATATGTTCACGCAAGGGAGGAGTTCTACGATTGCCAATCACTTAGGAGTGGCCGGACACGATTCTTTTACATATGGCTCAAGCGACTTCCAATTTTATCCTTAGTCCAAGTATCCTCTGTGTAGCCAAGGACATACGTTTGAAGGCGAGCTTAAGTGAGAAGGCGAACCAACCCTCCCCTGGGTTGTACGCTGGGCTTGGGACCTGCCACGTAAAAAGCGCCCCTAATGAAAAGTCGAAATGGTTCACCCTTTATGAAAACAACAAAGATAACAACAACAAGTGTATTAAACATTAATACATTTTATGAACACTTACGTAAATATTAATGCGCCAAAACTATTTGGAATGATCACTGCATACACACACACACATACAAACATATTTGGTATTTACCGACTTTAATTGGCTCTCACCTGCCGATAGCATTGTATAACCAACAAGCTTGTTATGAATTAAACAGTTATATATAAATGTACATATGTACATGTGTACAGATGCAACGGCTAATAAATATTTGTCAGATTTCTAAGTAGCGTGAGATCATTTCATATGCCACTGCCTTTTTACATTAGTTTGTGTTTACCTTGTTGCATGTTCATACATAAATTTGTAACGTGTGAGCACACTCAACTCTTTGGCGTAGGCGTTAGCACAATCATAAAATTGTCCACTTTTCAGTTCCGATTGGCTGCCCCTTGTGGGTCACCTTGATTGTGTGTTCGGCTGTGTGTACACGTATTGTCCCGCCCGCACCTGCCACAGCAGCCGCCAACCAATCATTACAGTAACTTTACATGGCAATATTTGTATTTGCTTACACAATTGAGCCGAGTAAATACGATGATTGGAAAAAAAATTGCGAAGAATGCATTTATTTGAAGTGTGTTCATGTCGAAACTAGCCTCGTACAATAACACCGCAAGCATCGTAAAAATAATAGTAATCATGACTTAGAACTTTGCTGCCAACGCACAATTTCCATTAATATCTTGTACTAAAATAGCGAATTCATTTAGTGGAATTCTACAAAAAGTCAATTTAATTTAACTGCCAGTCAACTAATTGCTTGCTACGCTTGCGCAAATTTTCTCAAGTGCTAAATACACACACGCACACACATAGTTGCAAAAATCACGCAGGTCGAGCTGTTGCAGCGCAGTGTCCTATATTTTGAAGAGCTACTTTGCTGGTTACTGTATGCTCGTACAAGCGCTGTTAGAATTATTTCGAGACCTCTTAACTTTGAACGCTTAATGAGCTCCACCTATTCCATCTTATTTGCCAATTGTTATAGTAAGCAGGCTGAAAGTCCATATCGCTTTAAAGAAAATCACGCTTCATTGAATTTCAAAACTTAGTTGCATATTTCAACAGTTGTTATTGAGGACGTAGAGACACCATTAAAGTGAACTTCTAACTTTTTGTTACCACTTTTGTAGAACGATTTAATTTTGGTTTCAATATAGGACTCAGTCTTGGTTAACACCTCTTCATTATCACTAATTTACTTTACTTACTAGCGCATATTCTCTGAAGATCTGAGGTTAGGAAAAGTTTGTTATAGGACACAGAAAGCCACTATGGAATATTACGAAGATAGGCATGATTTCGTGCAGTTTTTCAAAAGTTTTTATTGACTTGTGACAAAAGACATTACCTCGAAGAAACATTGTTTGCTTCTTCTTCTAACGCTTTTCCGCGCATTCGGCAATCAATATTGCAATGTAAAGCTCGTTGTTGATAGGATTTCAAGATAGTCGACGAAAAATAGTTTGGGCGCATTTGAAAATATAGTTACCATAAGTTAGCGAGCCAACTGTTGCATATTTTCACGCTTTCAGATTCAATTCATCACCTCCTCTTCAGACAGATTACTCTCCATTAGTTTCTGATGAGAAAGGAGCCATACTTCATCCATTGTGAAATATCGATGTAGAGCTTCAGATTTATAACGATTTCAAAGCTATAAAAAGTGCTCAGAGCCATCATTTTACTGTTATTTCGGTCAATTGTGGAACTCACTTACACCGACCTTTCGCATACCCAAAATGTCATGAAGTTTTATCAACGTGTACTCTCCTAACATCTTTAGAGCGCAACTTGATCAGCTTCGATTCATCAGACTCTGCCAACGTCCACCGAGGACGATGTAGACAGTGGGTCTCCAAAAAAGGCAAATACCGCCGAAAACCTTAAAAAAGTCGCCAAAATAATTTCGGTAAAGTGAAGTTTCAGTAAAGTGAAGTTTTTCGAGATAGCGTAGACTCTGAATAGATAACATGAACCGGTACGTCATATGATTCACGAATAAGCTACGAGCAAAGTGATATTTGATTTTTGATATTTTTGTACGTAACATTGTCACTTAGACTCCCACAGTGCTCAAATATTTCAATTCTCATGTCTGTACAGAATTTAGAAAAATATTTATCATTACCGCCGTTTCTTCTCATGATTTGAGGCTTTATTGTTAAACACTAGTCATATACTCATTCTTAAAAATTTTTCATTGCTAACCGCAACTTTATCCCATCTTTGTTGCAGATTTTCAATTTTAAGTCGAAAAAATTATTTGTTTTTTAACGCGATCCATCGAATCGATCTAATTTTTGGCTTCTTCGTAAAAACGAAAGTGTTGTTCGGCCAAGTCATGCATTATCAGTCGGAATATGTAGAAATCAGAAAGTGCGATGTCTAGAGAGTACGGTGGGTGGGGTAGAATGTCTCATTTCTAAGTTTCGAGTTATGTTTTCACGACCAGGTAGTCGAGCATTGTCATGTAGAAGTATTAACTTGTCATGTCTTTGCGAGTATTGCAAGCGTTTTTCCTTCATCGTAGGTCTCCTGTAATACAATATTGTAGTTTCGCCTGGTTGCAAGAGTTCATAGTCGCATCAGACGTTGCTTGTCTTCCATATTATATTCGCAAAATTTTGAACTTATAAAACCATTTCCGACACGTTCTTTCACTAATACAGTGTTCACCATATGTTTATAATATCAAAGAGCTTAGTTAACTCTTTTACAAAAAAACAAATCCAACAGAAATTGCAAAATTTCGTCAGCATAAAAAGCTGTTGACTGACTAACTGCAGAAGGACATGTGATCGACGTTTACCAAAAAGGTCAGATAGATCTTGTAATCTCACAAATATTCATAGAAAACTGAGAATTCTCTAAATCAAAGCACATACCTTATGACATCCAAACCGTTCTCGTTTATTAAGCTATAAGCATTCTTATCGTATTGGAATTTATAGAAACATCCACTCCAATGCTTAAATTACCTTTGGAATGATTTTGGTGATCAAATACTGAGTTCGATCCTTACCGATCATTTTAATAAAGATACTGGCGGGAAAGTACTCTTCCCACGCTTGTAAATTGACAGCCTCAGAGTCCAACGCACACCCACCTGAATTGTCAATACTGTTGACTATATAAATGATTCGTTTTTACAAAAGACTAATATTTGCGTTTGGTAAGCAAATATTTCCTGTGTAGAATTTGTTTCTTTATATCCAGTGTATAGAACACGAGCAAAAGTGTTCGTATTGAATTCAAAATACTGGTTTTATAATAACAATAATTACGATGGCAGCATCAGAGGTAGTTAGTGCCAACTAGTTCATATTTTCGTACAGTGCAGACAGAAAAAGACTACCATTATCACTTACCAGCTATTCTTTTGACACAATATTGTCGACGTCTTAACACTAGAATAACCCTACAAGACCTAAGTACTCACCCGCTAGACAGAGTGCAAATATTTGTTATAATAACAACAGGATAAGCTTGATTTCTATATTACGCTGAATGCCGGGTATACAAAGTATGGTCCCACCTTAATTCGGTTACGAGATATTGCTTATATACTTATATCATGTAAAGGGTTATGCATTTCGAGGTTTAGTACTTCTTTAAAAAAAAAAACACAAAAATTTCAAATTTAATGGGCAATGTTTATTATTATTTGAAGGAACATTCTTTGGCATTTATTTTTTTGAATGACCCATCCATTGAGTCCAATTTTCGATAACTTGTTTGAGCATTTTGACTGGTAACTGACGAATGACTCGCTTGATCTTGCGCCAAGACCTAAATCGAAGCGGACTTGTGCGCATAGATTTTAGACTTTACATATGCACACAGGAAAGAATCTAACGGTGTGATATGGCACGATTTTGTTGGCCAATCGACCGGCTCAAAACGTGAAATTATCTAGTCACCGAAGTGTTCTCTCAATAAATCCATTGTTTGATGGGATGTGTGGGAAGCGGTGCGGTCTTGTTGAACCCAAATCTCGCCGCTCATCATCGTTCGGTTATCATGACACGATAACGATATCAACCGATGATTATACCGGCCCATAAACCAAACCGTTTTTTTTTTTTTTTGCATAAAATGGCAGCTTTTGAATCTCTTCAGGTTACTCGAAATCCCAAATAAGGATCGAAAACGTTAAATCTTTTTGGAACTTTTCAAAAAACCATATAGCGAAGCGATGTCGCTTGGGCACAGGGCTTTCCATGATGAAATGAATGAAGAATGAAATCTCGCCGCTCATCATCGGTCGGTTATCATGACACAATAACGATATTAACCGATGATTATACCGGCCCATAAACCAAACCTTTTTTTTCTGCATGAAATGGCAGCTTTTGAATCTCTTCAGTTTTATCGAAGTCCCAAATGAGGATCGAAAACCTTGAATCTTTTTGGAACTTTTCCAGAACCCATATAGCGAAGCGATGTCGCTTGGGCTTAGGGCTTTCCATGATGAAGTTGCAAACAATAACGAACAAAAATAACATCTCAGCTTGATATGACTCACGAGTGACCAAAAGAAAGCTTTTGAAAAAAGTGCTTCTACTTAGATCACCCTTTATATGGCACTTACATGTATTTATGTTTCGCTTGATTGCCCTTTTAATTTGAAACTTTGTATCTAAGTAGATACTATGAAACGCTCTTTATAGCAACCAATACACTGCTATGTGAAGGGGAACTACGCAAATCTGAATTAAGTTCCGACTAATCAAATTTGTACTTGGGTTTCCGAAGAAATTTATTATGAAAATTTCAAGGGTTAAAAAACAAAAGAAATATTAATATAGATTTTGGGTCCCAAATAGGAATGATATCATTACCATTTCCTTTCAAGAACTCAGTTATCAAAGAGAAATTTAGAAAGCGTGATGTTTTGGGCCTAGAAAAATGGAGATATTACTTTTCACTAAGGACTCACTTAGAAATCCCACCAAACAGACAACATAACCTTTTTCTGGCGACTGTTGGCCCTCGATGTGGTTTAAGATGGTTTATGCCTTTTAGACCATGATCCTTTGATCTTTATATTCTTGTAAACAATACACTTTTCGTAGACAGTAACAATGCGTTTCAAAAATGAATCACTTCTTCGACTTTAATAAGCAAATTTCGTTCTGTACGAACATGAGAAACCCATAGGTCAAGCTGCGAAATTAATTGTGGACTTTTTATGGTCTTGTTGCGTTAGACAAATTTATTCTTTCAGCAAACCCTAATGTTGTTATTTGACGATTTGCATCGACCAAAGACTTTATTTTTTCAACATCGGCTTTAAGAATCCTTCCAGGATGTGGTGCATACTCAAGATCGAAATTGCGGGACCAAATTTTTCAAACTAATTTTCCATAGACATTACATAATTTTCGCCTTGCTTGAACTGCATTTTTAACCTTTTGATAGTAAAACAGTAAAATATGCCGAAAAGGCTGTTTTCGTTCTTCCATCCTAAATAGGTCACCAAATAAAAATTTTTACAAAAATTTTAATAGAATTTTTTCAACTAAGCAAATATATAACGATAACTCTCCTTTCCCCAGTGGTGAAGACACATGAGGCCTTCACTCACCACCTGAGTCTAGCAAACCACCAGAATGGCTTCCGTAAAGGGCACAGCACTACCACAGCACTTGGCGTTATAAACGTCCAGATAGTTAATGATCTAATCCAAGAACCACCCTGCGGTCGGACGATCCTCGTAGCGTTAGACTTGTCAAAAAGCTTTGACATAGTCAACCACACAACGCTAAATTCACAGCAACCATATTCTCAAACTGGACGAAGGAATCAGACGTGACCTTAATATTGCAGTCAATGCCGTTAAATTTCCAATAACCCTAAGGTTTTAGGCGTGACACTAGACAGCCTGTGCTAATTCACTCCTCATACGATCGCCATTATTGCCAACGTTAAGCCGCAACAAATTTCTCCAGTCGCTAGACGACAGCATATGGGGAAAAACAAAGTAAAGTTGTTGGCAACATACAAGGCAGTCGGTCGGTCGGTCCCTTACTATGCCGCACAAATATGTTCGTCTGAATGCAGTGAAACGCAGACGAGAAAGCTTCAGACATGCCAGTACACTGCACTCCGGACTGTAACGGGACGTCTCTTGATGTCTCCGATCGAACATCAGTGAGGCCCATATGCTGCCAGTTAAGGAACATAATAAAACTCTTCTCCATCCTCGCACCCATCCCTACAGTCGGCTGTTTGAATCGGAACCGCCTCCTAGGAGCATCAAGATGTCTTACCTTAACTACGTCGACGATATAAGACGATACGTTGACCAGATTTCGGATGATGTGACGGATCTGTCAAAAACAAAAAGCTATTGAATTACCCTTTAGAATAAAACACATTTTCTCTTCGATTTCTGTATGGATTCATGAGTTTATTCAAAGAAACAGAATTCCACTAAGTAACTTTACAAAAGTACATTATAAAGTAGACACATTAGGCACATTAACCTTACAAAAGTATGCAAATAATAATTAAGCGTAGCAATACATATCTACTCGTATGTGTATATAATATATGGTTGTGTGTGTTGTACAAAAGAGCATTGTTGTTTTTGTTTTTTTCAATGAAAATAACGCGTTATACATATTTCGAAAAGAGAATATACAAACAAACATAATTTGACTACCAGTAACCCTTGCAAAAGGAAAATTATATAAAGTATATTGTATATTATATATATAAGTATATATAAAAGTATATATGTATGTATGCATATAAACTATTGCTTACACGACGTGTAAATGTACGTATGTATTGGTGTGCTTGTGTAAAATACAAATTGCAAATTAAAACAACAAAAAAAACTGCCGTTAACGCACGTCATATGAATTAAAAAGCTTAAAATGCAACAACAACAACTAAGAGTTACAGTTAATAATTTCGTAAAATTTCTTGCTTAATAAGAGCTTTTTTTTACATTATACTCAGTATGTTTTAATAAAAATAAAGAGAATAAACGAACAATAGCGCTTAAGCATTAATTTAACTACAAATATAAACTTCATTCTTGCTAACTACATACATACATATTTATATATACATGCTTGCACTTATCCACTTACTATACACATGCGCACGCACTGTCTGTCATGTATTGTAGTATATAAATTTATATATATGTATACATATGTATATGTATATCGTCACCTAAAATGCAAAACCACGTATCATAAAAAAAAATCTAAAATCGCTGTCAGGTATAATAACCGATATTATAGCGAAAACTCAAATTTTGTTTCAATATGACTAACCAATATATAACCAAAACTCAAATTTTTGTTTCAATATGACTAACCAAAATATAACCATTTTATAACCAAAATCAATTTTTCTTCCAATATGAGTGTTTTTTATATCGTTTTTCCATCGTCAGTAAAGTTATGAAGCATGCTGTTACCGTTATTTTGCATTTTAGAGTACGATATACATATATCTATATACATACATACATATACATATATACAACGAGTATATTGTTTAATAGGACGCAGCTAACTAAGTAGTGATATTTGTAAATATTTATAGGCATATACATACATATTTATAAATATAGTTTGTTCATCAGTTACTTATTTGTCCACAAAATGGAATACCTCGCCCGTTTTTATACAAAATATCATTTTCTTATTTGATTTTTATTTTCATTTCTTTGTTTTCTTGACTTAAATTTTGCAACATATACATAAAATGCTGTGCTATCAGTGTACTTGACATTGTTGTTGTTTGTTATTATTATTAATATTTTTTTTTTTTGTTACTATTTCGAACTTTTCTTTGACGGGTTATATAAAAAAATTTACATTATTAACTGGCTATAAATACATTTACATAAGTCTAATTTATTGGTAGGTAAATGTATACAAACGCACATTGCGCATGCGCGCCGCCGACTAGCCATAATTGCGCAGCAATCGCTATGGTTGTCGGGTGCACGCATGCAATCGTGTGATTTACGCGCATAACTGCACTATAAAGTAGTAGAGTTTAATACAAAAAAGAAAATGAGAATTTTAATTGTAACTTTTTTTGGTGGTAGTAGTGTCGCTTGATAGTAGTTGTTGCCTTTGTAGCATATAATAATAGTATACGGTAGTTGTTGTAGTTGTAGCAATATTAACAATAGTTTTTGTAGATGTCCATTTTATTATTACATTAATGTATTTCCCTGTTGTTGCCAAGTTTGCGTAAAACTTTAAGATTCGCTTTGTTCTGTTTCTTCATATACATATATATGTATGTACATATATGTATATTTGTATATATGTGATATTTTTGCATAATTTATGCCGTGTGGAGAATGTAAAATACCATTTGAATGCTTACAAATTTATAACAATAAATTGTTTGACTTCGCCTTTGCTTTCCCTCCCTACTCCTACTCCTCCTCCTCCTCAATCTACAAGAAAGCGGCGCGCAATTGTTGCTCTTCTATATCTAATAAATGTACTTAAATAAAATTTATGGGTTGCTTTAATTTGATTTTCTTTTTTAATTTTTTGTTTTTTGTATTTTTGTGTTGTTTTTGTTTTTGCTTTTGCCTAAATGAAACATATGTTTTCTGCACTTCGCTTTGTTTTGTTAAACGTTTCTTTGTTTTTTTTGCATTAAATACATACATATCTACTGCAAATTGTTTGAACAACTTGGTGATACTAGATTATGTCTAGAAATAAATGTATGTATGTATGTACAAATGTACTTGACCTTAGAACATATTCTTCTTTGTTGCTGCTATAATGTATAGTATTTATAATTATAATTAATTCTTGTGTTTCCTTTTCCAACTTTTAAATACATATATATATACAGATACATATATAAAAGCTCCATATTTACTCGATTTAAATTATTAAATATATAATTTATGTATATATAAAAAATAATCAATTTTGTTTTGTGTGTATCTGTTTTTTTTTGTTATTAATATATATATACTTAAGTTCTAACTATTCTTTGCTGGTTATTTCTGCTTGCTTTTGTTACACTTTATGCTTTATTTGACTTTTCGCTGGTGTAGACTAGAGCTACTGCTGTCCGGATTGAGTATAGCATCGTTTGTGGATAGCACACCATCGCCCTCTTTGAAGGCGTGGCCGTTAGCGTAGCCATTCTTATAGCCATTGGTAAAGTGATGATTGGGCTTGATGCTCTCGGTTTCCTCGTCCATAACGGGCTGTAGAAGTAGAAAGAAATTAGACATCAATTTAGAATTTTATAGCACATTAAAAAATTATGGTACATAATAAAAATAAGTAATAATAATAAAAATAATAATAAAAAAATAAAAATAAATAATAATAAAAAAATAAAAATAAAAATAATAATAAAAATAAAAATAAATAATAATAAAAATAAAAATAAAAAAATAAATAATTATAAATAAAAATTTAAGTCCTTGATAGCACAATTTTTACAACACTATATAGCAAAGCGCTGTCACTGATCGATCAATAGCAAGTCCTTGTATCAAAACCTTAATTATTTGGCAAAATATCTACACAAAATTTGGCATAGGTTATTGTCTAAAGCTACACTACATCCTCTGTACAGTTTATTCAAATCTGATAGTTCTAACATATGTATATGTAGCTGCCATACTGTACTACGATCAATATCAAGTCCTTGTATGGAAAACTTTTTTATTTGATAAAATATCTTTACAAATTTCGGTATGTATTATTGTCGGAAGTTGCGCTACAATCTACAAAGAATTTGTTCAAATCGGATCGATCTAGCATATAGCTGCCATACAAACTGACCGATCAAAATGAAGTCCTTCTATGGAAAACTTTTTAATTAAATAAAATATCTTATCGAAATTTGGCATAAATTATTGTCCAGAACTACGTTACAATTTCCGCAGAAATTGTTCAAATCGGATCGTTTTAACATATAGCTGCCATACAAACTGATCGATCAAAATGAAGTCCTTGCAGAGGAAACCCGTTTTTGACAAATTATCTTGACGAAATTTGGCATAGATTATTGTCCAAGGCAAAAACCCCATCTCCGAGGATATTGTTCAGATCGGACTACTATAACACATAGCTGCCATACAAGCTTTCCAACCAAAATCAATATAAATAACTTTTTGTACCTTTTACGCTCTGAGAAAAACACCCGTGAAGGGCCTTGTAGCGTCAGTGCAGCTGTAAATAACGTGTTTTTGCTTTTTTCTTGCCTGAGTAATGCTTAAAGTTCGGCTATAAACTCGTAACCGGTGAGTACGTCAATAAAGAATGCTTAAAGTTTTGAAAATTAAAGTTTCTTATACTTTCTTCAATTATAAAATAATGCTAATGTACGATGCTATATGTAAGTATGCATATAGATTACTGCAAATACGTCACTGCAACACCTCAACATGCGTCATATTAGCCTATAAAAGTGTTTATTTCCAAATAATGAAGACATTAGTGGCTCAAAAAACATATTGCCAACACCCTAGAATGTCAACCACGTGCCGCGGTCAATACATTAAACACTTACACTTTAGACATTGAATTATATAATTGCACAAACATTTACTTGAATTAAAGTTTAAAACTTCTACACTGGAGAAGTACTGGACAGCAGTAGCTCCACATGCAAAACAATAACAATAACAACAACGGCAACGTAAATGATAATAACTCAACAAATTGGCACCTGTGCGTTAGTTTACTGCTCGATGTTTAGTTCTGTAATTAGGCGCGTTTGCCTAAGCACTTGGCTCAAATTTATTTGAAGCGCTTTTAGAAAATGCTGAAAGCACATTCATACATGGTAATTGACTTAGGGTAGGCCATTATTATAAATTTGTTTTGATTACTAATTGACATAAGCATATGCAGTGGCTTAAGTGTATATTAAATAGAACTTAGAAAAGAAACACTTGTGTGTAAACGTTTCTTCATAAATGAAAATGGACAACAAAGTACAATCTATGGCGTGTGCTGAGGATGTATGCGTATGTGCTACGCGAAGGCATTGACATTATTCACGATTTTTGCTTTGCTTTTATTATGCAAACTATTTTTGTTGAAAGTTCATATGATTTATAAACGAGTTTGAACTGCACTGGAGGTTAAGGTCTTATTTGAGAAGACAATTTTCTTGAAGATAGTAGATAATGCATAAAATGTGGCCTTGGAGCCGCATTCTCTTGACATTAAGGGACCGCATGAGAAATTTGCTCGTACAAGCTCGCTCAACCTAACCTAAAATTTTTCAAAGCTAGCTTTTAGTTCTAAAATTGTAACATGTGTTTGTTTGTATTACAAAAGATTGCATAATAAAAGGCAATTGATTCCCACTATAACCGGTTCTACGCCACCAGAACTGACTCGTATTTTATGAAGGTGCAATTTCTGCGATCCAACCTTGTCTGGATACGTAAGTAGTGTCAGTCAGCAAAATTTCATATTAAATCTGGAATATGAGTTTACGAATTCCCGTCAGTTAAGAGGAAAATGCTATATTTTTTTTTATGTTGAACTGACAACAACCCTTTCCAGTCAGTTAAACCCTACATACTTAAAAAGAGGTTTATGATCAAGTATATACCGCTGAGAGCTAACGCAACTTAAGCATAAGCTTATGATCAAGTATACAGCACTGAGAGCTAACGCAACCTAAGCATAAGCTTATGGAAACCGACCGACAATTAATCACCAGATTTGAACTCTTTAGTAGATTATCTCACTTATCTACTATTTTTAGCAAATTTTCGCCATACGAAAATGACACTTGTTAATCTCATCTTAGATTTCAAGCTAACCGACTAGAAAAATTTCAGTATGATTCTGATTTAAAGTCATCTGTTTGTCTATAAGAAAATGTATTATTATCACAGCTGATTTAGACACTACAAAGCGAAATATGTAAACAAACAATGACTTAAAAGCAATGCTGAGTGCACTTGTCAATGAACTCCCAAGGCCAAAAAATTCGTAAATTATTTCCATTAAATGGAAAATATTTAAAACAAAACGTCTTTTATAAGAAAATACTTGTAGGACAATCAAATATTGTTTTTCGATAAATATTACACGATGTGAAATTTTTAATGTCAAAAAAGCTGTTTTATAAATCTCCAATGGCAATGAGAGCACTCTAGATTAGCGAATAAATTACATGTAAATTAATCACTTCAAATTTTTAGTCGGAATATGATATAACACGATTTTATATTACTACAACAACAACAACAACAACAAAAGTTTAATAAAACTTATTTCAAATCTTCTTAGTGTAAAATGCAAAAAAATAACCACAAAAAGAAATAATAAGTACAAGTACTTACCATGCAAGCACCCTTATTGTTGTTGGACGCCACCAAATGATTGGACAAATCACCATTACTGACAGGTATGCATTTGCCATTCGACGCAGGTAATTTGGTATAACCATTTGTGTTGTTGGCTTTCACCGCCGCGCTGCGAGCCCGTGCATTTGTGTACTTGGCTTTATAAAAGTCAGAGAATAGAAACAGGAACATAATGCCATGCAGACCAATCCAAACCATAAAGCCTTTAGGATAATCGCACTCTCTGAACAGCAACTGGAACTGATGGGTGAAAATGGCGACAAATTGTACCTAAAAGCAAACAATAATTAAAAATACAACAATATAGTATTTTTGTGACAACTATTGTGCTTACCATTTGGAAGGTGGTTAGGTATTTCTTCCACCAGATGAACTTCTGGTATTTGGGACCCATTGCGGCGATCATATAGTAGAAGTACATAACAATGTGTACGAAGGTGTTGAGCAGCGCGAAGAATGTGCTGTGACCGCCTAGAGTGTTGGAAGAGAGTTCAAAGTTTCAAATTAGTAATTTTTGTTGTTGTTGTTAAAATTATTAAATTTCGAAATACGTAAATAAAAGCGTTTCGTTTAAGACGCGCGCACAGCTAGCAATTAAAAGCCGATTTTTACCTGGCGTGAATTTCATGCCCATCCATACGGAGAAGGGCATGCAGCCATGATGGATGACATGCAACGTTGATACATGTTCATTTTTCTTGCGCAATATGAAGAATAGCGTATCAAAGAACTCTGTGAATTTTGAAATGTAATACCACCAACAAGTACGTGCCATCTGCGAGTGAAAATGCAAAAATTAAAAAATCAAAATAAATTCGATCAATTATATGTATGTATGTATATGTATGTTCTACATGCAGCGGTAAATATGTGAATGTATGAAGCGTATTTATGAATAGCATCAAAGTTTACAATAATAATAAAATTATATATGTACTATATAGAAAATAATGGAAATTTTATGCGAATACTTTCACCTTTATCTAACTGCCATATGTGTGAACATGTGTTTGTGTGTACGTGTTTATATACTCTAGAACATAATATTTTAAGTTTGCTACGAAGTTTGTAAAATATACATATAAAGGTTCAGCGCGACGAACTGAGTCTGCCTGTATATACGCGAACTAGTACCGCAGCTTTTGAGATCTCGATCTGAAATTTTACACACATCCTTTTCTCCCCAAGCGGCTACTCATTTGCCGAAATCACCGATAACGGACCACAATAGCATATAGCTGCCATACAAACTGAGCGATCAAAAACAAGTTTTTGTATGGAAAACTCTTTTATTTGGCAATATATCTTCACGTAATTCGACGTATATTATTATCTAAGGCAACGCTACAATCTCCAAATAAATTGTTCAGATTGGACTACTACATCATATAGCAGCCATACAAAGTGCACAATCAAAATGACGTTTTTGTATTGAAAACTTTTTAATTTGGCAAGATATCCTCACGAAATTTGACATAGAATATTGTCCGAGGGAGCGCTACATTTTTCGATAAAATTATTCAGATCGAAAGACTATAGCACATAGCTGCCATGCAAACTTGCCGATCAAACTCAAGCTCTTGTAAGGAATAATTTTTATTTGTAAAGGGTATTAGTTGCCAATTTTTTATTGTTTTTTAAGCACACATACACACACATTACTACTTAATTTGTTCATATTATGTAATCAAAGAAGCACACTTACGCGCAATGCCAATGGATTATTGGAGTAATCGACGGGCTGACATTTGAAACTGTAATTACCCCACCAGCCGCTTCTTAAGTACTGCAAAGCAAGCATTTAAATTTTTTTTATTTGCTGATTCGAGTATGTGTTTTGGAAGAAAAGAATCGAAAACTCACCTCATAGAAAATCCACGCGCTGAATACTGTCTGAAATAGATTGTAGTAGACGAGTATTTTACGCAGATCCAATGCTTTTCGCTTCGCCATCAGGCGCGGCGCAAGCGATTTGCTGAAGTAGGCATAGAATACGCAGACTACTAAGGTGGGGAATGGCGATGACATCATGGGCCAGTCTTTGACACGTGGATCTGTAAAAACGTTAAAAATATGAAAAACCGGCATTGAGTCATTTAAATAATCATTGCTAATAAATTGTTATAAAATTTAAATGTGAAAAACATTGTAAACGACCGGATTTACTACTTATATAATACGAAACAAAAGCGATTCTGTCACGTGGCAATATGGCGAAAAAACAATGGAACTGTATTCGATTTAACAAAAAAAAAAAATAAGAAGCGTGAAGAATGGCGAAACGAACAAACAACTGGCATAAATTAAATGGACTAGCATAAATAACAAAACGTGAAATAGGGAAAGTGCTAACATATTGATACATTCAGAGAGACATTCAAAACTATTTAGAAACTAAAACTACGTAGTGATTTATATATTTTAAATTGAAATGCTAAATCAAACAAATTATTCAATATGTTTCATTGAAGTAGATTGTCTTTCTCATATGTAGAATATTCGATTTATTTTCGGATAGCTTCTAAGCTGGCCGGTTAGCCATTTAGCAATGTGATATATAATGATACGAGGGTTGCTATATATATTCTGGCCTAGGGCAACACTAAGTGTTGCCAGGTGCAATCTGACATCTCCATTGGAAAGTTTGACATTTTTTAGCATAACATCACTCAGAACGTTTTGTCATTTAATCGTGAATTGTTTTATTTACAGGGAATTAAAAAATTCATCTCAGCCAAAAAATGGAATTAACAACAACTTTCGACGTGGATTATCACGACAAGAGTGCATCGATGAACTAAAATCTCTGTATGGCTATGAAGCACCATCCTATAGCGCTGTGAAAAACTGGTACAACGAATTCAATCGTGGCCGACGCTCGCTCAAAGACGAATTCCGTGAAGGTCGTCCAAAAACAGCCGTTGTGCCAGAAAACATCGATGCCGTACTTGAACTGATAATGCAAGACCGTCATATAACATACCTTCAGATAGAGGCATGCCTATGCATATCTCCCACCAGCATACATTCGATATTGCATGAACACCTGTCCGTAAAAAAGGTTTCTTCTCGTTGGATCCCGCACAATTTGACAATCGCTCAAAAAAAGGCTCGTGTGGATTGGTGTAAAGAAATGCTGAAAAAATACGATCGTGGTGCTTCAAAAGACGTTTCTAAGATCGTCACAGGAATCATGGATCTATGCGTATGAGCCCGAAACAAAACAGCAATCGACAAAAAAAAAATAAAAAAAAAAACCAAAAAATAAAAATAAAAAATAAACAAAAAAAAATAAAAAAACATTTTCGTTGATAAATATGCCTATTTACATTATTAGGCCAGAAATATATATAGCAACCTACGTATAACCCCAACCTTAGTTTAGTTTAGGTAACCACTTGCAACACAAATCTGACTCTGTGCATCAAAGGAAAAAAGCTTGCCATAAATAATCATACATATATCATTTTCACCAAGCAAAGATACTAGGTGATATTTACGGGCGTTGCATGATAAGGAGTGTTCTGCTGGATTAGGACTCCGTTCTACAGATCAATGTCGTTATTTCGACGTTGACATGTATTGTAGACACCAAAGCATGTACATACATATTTCTTGATTGTTACGTTTTGACATATGAACACTACTTTTATTCTTAACAGTAACTCAAAATATTCTTCTTGAACAAAAAATGGAATTGAATTGCGAACATTCTCGCGCGATTATCACAGCAATTGTGCTCCGATGAACTTGATTCAATTTTTGACGATGAGGCTCCATCAAGAACTAGTGTTTTTCGATTGTATGGTAAATTCAATCGAGGTTGTAGATCATTGCAAGACGAATTTCGTGGAGGTCGTCTAAAATCAGTTGTTATTACGGAAACCTTTGATACCGTCGCAAATGGATATTGCAAGATGTGACATACATATCTTAAGATTGAGACAACTATAAACATTAGAGGGACCAGCATGCATTCAATATTGCATGATCACTTGATTGAAAAAAAAAAGTTCACGTTGGTTTATACACAATTTCGCAATCGCTCAAAAACTCGTGTCGATTGGTCGAGAGAAATGTTAAAAAATATGATAGATGTGCTTCGAAACATGTCTATGACATCGTTACTGGTAGTAAATATTGAATAAACTAACCGCGAATTTTGCAAATCGATAACATATTGAGACGTTGAAAACTAGTAGATTTAGGCGAATGAGCCCGAAATCAAACAGCAGTCGACGGTGTTGCTTCCAAATGAGCTGAATTCAACAAAGGTTGTTCGCACACGAAGTACTTCCAATCAAATGGTTGCCTGTTTTTTGGAAAAACTGGACATGTAGCAATCAAGCCACTAGTACAATGCAGAACAGTAAATTCTTATTTGCCAGTTGTCTTGCAAGAAATCTGGAGCATCACCGAAGACGGATCACTCTTCACCATGATAATACGAGCTCTCACAAATTGTCGGAAACAAGTGCATTTTTGTGTACTTAAAACATGAATTTGATGAGTCATTCACCATTTAGTCCTGACTTAGCACCGAATGGCTTCTTTTTATTTCTTCTTCCGATATCGAATCACTGTAACATATACATTGTGACAAAAAGTACCCGGAAATTTTATATAAAATGAAACATTTTTTTATTATTCATCAATATTTTGTCCCCTTCAAAGTAATCCCCACCAGATGTAATACACTAACAGCAAAGAGTTTTCCAGTCCTCGAAACACTTTCCATAAGCACTTTTTGGGATGGGACTTTGGCGCGTTTTTTTTTAGTTTTGGCTCGTTTTTCTTTCCATTCCGATAATTGTTGACTTATTTGCATGTCAAACTAATAAACCCATGTCTCATCGGTAGTTATAATACTCTCCTTGAATGTGGGATCGGAATTCGCACGATCAAACATGTCCAAAGAGACCTGTTTACGGCATTCTTTTTGAAAAAAAAAAAAACATTTTTATTGGGATGAGTCAAGCAAGAACGCGTTTCATACTAAAAGTATTCACTAAAATCATTCGAACGGACTTGCGAGAGATGTCGGGTTCTCTTGCCTTCATTTTTTTAATATTTTCATCAGTTAAAGAGGTCTGAGGTCGTTCAGAACGATCTCTTGGAAGCCTTTAAAAGCTTTTTACCACTCGTAGGCTTTTGTTTTTGATAAAACTGAACCGACTTAAGCAGTTGGTGTAGAAAAACTGGTTGACAGATCGCCCTCATATTTGGCATAGTAATTAAGGACAGTCCTACCTACTTAGCAGAATGCATCTTTTTTTAATATAATTTACCCGGGGAATACAATTTCCGGTTGGTTTTTTGTCACAATGTACATCCTGCAATGTTTTGAGTTAGAGAAAAGGGTCATAAAATTTGGAATTCTTGATTTTCCGAAATTATTTAAACTACTTATTAATTAACACGACTTGAAGTGATGGAAATAAAAACTTAATAACACTGATTGATTGATATATATGAAATAATTTAATGGATTCTTAAAATTTGATCAGAAAATTGCAATTTTTAAATGTTTATAGTTTTTTCTTTGGGTTAAAGAAATAACAAAAAATAATAATAATTAATATTCTGATAAGTAGAACTAGGTTTAATTGCAATTACCACTCACCACTTCGATTGTCCATGAGGTCTCTGTACCAGTCGTAAACTTCATGTAGTATAACAGCCATTTTGATGTGCGCTTTGTTTTTGTTTTTTTGTTTTTATGTGTTTATTTTGATAGCTTTTAGTATTTATTGCTCAGTTGCCAACTGCAAAGAAATAAAAAATAAGCTTGTTTTTATTAAAATGCATATTTATTCTTAGCGGCTGAGTGCCGATAATCAAAAAGATGTAAAAATACGATTTGGAAGGGATGAGTGAGGAAGTAAAAATAGTAAACCCTGCGCGGCAACAATCTTTTTTAATGGCACATTTAGGAAAATCCCCAGTGCAGCAAAGTGCAACGCCGTCAACGATAAGGACGAGAACAAACAAGCGTGTGCAAAAACCCCGCACAACAACAACAAGGCAAGTAGTTGGGGCACAAGATTCTTCAATGCCAACGACGTGAGGATTTTAAAAAATATTCCACGGCAGTGTTGCAGTGACGTTTCCTTATCGGCCGCCGCTGATGCACACACTCACGCACACACACACACATACACATGGAGAAAAGATTACAGTTAATTGTGCACGGTTATTGCCATTGTTGCCGCTGTTAGGGCTAAGCGGCGATAAATTTAAACTGGTTTAATCGCATTATGCAGCGGAGGCTCACTGATTGACTGCTTAAGCGTACGTGAATGCACAATATTTTCCTGCGCCCATTTCCATCGTTGTTGTATTTGTTGTTGTTGTTGTTGTTGCATTGTTTTAGTGTTTTTTGATTTGCAATCACCTCGATGGAAATTTCTGCCTAAGCACACATTACTGGCAGCTCATTGCGGAATATTACAGCCGCAGAGCAAAAACAAAAACAACAAAAGCAGCAGCAACAAAAACAACAAACAAGCTTGTATTAATTTGTTAATTGAAAGGCGGGTACGAAGCACCGTAGCATCACTAATCAGCGCGATAATAACGGGAGCAGGAAAAAATGTGTTTTTGTTGTTGTTGTTGGCTGGGTGTATGTTTTTGTTTTGATATAAAATTAGTGTCATTAATTACAAGTTACTTTGTAGTGCATTAATTTCGCGTTACGCTCGGTTATTACAATTCAAAGCACACGTACGATGCACACATACATATGTACATACAAACATATATAGATACATCAAAGTATGTGTATGAGCATATACATAAATATGTATGTTAGTGCATTTATTCATATAAACATACAATAACTGGCAGGTAATCAAAACGTTACGCTAGCAATTACAACAACGATTTGGCAATTAATTTGACATTGAGTCAGCTGAGACGTCAACAGTTGTAATGGCGTACAGACTGACACACAGCCAGACGGGTAGACACATCTACATACATACATACATACATATGTACATATAATGACGGGCGCGCTAAGTAACTGACATTCTCGAGCTTTCAAAAGTGAATGTGCGTAAAATGTAAATATGTTTAGGCAAAGTGCGTGAAACAGGATGTCGACAATGCAAAAATTTCCATTAAATTCTGAACTTTTTTTTATTCACGCAACATATTTATTAAACCTTGGTGAAGGTAGTTGTGTAGGAACGCAAATAAATTCAAAAAAAATAACCAGAAATTAAGTTTTAAATACTCATGAAGCTAGACACATGTTGCTGAAACATTTTTTTGCAACACCAGCTTATAGATGTTTACGAGTGGAAAAAAATGTACGAAAGTAACATTTTTTATATTCATGAAGCTAGACACATGTTGCTGATACATTGTTTAGCAACATCAATAAGCTTTAATGTTTACGAATTCAAAAAAATCAAAGAAGTAACTAATAATTAAGTTTTATATATTCAAGAAGATAGACACATGTTGCTGAAACATTCTTTTGCAACATCGATGAGCTATACTGTTTACAAGTGTAAAACAATGAAGAAAAGAAAAAGAAAGTAACTATTAATAAATTTTTTTGTATTAATGCAGTTAAATACATGTTGCTGAAACATTGTTTAGCAACATCACTAAGCTGCAATTTTTACGAATGCAAATAAATTTCAAAAAGCAAACAAATTATTATTTTTTATATTTATGCAGCTAGACACATGTTGCTGAAATATAGTTCAGCAACATTAATAAGTTTGAAGTTTACGAACGCAAATAAATTCAAAAAAGCAATTAGCTATAAATTAAGTTTTATATATTCAGAAAGCTAAACAAATGTTGCTGAAACATAGTTTAGTGATATTAATAAGCTGCAAGGACAATGCAACTATTTCATCTATACTAATTTTTAATTTTCAGCACTCCTGTTTTAATAATATTTCACAAACATCTTAAAGAAAATTATTTTTAATTAATTAAAATATAAAAAATTATTTTAAAAATTTAATTAATTTAATTTTTTCTTTTGTAATTTAATTAATTTATTTTTTGGGTGTTTATTAATTAATTAATTTTTTTTTTTACTAAATTAGTTGCGTTTACTTCATTATTATGTAATAAAAAAGTAATAAGTAAATGTGATAGAAAGTATTTTCTTTCATAGTCAGCCTAAATGTAGGCAACAAATTTATGATTAAAATCATTTATTGGCAAAATAAAATTCTACTTGAAATCGCGGATAATGAGATCTGAATGCATTGAGGTAGTTACATACATATATGAATGGTGACAAGCTTTATGGCGCCGAATAAGCAGCGTATTTGCAAATATTGCTAACACAGTTAATAGTAAACAAAAATATCTTGAATTTTCAATCTCTAACGTATAAGTTGCCAGATAAACTGTGCAAAGACTGCAATTTAAAAGGTATACGGTGCGATGAAGCAGGGTTTTGAGGTTAGAATATCAAATTTCTACAGCACGAATGTGGATTGGAAGTAAAACAAAAAAACCCAACCGGCTTGATAAATTAAAAAAAAAATTAAAATCTAGTAAGAGCAATCAATTACTCCTTATCCACTTTATTATATACAGTTAACTATTATTTTCTCATTTATAAATATACATATACATATGTATATACATATATTTTCTTAATTTTTAGAATTTTCATTCGGAAGAACGACTGGCGCGCTTGTAACCGCGTAATAGCTGTCTACGCCAATAAAGAAGATGAAGATACTATTTTTAATTTTCAGAGCCTTGCGTTATGGGTTAAGGCGTCGTTCACAAAGGGCAAAATGCCTATATAGTACACATCGGAGTGGCGTTCGTTGACACTGGCATTTTTGCATCCACTCCTACTCATAAATATATAAATCGAGCAGTGAATGAGTGATTGATAGTTTTTCCATTGGTATTTTGCATTTCAATACGAATAGACACACAAGTGCACGTGATTTGTTTTAGTCATTTTGTTTTTCTTTAGGCAAAATATATTTACATACTACAATGTTTAGGTAGCTGCAGTCGGTAGCAATTGGCGTGTAAATGACATACATGTGAATATTTATTTTAAATATATGCATATGTTGCAATTGCCTGAGGTTTTTCTGTGTAATACAAGTATTATGGGGTGTTTTACCCATTTGCATAAACAGTAGCATAAATCCATTTTGTCTATTTCACACAAATTATGCAAACTATTGGCGTTTTGCAAGTTTAATCGAAAAAAGCCATATTAAATACTTCAGAGGAAAAACACGATTTAATTCATTCATGAAGTCGGGTTTAAGGTTTCTTTGCTTGTGAAGAACTGATGTTTGTGACAATTTGTTGGACACAAGTCAGTTTTCATGTTTCAGATGTATGGTGAACTGTCAAAATAATCGATTTTCCAATATTTTGCTGCGACAAAGCTACAATAACCAAATTCGCCCAGCACAAATATTATAAGAACTCCTACCGACAGTGTGAAAATTGATAAAATTGGATGATGACTCAATAGCCAGATAAGCCAGTTATAATTTATCTCCGAGATGGTATGGGTGTGAAAATTGGACAATGGGCATGGCACCGGCCATTTTCCCTTGTAATCCCATATCTCGTAACCCGACCGACCGATCTCGACAATATTTATTCTTATCATATTCCTATGTCACTGTACGAAAATGGACGAGATCGAACTGCAACCACGCCTACTTCTATATAACACAATTTTAAATTTCATTTCATCCTTTTACGTTGTGGTATAAAAATCAAGAAGAGAATAATATAACAGGATAAACCTTTGCCGAATAATGCCTTTAAGATATGACACCTCATGAGCAAAAATATTCAAATCAAACAAAAACCGTTCCAAGCCCCTAAGTACGGAATATTTGGACCCCCATATCTATAGTTGACTTTTCATTCAAAATATGGGTCATTGTGTAAGATATACAATTGAAATTCAGCGATAAACCTTCTCTGAAAATGTTGTGTCTGTATGTCAAAAATGGATTAAATCGGGAAAATACTTCCCTTAGCCCAACTTTCGGGTGACTTTGTACCGCATATATCGGTCAATATGAGAGTTATCTCAATGAAAATGAGATAATTTCGCACGTGAACTTAGCCCCTTCTTACTTTTGTATTATCGACCTTGAACTAATAGTGATCCCAAAGAAACTTTTCCGTTGAACTACACAACTCCAACTTTACTACTGGATTGTTTTAGTTTGTAGTGAACGTTATAGTTGAAGTATGCACGTTTTGAATATTGAACATGAACTGATAAGACTTTATTTATTAAAAAATTATGGAGACTTATTGGACAAGTCAATATTTGTGCAACTCTACAATTAGTCATGCTGACTATGTGAAAACCAAGCTATTCCTATTAAAAATAAATATTAACGACACAATTTTCAGTGAAATGCTTAAAATAAATTTGAACAATGAGCTAAATATACAATTTTGCGGTTTGACTAAAACCCCACGACTAGGATTGGTAAGCTAAAGAAACAGTTTGCTGGAAATTTTATGTATCCATCCGAAAGCATTTGAAGCAGTGCAACATAGTACGAAGATGTTTGCTTTACCGGAGACGACAGCACTTGTGAAGCGTAAAGTAATTTAATTATTACCGATAATTATTTATATGTAAACAAAGACTGAAGTACAAAATAAATACTTATAATTGTTTATTAGGAGAATAGGTTAAGTGGGAGCCAGCTTTAGAGGCTTCAAAAAATCGATTTTTGGAGGATTTTTTTGGGAGGGAAAGAAGTAATTGATTAAAGCGAAATTTTTAGGGGTTATAGTTATATATTTAAACATCATTCGAAAATTTTTTGGATACGAAATTTTTGATATTCTGTCTTTGGGAAGCAATTGCCCGATGCATCTCGCATGTGCATTTGTCGGACGGAGAGCAGTATGCAGGTCGCAATTTGTATCGGAAAGAAAAAAAATCAAAGATATTCATATTTGTTAATAACTTATCTTCTAGTTAAACTAAGAAAATTACAAAAAAAAAGGTGTAAAATTCTACAATTTTTTTTTAATTATTAAAAAATGTGGTTTTTGACCAAAAAATTGTTACTTTAAATTTGTTTTGTTTAAAAATATGTTCATGTTGACTTTTCTTATTTTTTTTTTTAGTTTAAATAGAAGATAATTTAATGCCAAAGATAATAAACGTAGTCACAATTCCATACGCCCGCCAATTAAGAAAAATCGTAAGAATGAAAAACCGAGAAATCGCGCGTCAAAGTTTTCACTTTCTGCCAAGCGCTCATATATCTGCTAGACGCTTGGTCAACTTCGACGCTCCCTTCTAGCTTCGACAATATTCCGAAATCCCATCTATAACTTTGTGGACATAGTCTTAGATAATTTTTAAAGAGATTTAAGCAAAAAAAATAGATTTTTTGAAGCTTCTAAAGCAGGCTGCCCCCTTAAATTGTGTGAAATTCACATTTGTGTATACTGTGGGCAAAAAATAATAAGACTTTATAATTTAAATTTCTTGCTAAAATCCATACGCAGAAATGATTTTGTTTTCTAGGTTGGTATGACTATCAGTGACATCTGTGCCAAATGTGACAACAAAACAATAATTAGTGTTTAGTATACGCTTGTCTTTCTGAAGTGCGATGGAGATTTTTGCGATGGATGAAGTTATCCAACAAAGAAGTTCCATTAAATTTTTAAAATTTCTGATGTCGAAATGTTCAGAATGTTGGAAAAGGCTACGGTGATAAATGTTTGTCTCGAGCAAGTGTTTTTGATTGGTAAAAATTATTCAAAGAGGGTTGAGAACGCGTTGACGACGATCCACGTCCCAAACGGTCATCGGCAGCAATTGATGATCAACACGTCAATAAAATAAAAAAAAGAAAGAATTGGTGTTTGAGAATCGATGACTAATATTCAGAGATCTTACTGGCATCGTTGGAACATCGGAGCGATCACTGAAAGCCATTTTCAAAGATCAATTGGGCCTAAGAAAAGTGAAAGCACGATTGGTTCCAAAATCACAAATTTTTTTTCGATTGTTTTCGTCTGTGAAACAATGCTATCCGACTAACAGGATGTCATGTCTATGCTAACGACTCGGAAACAGATCAACCTGCCGAATATCGTGGCAAAGGTGAGCCGAAGTCGAAAAAACACGTCAAAGCAGGTCAAAATTCAAAGTTACGTTGACAGTTTTCAACGATTATCTCAAGGTACCCCTTCCGCAAAACACTTTTGAGTCGATTGAAGACATTACACGTGAGTCCCTACGCGCATTGAAGGATTAGAAAAAACGTTTGAACAAGTGTATTGGGGTCAAGAAAGATCACTTTGAGGGATACGACTTAGATTTTGAAGAACAAATTTCAAAATTATGAATAAAGTCTTACTACTTTTTGCCCATAGTAAGTAATAAAGAAATGCTTCGAAGCACATCATCTAATTAAACTGTTTCATAATAAAGTCGTGCAAAGAAATAATATATTAAAAATATATTAAAAAAAGCATTCCATTGAATATATTATAAATGAAAATAGCAAAATATAATTGTTGTTGTAATGCATGTCGTGGAATGATAAGTGTTTCGGTTTTCGCATTTATTTACATTGATTGCCTTTTTCGCGAAAATACAAATAAGTGAAAGAGTAAAAATTCCATTCATGGAAAAAAATGCGATTAAAACGGTAAATGCGAGTGTAAAAAAATACGAACATTTCTATACATATTTATAGAGCTGTTGTTGTGTTGCTTTGTGGCGCTCCAAATAGAACACTGCATTGATTTGACATGCCATCATATGCAAACAACCGCACACACTCGCACACACACACACCTTGAAAATTGCGCAAACATTAATTTTCATTTAAACGAATTAAATATGTATTTAATTTGAATTTCGTGGTTTCGCTTTGTGCTATTTTCCGCCTGTGCTTGTTTGTTATTTGCTGTTTTTGTTTTTCATGCACTGACTTTTGTGACACTTGCCGCTGTTCTAATTACTAACAACCGTGAAATTTGTCACTGCTTATTGGCGTCAAAGTTGTCTTAATCCATATTCATAGTTTTTTTTTTGCATGTATTTTGTTTTTGTTTTTGGAATGTTTTTTTTTTTTCGTTTTTTGCATTTTTTGTATTTTTTGTTTTTTGTATTTTTTGTTTTTTCGCATTCAACGACGCAGTTGCATTGAGTTTTGCGCGCAACATTAAGCGCGTGTGCAAAGTTCGAAGCGAACAGAAGCATTAATTTGGCGGCAATCAAAGGGGCGTTTGAATTTCAAGTGATTTGACGCTTCATAGATTTTTTATAGCTAAACAATGCAAGGGATCACGCTTAAGTTGTTTTCACTTTCGCAAATGATGGAATTTTTTCAACTGTTGCTTGGTAGGAATATTTCCAGTGATTTGAAATTTTTATATATTTTCCCTTTTTACGGGTTTAAAAAACAACTTAGAGAACTTTAAAGAGGCTTGTAGTAAAATTCTAATGCTTTGATGTCGAGAATATCTCTCTAAATGGTAAATGCATGGAAATGATTGGAAGTTTACGACTATTTTATAAAGTCGTTTCTCATTTGTGAAAAATTTAGAATTCAGAATGGGTTAAAGAATCGAAATTATTGCACAAATATATTTATGAAGGTCATGTGAATTTCAAGCCGGTTCGGAGAAATTTTACTTACAGACTCTCAAAACAGCGTTTCGAAAAAATGCGTTTAAGGTTTTGCAAGCCGATCACACCCAGTTAAAAAAATGTTACAATTATGTTCATATCTACGAAACAATTTGCTGGATCAACCTCAAATTTTCGGAGAATTTTTGCAAATATACAAATCTAGATACGATATACATACATACATAATTTGATTTTTTGAAAATTCACAAGTTGGCATAATACTTTAAGTGCAAATAAGGTTTGTGACTTAGCTAAAATAAAGCTATTTTGGATAAACCTCGAGTTTTTGGAGAATATGTACAAATATACAAATCTAGATACGATATACATATGTACATATATCGAAATTCGATTTTTTGAGATTCACAAGTTGATATAACCCTTTTGGTTTGCGACTTAGCTAAAATAGTAATAATGCGCCTACATGTATGCAACACTCTTTAATGCACTAGTGTGTTTACTCCTTGAATGCACTACTTTTTTATTATTTTTAATGTAAGAGTTTAAGTTAAAAATTGTAATAATTTAAAAAATATGTGTTTACTAAATAACGGAATAAACGAGCAGCACTTTTATGCATCAATGCTGGCCAAAGTAAGAATATTGATTCGTACTATATTTTTGTAAAACTCAGCACTCAGCTCAGGAAAGTTTTTCGACAGCCGAATAGTTATCTCTCGTTAAAAAATCGTTTGATAGATTTCATCAGCATTTGGAAATATTTAACATCTTATAAGATCACCGTTCTAAAGATAAACAGCAAAACGCATATCACAAATGGCAAAAGAAGCCAAGACAAACACCTAAAATAAGTCCACCCTGTATAAATTTATCACTTATTTAAGTGTTAATAGAAGAAAATATTTCAAAATTAGAATAGAATCTGACGAATTTCCATTGAATTAGCAAAAGCTGCAATTAACTTGAACAAATCGTTTAATAACTGTACACATACATACATATGTACATACATATACATTTATGTGTCTGAGCAGCTAAACAGATACGGAAGATCATAAATACGACAAATGTGGTCACAAACAAACAGCAGCAACTAGCAGTCTAATAAAAATGTTGTCAAACAGCAGCAACAGCGAATTAATTACACGAAGTGCAATTATCGTTGGCTGCAATTTACAACCTTCAACAAGTTATGCAGTGCACCGTTATATAAACGAGTCAATGCGCACAACAGCAATAACAGCTTGGCAAATGCAGAATTTAATGGCAAGTTGAAATAAAACAAAAAAAAACAGTTATAAAAGCAACAACAAAAATAAAATAAACAATACAACAACAACAAAATCAAAAAATAAAACAACAACAAAATCAAAAAAAAACAACAACAAAACTAAAAACAACAAAAAAATATTTAAAAACAACAACAATAAAAGCAACAAAAACAACAACAACAGCAAAACTAAAACCAACAAAAAATATTTAAACAAAAAAACCACAATAAAATCAACAAAAATGGCTAAAAACAACAACAAAAATAAAATTTAAAAAATATTTAAAACAAGAACAAATAAATTCCAAAAATTTAAAAACAACAATAAAATCAGCACCAAAATAAAATTTAAAAATATATTTAAAAAAAAATAAAATAAAACCAACAAAAATATTAAAAAACAACAAAAATAAAATTCAAAATATATATCTTTAAAATGAATTAAAATAAGCAAAAAAGAAACAAAATAAAATCAACAAAACTATTTAAAAAACAACAACCAAAAACATATAAAAAATATTTTTAAAAAAATATTAAGAAAAAAAATAAAACAAAATCAACAAAAACAAAAACAACAAATAAAATATTAAAGAAGCAAGCAAATAAAAACAGCAAAAAATACAAAATGTTGCAAAAAAACTATAAACAATGCCTGCTGTGTAGCAAGTTCCAATAAGCTAGTGTTTGCATACATATACATATGTATGTGTGTTAGTGTGCAACAAGACCATATGTACATTTGCACGCATAACTGTAAAAACTCCGACATGCATTCCGCACGTTGCACTACGGAAGGTCACGGTTTCCTCTAAACTGCCGCAGATTTGGACTTCAACTCATTGTTGTTGCTGTAGTTGTACGTTGCAATTACAACTGACACAGCAAGTTTTGCCGTCGTCGCTATGTGCGCACCTTTGAATTTTTTGAATGTCATGAACGAAACAAAATTAAACAAAAAATAAATAAATAAAAAATGACTAACTCTGTCTTTTGTTGTTGTTGTTAGCAAGCAACTGCTGCAAATTCTTGCAGCGCGATTTACAAACTTTCAGCTATTGCAACGTCTAGCGGGCTATTAGCAGGTCAGTAGCACTGGTCGTTGGCCTCGCCATTGCAATTAGACACCAGTGTACAACAACAACAAATTGAGTGGGAAGCTTATGAATGGGCTTAAGCGGCATAAAAGAAGCAGCGAACGAACTCAAAAATATTGATCACATGAGTTCATCAGCAGTTAGGAGAGGAGGTAGCCAAAGGGGAAAAATAATAATAATAAAAAAAACATAAAGATAAAATAGAAATAGCATAAAGCAAAAATAAAAAAAACATAAAAAACAAAATTAAAATAAAAAAAATAGAAATAAAAAAAACACAAAAATAAATAAATTCAAAAATACAAAGAAATCACAAAACGGAAAGTGAATAACGAAAAACAAACCGATGATAATTGAGTTAGCCTCCGCAGTGTGGGTGTTTAGCGTTATTTCTTCACTTGTTGGCGCAAATCAATTTGGCCTACACTCGTTGTGACTCGCTGACGCCGGTTAAAGTTCATCAAAACACGCCAAAAAGCGGCAGCAAAACGAAAGAAAAAAGCATAAATGCGCAAGTAAATAGCATAAGGCAAAGGCGAATGCGCCAACAAAAGCGCTTTGTCAAGGTAAACAAGCAGCAGGCGCTCATCCGCCAACTGTCGGTCGGCCTGTGCCACGCGGCGGATGCGCACAAGCGCGCATGACAGCGCAGCAGGGCAGGCGGTCGCTTACATAATGACAGTAAGAGCATGACAGACGGACGGACGGTCGGCCGTTTGTGCAAATATTATTTCGCCGTTGCTGCAACTGCTGCTGCACCCTTTTTCACGTACTGCCAGGCGCTGTGTGCGTTTGACAGCGTCGCTGGCAGTCAGTTGCAGTGCTTTGTTGTTCAAGCTGCAGTGACAGCGCGCGCCGATGACAGTCGCAGCCAACTAACTGCAGTGCTTCCGTCTTTTTGTATGTGCTGTGGGCTGTGCGCAGCGTATGAAAGTACTTGGGAAATGTAAATAATTGCAACTATGAGGTGGCATTTGCTGCATTCGATTCAAACGATATATTAGACTCAGGCGGAAAAAGACGAGGAAATTAAAATTCATGCTCGGGCATTGCAGGCATTATTCGACAAATTATTAGTTAATAATTTTATTTTCCGTTTTTTGAGTTAAAATTACGTAATGCACTCATACACCGTAAAAAAAGTAAAACAACTAAATTCAATTTTATGAAAATCTTTAACTAGATTTTGAGTGTTCAACTAAATGCCTGATCTGTAGAATATCTGTCGAGTTTGTAACATTGTCATGCTCAAATCCATACCGAATTTCTTGTAGATATATTGGCAATTAAAAAATAATGACACATAATTTGTTATCAATACGGAATTTTGCTAATTTTGACCCCATAATCGTTGGTAATTCACACTACATTTGATCTGCATAGATAAGATTGTGCGTTTAACAATGTCATAAACATTTGTAATCAAAAAAATTTTCGTTTGCGAAAAAGCACATCATTCGATGACGCATCTAAATGTACACCTGTTAGAAAAGCAGTCAAGAACTAAGCGCCGTTTGGCTAGATAATAAATTATTTGATAAACAATAAAAAAGCAGTCGAACCCAAAGTGTGCAAACAATTTATATTTGTAGAACACATATATCTACATATTTGTGATTTTCTTTTGGAAACTTTAAGAGGTTTTAGCATTTTTTGACATTATAATAATAATTAATTTTTATTTAATTTTATTTTATTTATTTTTAAATTTATTTTTTTTTTAATTCAATTTTTTTCTTATTTTTTATTTTTTAATTTTTTCTATTTATTGATTTATTTTTTATTTATTAATTTTGTTTCGTATTTATTTATTTTTTATTGTATTTATTTCTTTTTGTTTTTTGTTATATCTATCAAGAAATTAGTCTATACATTGCGCTAATTTTTTCATGCATTTTCTATATTTTCTTTAGGCAGCGTCTTTGCAGCCTACTACTACTGTAGTAACCAGTTATTGTATTATTTTTGGTTATTGCCTTTTATATGAATAAATTGGTATTTTTTTCAATTTTTTTATTTTAATATTATATCTTATTTATTATTTTTTAGCAGTTTTTTGTATTTAATAACTTGTTAATCAGCAGTTAGAAGAGCAAATCTTCGCTGGATATATTTAATATATTAAATTTATACAAATATACACATATACATATGTATAATATAATAGGTTGTCAAAAAAGTCTTGCGGTATTTTCGCTAGTAGGCGCTGAAAGCGCGTAGTTCTAGTTTTATTCGTCGCATCGGGTCATGCTATACCTTTCTGGAAAGCTCATTTCACGCGCTAACACGTGTTTGATTGATTGTCGTTCGTGAGTTATAGCGTCGCAAACATGGAGCAAAATAAAGAGAAAATACGGCATATTTTACAGTACTACTACGATAAAGGCAAAAATGCATCTCAAGCCGCCAATAAAATTTGTGCAGTTTATGGACCCGATACAGTTTCCATTTCCACCGCACAACGATGGTTTCAACGTTTTCGTTCTGGTGTAGAGGTGGTCGAAGATGCGCCACGCTCCGGAAGGTCTGCCGTCGAAAATTGCGATAAAATCGCTGAATTGGTCGAAAGAGACCGGTATAGTAGCAGCCGTAGCATCGGTCAGGAGCTGGGCATGAGTCATCAAAAATTCATTTCAATTTCAATAAAAAAAATAAAAAAAACCATAAAAATACCGCAAGACTTTTTTGACAACCCATTATAATAAGTCGGCGTCGGGAAGGAAGGCGGCCAAGTTGTCATTCAAACCATTTATTAACATATGTATATAGTAACAGTTTGACAGTTTGACAATAATAATAGCTATCCATAGAAACTTGTATGATCAGAACAAAAAAATAAAAATAAACAGTTATTTATAATTTTCTTTTTTACTTTTTGCTATTTAAGCTTTTCCAAAATGCAAAAAAAAAATGTTTGATGAAAATTAAATGAATAACGATAATGAAAAAAAATAATACAATAAAAAATAATTTTATTTAATATAAAAAAAAAATAAAATAAAAAATAATTTTATTTTTCATTATCGTTATACATTTAATTTTTTTATTATTATTATTTTTATTAAATAAAAAAATTATATAACCGATAATAAAGTGTATTAAAAAACTTAATAAACAGTTATTTATTATTTTTTTTACCTCTTACGATTTAAACTTTTCCAAAACACAAAAAAATTTATCTTGAAAACTAAAACACCAAATATTTTTTATTTTATATATATATTTATTTATTTTATTATTTTTTCATTAACTGTTATTCATTTAAGTTTTTATAATAATACTTTATATTTTAAAAATATACAACTGTTAAAAACTGGAAAAATATAAATAATTTGCTGTTTTTTTGTTAATTTTTTCACACACACAATTGCTAAACTCAACACTAAAAATGTTTATTGTAAATTTGTATTTTTGTTCAATATAATTATTTATATATATTTTTTATTTGTATTTGAATATTAATTTAAATGAACTCATAAATATATCTTTTATTTTTTTATTAATATATATTTTAATTAAGTGATAGAAACCAAAAACGTTAATAATTTGCCGCAATTATTATTTTTTAATTATTTCACACACACCAATTGATTCCCCAATTAATTGATAGACACCAAGAAAATTATTTATTATAATTATTTAAATTTTTTCAATATAATTATTTATTTATTACATATATATTTTTTTTATTTGTTTTAATTTGTTTTAATTTTTTGTTTATATACATATATTTTTTATTTAATTTTTTTTTTATTTATATTCCCAAATAACTGATAAAAACAATAAAACATAATTAGTTGCAATAAACTTTTTCAGTTTTTTCACACAAAAAAAACTTTTTCCAATTGATGAGAACTGAAAAATATGTATTATCTTTTTTATATTTTCTCAGTAACATTATTTCTTCATATATTATTTAAATTTTTTATTATTTAAAAAATTTATATTTTCTAATTAAGTGATAAATACATACACACTTTTTTCACACAAAACTACTTTCCTTACAAAATATTTTAATAATATATGTATGTATATATAACATTTTTTTTTTAATTTTTGTATATTTATTTTATTTATTTATATGTATATGCACATATATTTAAAATTTTAATTATTTATTGTTTATCTAAAAAATGTATATTTTCCAATTAACTGATAAAAACTAAAAAAACATAATTTGTTGCAATACATTTTTTATATTTTTCCAATGTCAATATTTTAACTTTTATATATGTATATTGTTTTAATTTTAATTATTTATTGTTTATTTAAAAATTTATATTTCCCAATTAATTGATAAAAAGGAAAAAAAAACGGTCAACGTGTCGTATGAGTAACTTCGGATCAATACAGGACAATGCATACCAAAGAGAGAAGAATGCTCAAAGTAAATATACATATGTATATGCATATATGTATATGTATTTATAATGCAATTCCCCGAAATAAGTGAAGTTACATGCACTTTGAACTTGTGTTGACCTCAGTTTTAACCTCAAAAATTTTCAAAGTCAAACATTACTGTAGTTTTTAGTACTAATATGCGTCTCAGGCAACTATTTTTTTCCTTTTAGTAAATATTTTTCTTTTAGTAAAAGCGAAATCACAACTCTAGTGCAATGAACACACAGCTTCACAAAAAACACAATTATGTCACATATTTTCAGAATCACCTCCAAGTAAATAAACAAACTACTCGACAACCATATATAAATATTTAGTGAACACAATACAGGAGACTTCAGCAAGAAATTCCAGATATTTTCTTATTTATTTAATACCGCATCTACACATATACACTACACAGCGAATCTGCAGTAAGTCACCGGGTAAAGCAACACGCACACACACACACATTGTACAGCGCGCATGTGAGTAAGGAAAACACGTTACGCGCGTTGTAACGTAACCAACTTCTGCACTCGTAAATATTTGTCTGCTGCTTATGATTTCAAGCGTGTCAGGTGTTTAGTGGCAGCGCCGTCGCCGCCGCCGCCGCCGCTACACTGTTGCACAATAATTACGCGAGCCACGCAACGCGCTGCTATGCCACACACAACAACACCGCACAGACACTCACGTCCCACTCCAGCAAGTCAGTTGGCACAAAATTAAACTAAACCAAATCAAACCAAACTAAATGTTGGCCGGTGACTAAACTGAGCGATGAAAATGCGGAGTGCGTAGCGCGCGGGTAGAGCAATAGTAACAACAACAAACAAAAAACCGATGACGACACTTACGACAGCAAAGATAACAAACGCGCCACTTTTCTTCGAGGTAAAGTTGGGATTTCAGCGTTATTTGTAGTAAGCGAAGACGAGGCGCGCGTCCAAAGCACAAGACGGTAACTTGCAGACTGAATTTTGAATAGACCGCGAAGCACAATAAAAGAGTAGCATGCGAAAGCGTAGTCGAAACGGTGAGTTCGATAGAGTTAGTCAAATGGCGCCGACGCTGATGCGGTGAACAACGCTGCACACGTCGTCGTTGGCGCAGTATGGCTTTGTGGAACGTGAGCTAGTGAACCAGTTAAGCGCTAAGCGGGTGTGTGGGAGCATGCGTGCGTGTGTGGCGTACGCTCTCCGCCGCTGGTCGCTCTATTAGTCAGTCAGTCACTTGTCAGATGATATGATTTAATGGGCCATATAAGGCGAAATGGAAATGGATGCTAGTGTTTGCTCTTGATCATCAGGTTGTTGCTGATACAAAAGAATGTGTCTGTAGTTGAGAGAACGCTTGCTTGTGTGTGTTTGTGTGTGAAAACTTTGCATATCGCAGACGATAAAAATGTTGTTATCTAATATGTGGCGGCGTTCCCAATTCCAAAGGTCATTGTTTTGATAAACGGAGAGCACAAAAGGAGAGTAGTTGTTTGAGGTTATATTTTATGCATAAGGTCAAGGTTGAAATTGCAAAAAGATATGAAAATGTACTAAAAATAAGTAGAAAGCAATTATTTAACAATAAAAAATATAACAAAAAATATATAAAAAATAGTTATTAAAAAAATAATAAAAGAAATAAAAAACTAAATATTTAAAAAACATAAAACAAAAAATTTATTAACAAAACTTAAAACACTCAAAAATACAACATAAAAAAGCATTAAACAACAAAAAATATTACAAAAATTAAATAAAAAGTAGTTATAAAAAACTTAAAAATCCTAATTATAAAAAAAAATATTAAAACAAAACAATAATAAACAAAAAAAGAAAACCAAAATAATGATGAAAAAAAGTAGTTTCCAAAAAAATTAACAAAAATTAGTGATAAATGTTAAAATCAAAAAATATTGAAAAATATATATAAAAGTATAGTACATAAAAATTGATTATTAAAAATATTAATAAAGAAGTAATAATTAAAGAAAACAATAAGAAGTAATTATTACAAAAATATTAAAACAAAAAATTAATTAACAAAAGCCAAAAATAAAAAAAAAAAGCACAATATTTAAAAAAATTTAAAAAAATTATTAAAACATGTTAAAAATTTTAAAAATATGTATATATATTTTCACAAACTATAAAAAACAATAAAAGTATTATCGTTTGCTGTTATTTATTACACTTACTTCTGTATTTTTAATTATTGGTCATTTTAAAAATTTTTATAACATGTACACACATATTTCGGTCTTGCGTCCTTTTAACAAAACCTAATGAAAAACCGCATATTAAAAAAAAAATTTAATTAACAAAAATAGGTAAAAAATACTAGCAATAAAAAATGTTACAAAAAAAAATATATATTAAATAAATTGCTATTAAAAAATAATACAGAAGTAATTTTTAAAAACGAAATATTTCAAAAATGTAAAAAAAATAAAAACAAAATAAAAAAAAATAAAAACAAAATTTTAAAAATATTTGTAAGAAATAAAAAAAAAATATATTAAAAAATTAATTAAAAAGATTAGTGCATTCCCTAAAATTGATTCTGATTAATTACATATACAATTAAAATATATTAACAATAAAAAATGTTACAAAAAAAATATATATTAAATAAATTGCTATTAAAAAATAATACAGAAGTAATTTTTAAAAACGAAATATTTCAAAAATGTAAAAAAAATAAAAACAAAATTTAAAAAGATATTTGTAAGAAATAAAAAAAAAATATATTAAAAAATGAATTAAAAAAATTAGTGCAATCCCTAAAATTGATTCTGATTAATTACATATACTTGAGCTTTTGTTCTTAAAATTGTATATTCATCATAATTACGATTATTTTCTCCAATTATGCAATTTTTCCCCAATTTTTCAATTAAGCAAAACACAGCTGTGCACAAAATAATATAATTTATACAAATCCAAGAAGTGATGAATTACTTGTAAGCTTTTTTAAAACTGTATAGCGAACAATAATGGCACTCCAAAAATGTCGCGATTACAGCGAGTGATAAACATAAAGCGGAACAACAAAAAAAGGAAACAAAACTGACTGATAAGAAGCGATAAAATTGGCGAAAATGGCAATAACCGCAATGCCGACCGAATTATTGATAATATGAGTCATACAAATGCATAAGTATGAACACACAAACACATTTTCGCCCACAAATCGCTGCATTGCATATTAGCGATGATTGCATTGTCACTCGCTATTAACACAGTAAAGCACAAGAAATATAAAATTATATGTACATACATATGTATGTCGGTATGTACATATATTTACAGCAAGTCACTGATAAGTAATGACAATCCACGACGATTGTGCGAATGCCGAAGTGAGTAATGCCAAAGTGCTGTGTATGCATGTCGGTGCATGTAAATGCAAGCAATTTTACCGAGATGAATGCCAGTGAAGGCGGCAGCAACAACAATTTATGCGTAATAACAACAACTATGCACGCATAGAAAAACAGCAACAAACGCTTAACAAATACAACAAAAAACCGCGTAATAAAAACAACAATAAACCCGTAACAAATACAACAACTAGAAACACGTAACAAATATAACAACAAATACAAAAATAAATGCGTAATAACAACAACAACAACAATAGTTGATATAAATGCAATTGCCCCAAATACCAGAAATACTTGAGAAGGCGTACTGCAGCGCGTGTGCTTTGCGAAGGAATGCACCGAATGGCGACGAAATGCGATGACGAGGTCCGCGCCCGAAAGCGATTGCAAAGAGACTGCGGCGCCGAGTGATGGCCACAATGTAAACAAAAGTCAGTTGAGATTTCATTTTGCGAATTTATGTAAGTATGTATGTATGTATCTGTACGTATGGGCGAGTGTAAATGACAGCGAAAGCGAATCGAGAAACGAGAAAGAAATGACAAAACACACACAAACAACAAAAATGCTGATAACAATCAAAAAGAATACAGATGACGCCTACTATGGTGGCACAATGGCTGGTGGCGCGAGCAATAGACGATGACGATGGTCTGCCTAGCTGGGGGCCAGCTAACGGTCCACACACATACGAACACACATCGGTGATGAATGCTAAGAATCGCTGCTGACTAATAAGTAACATTCGGGCGAGTCTTTCAAGACGTATAGTATGCTTGTAGGCACAACAGGTGTGACGGTGCGACATAGCCGCGGCGTCTTGCGACGGACAGAAAGCCACTGCAAAACTGGAGTTAATGGCAACGCTGATGTAACATTTGAGCCGTGGCCATTGCGCTGAAAGTGGAGCTGGTCCAGAGCGAGCTTGACGAGCGCGAAGTAAATATACAAACAAAGAAGTAATAAAAAACAGTCAGGAATTTGGAGAGCAAGAGTTGGTTTAATGAGCTAGAGGCGAGCGCAAAGCTGTTTACTCGCTATCAGTGCAGCTTTATCAGGTACTACATAAGACAAGCGCGCTGACCCGCTTTCGCTTTCTTTGGTGCGTGCTGGTGTTGTTGCTGTCATTATTAGCAACAGCGTTCAGCAGCAACAACCCCGAATTGAAATATTAATAAATGATATACATAAAGAAATCAAAACGACTCGAACCTTCTCAACAACCTGTTCGCTTTGGTATGCGGAGAATGAAAGACGATCAGCCGAGCTATAGCTGTGTGATTGACTGTGTTGGTGGCGCGCAGTAGCGGCAAGCCACGAAAAGTATTGCGCGAGCAAAATTTTTCATTGCGTAGCTTTATGGCGCGAGACCAAACGACCGATCGACCGACCTGGCTCCCTTTATTTGGCTGGCTGACTGACTGAGCTTGGCTACGTGCATTGTCGGTCACTGGATATTACGAAAAGCTGCGTTACCGTTATAAGCGCTGACAGACTGAGCTTCTATATGAATTACAATAAAGCAATGTATGCAAATGAATTGCGCATGCGCGTCGCCCAACGCCGCGCTGAGGAGCACCAAACTGTCAACTGCTGAAGCCAAGCGTCTGCAAAGGCGGAAATAGGAAGCAAAGCAAATTTGCATTTCATCGGCATTACACACGCTACATATGTAGTGGTAAACAGTATATCTGTGTGTGTGTGTGTGTGTATGGCGGAGTTGGCTGCACTTTCTAGTCTTCTGCTGCCTATATTTACTTATATATACATATGTATTCGTGTTTGTGTGTGCTGGCGCGCGTAAGTCAATCACCAACTCAGCGAAACGCAAAATGGTAAGTAACACCACGCGCAGAGCGAATAAAAGTGGCACAAAAATGCCGACAATACAAACGCGCAGCCAACGAACTAACGCAGCTCGCCGCAGCGCGTCAATGAGTAGACACTTCAAAGCTACAAACGGCGAGCTAATAGAGAGCAAATAGCCAAAGAAATGCCAAGAAATCAAGCAATCAAAGTAACAATTGAAACTAAGCTCACCCAACGGCCGGCTTTGCGCTGCGAACTCACGAGCCGCAATGCCTCAGCGTCGGCTAGAGAAATGTTATGCCGCAACCACAGTAGCAACAGGGGCAAACGGCCGTAAGAGTGACAGCGTAAAATTGCAAGCATTACAATAAATACAATAAAAGCAATTGTGGTGGCAAAAATAGTTCCACTGGACTTTGTACTTTGCGAATATAACTGTATACTATATAAATATGTATGTATGCATTACATTAGTGGCTGCTCAATCGAACACGCTCTACTGAATTTGCGTACCATTGCTAAAAGATCACTGCGAATTTGTTTTTGTACGAAATTAGACGTCAGCTTCCAATGCGGCAGGTTTTCTGCATGAAAGTGGTTTGTGAACTGGCGGTTGTCGGTTCCTGTTTAAATGTTATGAATGCGAGCTTTTTGGATCATAAAACTAGACAAAAAAAGTTTTGTTTTAAAACCAAAGTGTTCGCCTTAAGTTGTATTGAATGGAGAGGGAAGAGCAATTTGACTTCGCATGCCTGATTTGATTTCGATAACTCTAGAAATATTGGAGAAACATAACAAAAACAAAAACCAGAGTTTTTGCGTCGATATGTGATAATGGATGAAAAATGACTGCATCATTTCAACCCGAAGACCAATCGACAGTCATGCGAGTGGACTGCAGCACACGATGAGCACGCTCCAAAGCGTGGAAAAGAGTTAAGGTCGGCTGGAAGGTTAGGTTAGATGGCTGATCTAGAGAGATCGCACGTGGACTGCTATTGCAGTCCTTTGTGAAGCCATAGAAAAGAAGAACTCCTGTGTTCGAACGAAGCAAAACGCTTAATACCAAATAAAAATTTGCACAGGTGTTTAATTTCCATTCCCGCCAGTTCGGTGGGATGTCTGGAGTTATGCGCTTCCAAGTGTTTAAGTCATGACATCCCAAACGCGGAACAATCAAGAAGGGAGTGTTGAGTTATTTCCACCTCATCTTCTTCCATACAGCTTCTGCAGATAACGTCTGGTAAGATTACCAGCCTTACAACATGGACGCCAATAGGACAATAGTCTGTTCAAAGCCCCACATCTAGGGGCAGTCTAGCTTTACTGAGGGCAAAGAGATCACTGGTACTCTTGTGATCGATCTTGAGACAAATGCAAGGTTATGGCACCTGTATTTTTGGATGAGCATGGAATAATTATTGACTACCTTGAAGAAAGAAGGACCACCAACAGCAACTATTGCTCCGACAGTGAAAACGATTATAAAAATCCATAAATTTGGCTTCCAATTTCCTCCGCATATATGGTGGTCTCCAGATTTGGACCCCCTCTATTACCGGTTCTCAGATCTCAAAAATTTTCGTCGACTGAAGAGGTAATCGCCGAAATTGTGGCCTATTTTGAGCCAAAGAATAAGTTGTACTACCAAAATGGTTTCGAAAAGTTAGAGGGTTACTATAATCAGTGTATCAACCTTGAAGGGAACTATTTTGAATAAAAACAAATAAAACGTATTCTGCCCAAAAAAGCTATACATATTTCTCCTAACGAGAAAATGATGTTCTTCAATCCAATTCAAATGTACATATGTCGCTCTTTAAATGATTCTAATTTGAACGTTTACCGTTTCCTCTAGCTTCTCTTTTTCATACCCATTCGTTTCTGACCAATAACCCTTAGGAGTTGAACAAACTAATTATTATCGCACTTTAGGGCCACAAAGATACATACATAAATAAGCTGTAGTATCCTGATGTTTAGCATTTCATTCAGCTTCATCATATGCCTTTAATTCTCAGCAGATTTATAATAATCATAAGTGGTTTTGAAACACCCACATAAAAAGAAAAGGGGATTCAAAAGTTGAACATGGCTTGTATAGTATGTTAGACTATGGCCAGCACTGATTCCCACATGCATATGTACATATATACAATATATATATTTGTGTAAACACCTTGTTGAAATTTAGAGCATATTCTTAGAAAGCAAATATGTAGAAATTTGACACCTCTTTGTTACCAGCCTCAATGGCTTTAAGTAAACAAAATCAAACGAAGACATCAAATTTCCAAAAAATATATTTTTCTTTTAACTAGAAAGAAAGGTGAATCATTAGACAACAGCAAACAATTTTTACCATTTTTATATTAATCAACATAACATATCGTTAAAATAGTATAACTTTCTGAATAACTATAGTTATTTAAATAATACATAGTTGGACTTCGCTAACTGAAACCAAAAAAACTTCCGAGTTATGGAAGGAAACTTATATGAAATTTGACTTTTATTGCCAATTCAAGAGATTCGAATTATAGAGCACATCGAGTTATGGAAGTTCAGATCTAAGTATTTTTGAATTTAATCGATGGTTTGGTCAGATTTATATAATTTTTATAAATAGTTGCAACGCTTTTGCATCTGTGCCGAATTATCATTAAAAAACCCAGAACTCGAGATGAAGAGTATTACGAAAATCGGCATATACAGAACACAACTCATAGAATGCAAAATTTTGATCAATTAGCCAAATATTGCAGAGAGAGTAAGAAAGGAATCGGTTGACTGTTGAAAAGCTATAGGGAAAAGGTGGGGACTCTTATCAAAGGTGATCTTTTGGCTCTACGAAACCGTCGTCAAGGAAAATATATTCTCGGGGTATTCGTCTGGTGGAGGACGCTCGAAAAGGCTACACTTGCTAAGAAGCTTGAACGTCTCCAAGGCTCTCAATGGCACCTTCGATGCACTGCGGACTACACCAACAATTGCAATTAATATCATTTTAAATGTATCACCCGTGTACATTGCCGGTAGGTGTATTGTTGCGAAGTGTGATCTAAAGCTCAGGGAACACCGAAATTCTCTCCTTCCTCAATTTCATTCCGAAACTCTTGAATCATTGTATCGCAGAGGCCACTGGTGCCGGCTTTTACTCTGCCCATAACCTGACGATAGATATCTATATGGGAAGAAATTAGTTTTTTTAAAAGGAGCTCTCCCTGAATCTTAGCTTTATTCTGCCGGACAACTACAGTGTTTTTCAGGCATAAGTGGCTGCTTTTAACGTGCCGAAACAGTACTATTATTACAAAGTGCAAGAGATTTGTGCATTCTCTCCGACAGTAGCGTGCTCTCAAAGCAAGTCAAGGAATGTCTATCCTCACCATGACTCGTTTGGGAGCCTGGACATAGTTTTTTGGCTGGCAACTGCTGTGATACACTGCAAAGCCGGCTAGTCCCGATCAATTCGAAATGGGTCCAAGTTGCATCTTCACGTGAGCGTGGCTCTGGTCGACGCCTAGTCCTGTGCAACTGCGAGGTCTTTTTGGTCTACAGTACAACGCATGAGATTTACTGTACTTATACTGATCCTAGCAAAGTTTATCTTGCCGCAATAGGAGTGGTTCTTACTGAACAGAATAAGCATTCATGCGGTAAGGCTAAACATTTTTTAGAAGGCTATTTAGTGTTTAATATGTATGAAGGAGAGTGAGGTAAAAACATCCAGGCAGTTTATTCTTCCGACTAAGACCAAAACTTCTTAGTAGTCTTACTTTCGGCAAGCCAGAAGAAGACAAGGCCTAAACTGACATGAGCCGTCCACAAATTTGGGATAGACTCAGAGGGTTTTTCAAACTGTAAGGGTCTTATGATCTATTAAGTGAGAATCCTGTTAAGATCGACCTCTTTACCTAACCTAACCTGTTGTTGTAGCGACAGGGATCTGCCGATTTGACAGTGCTTGGTCGGATAAAACTCCGGGTCCGTTCCGGGCACATAGACCCGACTGTCGTGGGAACGACCTAATCTAATACTAATTGCTATAAAAATTTCCGCTGTGACCGCAGTATATTTTTATTATAAGAGTAAGCATGGTATTTATAATACATAGACATATTGATGGAAAGCAGAAGTTAGATTATTTCGTAAAGATCACTGTAAAAATTTGTATATGCTAACAAAACAGATCTTTATCACGAAAATACGTATGTAAAAGAGATAATGTACATTTTTTTTTATTTAAAAATAAATTATAATTTAAACCATTTTTTATAGGTAAATAAAAATTATTTCCAATTTTTAATTGACATTGCAGTTAGAATTTTAATTTGGAATATATTTTCGAAAAAATACTTATATTATTGCTTGTTATGCATTGACGTGTGTTGTAATTGATGATGTCTTATTTGCAACAGACGAAAATAATGATCCTAAATTATGTTCGAAACACAAAAAGCGGTCAAAGTCACCGCCAAATTTCACGTACAAATTTCAATGCAAAAATTTATGTATTGAAATTAAGTTTTTATGAACGCTGTGGCAGAAATTGGGCAATCAACAACATTGCAAGAAACAATAAAATACACAGAGAAGCAGAGAAAAAAAAAAATAAAATAAAAATAGTAAATAAACAAATGATGCGCATAAAATAGAAACACGTTCGTTTTGGTAAAATTATATTTCACGGTCAAGATGCCAGATGAATTATAGGCGAAGCGGCAGAGAAAAGCACATACACACACAAGCAAACACACAACCGCAGCCACTCGAAGATGTCCAAAAAAGGCTGGCGGGCGTGAAGACAACAATTGTTGTTCAACAAAAAGGGTCAAAGCGTCAATGTAATTACAAGTGTTTAAGTGGATAAGTCGAGATTGAAAGCGAGATTCATGAAATACACACACACATACATACATTCCTACATTACGATGCTTGTGAATGAAAAAAGAAAGCAAAAAAGCCACAAGCACGATTGCGAAGCAAAATTTTGATGCTTATGAGTGTGTGTGTGTTTGTAGAATTTGCGCAGCTTTTTCAGAGGGTGGTTTTAAACAACAACAACAATATATATTGAGAACAGATTTGAATGTGTGAACACTTTTGAATGAATGGCTTTTTAATAGATTATACATATATGTATAAGCTGACTGGCAAAAAAAGTTAAAACAACAACAACCACAGTAATAACAACAACAACAGGAACAATAATAACATAAACTTAAAGGAATACAAAAACTTGATAAACAAACAAAGGAGCGCTGAAAAAAAAATTAATGGGCAACAGCAACAACAAACGAACCTTGTAAACCCGCCACAAACAATGTGCAAAAGCATGTGTGCTGGTGCGCATGCTTGATTGTGTGTTTTTATAATTAACATAGCTGAGCGATTTCTAGCGCAAACATCGTTGCCGCCAATGAAACATCAATGCGACACACCAACACAACAACAACAGCAACAATCACAATAACACCGGTGAGCTTGAACTAAACTAATACTTGCATATGTTTGTATGTACATATGTAGCAGAAATGTTGGCTGCGCTGCCAATTGCTGATAGTCAAACGAGACATCTCCAACAACAACAACCTAATGAACAGATTAGCGGTGTAGAGGTGTACGTATTTCTTATACAATTTAGTTTTTGGTTTCACACACACACGCACAGAGTCATATATATGTACATATGTATATTTACGAAAAAACCAATAAATTTAACTAGCCAACCTATTCGGTGTCGGAAATTTGGCCTTTTAGTGGGATTTCATAATTTTATGTGATTCGTAAGTGTGGAAATCGCAAAAGTCTAGATTTTTCGAATTCGGTTTTTTCGCTTCTTCTTCTTTTTCTTTCCTTTGTCAGAGTAGTGTTGCGCAAATCCATAATTGTGCAGCAAGTATGCAGATGTTTGTGTGTGTGTGTGTCGGTGTCGGTGTGACATGGATAATATCGACGAATTATGGATGCTTTCTTGCTGTGTGTGATATGAGAGATTTCAAAACAATGCCGGTGCAGAAGCTTCGAGTTATGTTGTTTGGCAATGTTTTTTGTTGTGTGGGATAAACAAAAAATTGTACATAAAGTAAATAAGAGGAAAGACAAAGCGTTATTTTTAGTTTATGAAAATTAGAGTTTTGAAATAGTAAAGATGCGTAAGGTATTGAAATTATTATGCAGCATTTTCGAATGAGTTCCAATTATGATAATAAACAAAAAATATAAATAAAAAAAAATCATATTGAGTTAATTCATAATTCATCAATACATATGTATGTGTGTGTATACAATTAGAAACATTAAGTTTAAAATTAATATTATTTGAATTGAAAAAAATATAAACCATATAAAACAAAAGTATTATTTATTGAATAAAAATTATGGTTGCAAAAAATTAATATACATTATAATTAATTAAAATTTAAATTAAATAAAAATTTTAACAATATTTTATTAATAACTATTTAAAAAATATAATGAGTGTAAAAAAAATAATGAATTAAAAATTATATTTACTTAATTAATTAATTTATGTATATTGCATAACAATCAGTAAAATTTTCAAAATATATACATATTTTAGATTAAAAAAGGATTAATTTAATAACAATTAATTAGTAAAATTTTATACAATGTACAATAAGTTTGTTGCTAAATAATATGTTGAATTTGCAACAACAAATATAATGTATTGAGCCTAATAAATTTAAAAATTTTTAATTAAACTAAAAAATATTAATTAATTTTAAAGTAGAATTAGAAATTTAAAGATTTTTATTTTATTTATTTTCACTTCAATTATTTTTTTTATAAAATAAAAAAGTAGAATTTAATTAAAACTAATTAACAAAATTACCGAAAAATATAAAAACTTTGTTCTGTAATATAATATATATTTTAAGACACATATACATATATACATATGTATGCACATATGTACTATATGTATATGCAAATATACACGATTGTGTGTGTACAAAAATTTTAAAAATACTGAATTATTAAAATTAATAAAAAAATTAGAAAAATTTACTACAATTTTGGGAAAAATAATGTCTTTATGAATTTATACAAAATTAAAAAAAAAAATAATTAATTATTGACAGTACTGCAAACCATTTTTTTGTAAACTCGAAAATCTTAATTAAAAATAATTTTCAAATGTCTAATCCCAATATCTTGAAGTAACTTGGTACACATGTTCCACAATTTCAAATTCCATTTGATTCTTTCACAGATCAAGAATTAATTAATGTAATGGGATAAAATTTTGCACTATTAATTCCTTTAAAGTATTCCACTTTATGCCCAAAAATTGCTCAGTTGCTGTTCAAGCCTCCAAATAACGGGGATGTAGACTCCAGTATCTATTGTTGACTTTTGACCGAAAATATCGGTCAATGTAGTATGGGATATACAATTGATATTCGAGAGAATCCTTTCCTGGCAACAGTATCTCTGTGTATCAGTAATGAGTTGAATCGGGACAATACTTCCCTGAACCCTCATATGTATACCTAATCTAAAGATTTTCGAACTTCCAGGTGACTTTATACTGCATATATCGGCAAATATTTGAGTTATCTCAATAAAAATAACAGAGCGTGTTTTACTCATAACAATGTGTCTTTGTGCCTAAACTAGTCAAAATTGCAGGAAAACTTGATATAGCCCCAATATAACTAATAACTAATAGCAGAATTTTCGAACATCTGCCTGACTTTACTCCATGTGATTGGTCATTGTATGTAAGGTACCTTAATAAAACCCAAACCCAAGGAACATTTTTTTAGTATGTTGCATGATAATAGTTAATAGATAAAATCGGGTCGATACCACCCCAACTCCCATATACTACCCTAAATTCTGTTCCTTTGGTTGACGTTTTACACCGAAATTAGCCCTTCCTTACTTTTTATTTCTGATTTTAGGACTAAAAATTTAAATTCCAGTTTTAGTGCCTGCCAATTTTTGGTTGAAGAATTTATTTATCACTTAACAATCCAAAAAAATGTTACAATTTTAATAAAAATTTTTAATTAAAAAATTACAAGCCTGATTGGTTTCAATTTTTTTTATAATATACATATGTATGTATATAACATATCAGTACAATATTTTGAAAGTTGCTCTTGTATTGGTATTTATAATTACTTGCTACGTCATTTATAATACTTTAGTCACTTTTCTGATAAGAAAAACCAATTCATAAGTAAATATAATAACAAATAAAATTCAAATTATTTGAATGAATGAATAGTCATGCCTTGCAATCACAACTGATAAGGGATTATAAAAAAAAATCTTATCAAAATACTATAATAATATACAAATGTCAGCAACTCATTGAACTTATGACAAAATAATTAATTGCCTCATAAATCAAATTTCCATCAATCACTATACTGAGTAATACGACTGGATGTGGTTTGAAATATGCTAATTGTTCAATGAGTTTGCTGACTTTTGTCAAAACTTATAATTTTTTCATAATACTTACATATATAATTCCTTAGACAGAAAAAAGTATACAATTTTTTTAAATGTCTATACATTTCTTGCTTAGGTATTAGAAAGTTTTTTTTTTTTATTCTTAATATAAGATTTTCACTTCATTTCGACAGTATTGTTATTGGGTACAAAATTTTTGTTAAAAATGCTTCAAAAGTCGACGATTAAAGGAAACAGTAGTATTTTTTTGGATTTTACTGAGCTTGAAAAAGCATAATCATTATCATATACTATCAATGAAGTAGTTCCCCTCTTATAAGTGAAGATATATATTATTCTAAATATTCCCCACAAAATATTATGAGTCATGGCAAGAAAAAAAGGAAAAGAATATATGACGAATATAAGCCCTTACAAAAATAGCAGAAAAGTTTATTAATAACCATTTAAATAATTAATACTGTATGTGTGTATGAACATTAAATATGTGTAAGTGATAATTGAACTATGGTAAACGCATTGGTTGTGAAAGGGTTCATAGAACTATAATACCTTATAAAAAATTTTTAACATACAAAAATTAGAAATAATAAAAATCAATTTAAAAAATATGAATAAAAAGTATAAAAAATAAAAATAAACTACAATATAACGGAGTATAATTAAAAAAAGGAAACAATTTAAAGATTAACATAAAGAAATTATAAATAATAAAAGTATACTTAATAAAAATATATGTATGTATGTACATATGTATATGTATATGAATAACAGAAAAAATTATAAAACAGAATATTATTAAAAGGTAAAATATAAAAAAACTAATATACAAAATTTGTGAATAAAAAATTATAAAGAAAAGTAAAAAAAAAACAACAAAATAAAAATATTAGAAATACTAAAAAAAATATTTTTTATTTTATTTATTTATTTACAAGAGTAATAATTATAAATAATTATTCCACTTAACAACTAAAGCACTGGCTGCCAAGGCCTTCGGCTTGGAAAAAAAAAATTAAAATAAAAATTAATTAAAAGACAATAAAAACAAAAAGTATAGTACAGAGTATAATTGAAAAAGTAAGAAATTCAAAAATTAGCATAAAAAAATTATAAATAATAAAAATAAATATATGTAAAAAAACAAAGCATGTATAGAATAAATTAACATAGAAAATTTATAAATAAAATTAAAAAAAAATAAAATAAAAAAAAAAATAAAAATATTAAAAATATTACAAATAATACAAACTAAAATAAAAACAAGAAATTATGAATGATTAAAATAAATTTAAAAAATTAAAAAAAAAAATTATTAAAAAAAACAAAATTTAAAAATATAAATTAAAAATTTTGAAAAAGTATAGAGAATAACTAGTGCAAAGAGGAAGTAAACGCCAATAAAAAACACAACAACAACAACACAATATCGACATAACTTTGCTTTCAAAGAGTGGACGCTTAAAATGTTCGCGTGTGTAAACCAACAAAACAAAAAGAAATTATCGAAATTCCATACCATTGATTTTTGGGTAAATAGTGACAATGGGCTGAGCGACTTGGTCAGCCGGTTGATTGGGCGCGCAGGCGGTCAACACTTTGGCTTTCGGTTAGTTTGGTTGCATGTCGCTGTTGTAGAGCTTTGAGGTGAGCACAGCGTGAAAAAAAAGCAACGAACGACGACGACACAGCGACCAACAAACATTTTCTTAACTGTAAATATTTGCTGCGTTATATAGCACACAAACATACATACACGCACATGAATAAAGGTAAGTGAACGAAATATCGGCTGATCGTGAAATTGACTATGCGTTGGCGGCAAGGGGGCGGGTGCGGTGTGCTATATACATACATACATACATATGTACATGCTATACATATATTTATAGTTATGCAGTTGTGAATGAATGTTTGCTGCGCGTTGGCAACAATAAATGAACGCAATCAAAGTGTAGCAAGAAATTCATTTCGATTTAACTACAATTATGGAATTATTATTGATTTTTTGGGCATACAAAGGCGAATTTTAGCAGGTTTTCAACACACGCACGCACAGCTAATAACTGTCTCATACATACATATGTATATATGTACATATGTATGTATGTATGTATGTGCACATATATTTTTTGTTAGTTTATTGAAGAAAATAATTTATATTTTAGGTGGAGTGAGGTTTGCCGTAAAAATAAGTATACAAATATGCGGCGAAGCAGACGTGAAGCATTTGTTGACCCAAGCACACGCATTTGAACACACACACATGCACATAAACGCCAAGGAAGTGCCTGCTATTTGGTCGACACACACGCTCGACCATTTCGGGCCAATTACTGACGATCCAAAACACGCACTCGCCTGCCAATTGATCGCAGCGAGAGTGAATTTGGTGAGAGTAACGGCTGAGGAGGCGCTTTCTGGTGTCGAACGAGCAAAAGAAAGGGCTTGAATATGGCTAACAAGTTATTGCAAATATCAGATACATACAGATATACACATGAATATAAATAAGTACAAATATGTACATATGTATGTAAGTATGTAGCAATGAAGTTCAAACATTCAAGCGACAGCTAGTGGGCCGACAGCCGGTGAGTGAGCGAGTAGGTGAGTGAACGTGTGAGTCCCAAAGGGTATGCGGAATTAATTAGGCGCTTCGACGCGCGGCAGTCACACCAAAAAATCACAAAAGGGCTATATACAAAGTTTTGTTGTTGTTGTTGTTGTTGGCACACACGTGCGATTTTTGTTCAGATTTCTCTTTTTTTATTCTGTTTATTGTCGCCTGATATTGTAAAGCTGCTGCTGCCGAAGAAAGTGAGCGCTACATAAGACGCGCACACGCGCACACGCACACAAACAATGTTAAGTAATAACCACAAAAAAACATGCGGCCTTTCAATGTGCCACTTGTTGCCTGAAGCCAACTTGGTTTTCTTCACAATTTTCTTCGCTTTAATTGATGCTCGTCAAGCAGGTGTGTGTGTATATATGTACATATGTACATATATGTATATTGTAGTTCGGAATTCGGCCTGCGCTGGGATGTCAAGGCGACAAGTGGGAATTACCAAGCCGCAGCAGCATTGGTTGAGAGAATGTTGTCGCTGTTGTTTATGGTCTTGTTGTTGGTGGCGTCGAGGGCTTTGCAAGCGTTGCAATCCTGTTTTTTTATCTTACATTACGCATGCGTTGCTGCTTTTAACGGTTACTTTTGTGATTAGTCATTGTCAGCGTCAACGTCAAGCTCACGTAAATAATGAAGATAACAACGAATGTTGTTGGTGATAATTCGGCTGGTGCTAATAGTATGGGCGCGCATAGTAGGGGTTGGACCTTGAACCCGATCGCCAGTTTATCGATGACAAAACATAAACACAAACACAATATATACACATGTGAAACAGTTAATGTCTTGGACAAATAGTCACGCACTGCGAAGGTAAACGGTTTGTCCACACAAGCTCGAGACGAGATACAGTTAAGGCGAATAGAATTTAAGCTGACAGCAAAGATCGTAGAAGATGTCGCAGGTGCGTGTTTCCATGGAAAGCATACACATAAAATCAATATTAAATAAAAATCGAGCGATATTAATTTAAGTGAAACCAGTTCTTTTTTTAACCATATTCATATATTATAAATTATAATTAATTGTTTATACATATAAAAAGTTACAAGTCATGCCGAAGATGCTCAGCAACTTTTGTAAGAAATTTATACTCAAGATATGAGAGAGAGAGATTAAAAATATTTAAATTATGGCAATAATCTACATAATTCAGCTCTAAAAGGCAAATGGTTTCGAATAATTGTTAATACATGGGTACTTTTTTCAACAAGCATTTCCTGACAGATCACGCGGGAGTCATGTCAAGCTGTCATGTTCAGCGATGAGGCTGTAAACTAGCAAATTGTCGCATTTGGGACGAAGAGCAACCTGTAAAAAGAAAAAAAACCGGTGGAATTATTGGTCCATATTTCTTCAAAACTGATGCCGGTGAAAACGCAACCGTGAATAGCGACCGTTATCACACCATGATATTCATCTATTTGATGATTAAAATCGAAGCTCGTGACCTCGGCGACATTTGGTTTCAACACGGCGCCACTTTGAGAGAACACTTTGGTAAACAGATAATGTCATGTCAAATAAAAAGCTTTTCCATACAAGAACTTGATTTCGATCCAAACTGTCGATGTACTATATTAGGGAGGTTTCTAGATAACAGTTCACATTTTTTTATTATCAGATAAAAAAAAATCATATCTCGCTTCCAGCTAATAGAAAAACATCTCGTTTCATAAGTTTTGAAAGAAATTGAATGCTCCACAAAATGGTCTCTTACGATTTTTTCGCAAGATGTACGGATCAATGAGATGAATGTAATGTTCAAGAATAATTTGTGGAATTTCAGTTTCATTTATTTATCGCACCGCACGTTCACAGTCGTCCAATGACTTCAGTTCTTGAGTGAGAACAGTTTTATACGGATGCAAGCCCAAATCATTTCTCAAGATCCGTCAAGCTGCACTTATTTCTGTTTATCTTTCTTTTTTAAACAATTCAACTTTTACTTGTTGTAAAATATTGCACTCGTATGCAAAACATAAAGGCAATTTGCACGTGCAAAAACAACAAGAGATTTGCATTCCAATGCATAATATACATATACATATGTATGTATGTATATGTAGTACATACATATGTACTTAAAAAAATATACATACATACATACATATGTATATAAATTTTTAATCTTTCAGCACACTTGAATCTTCAAGTATACATACATATGTACATAGATATGAATAAAATGTCTACATTAAACGACCGTTAAGACTAAAAACCGTAAAATTTCGATTGCAACGGTGATAAAAGAAGAAAATGAGCAAACTCTGATGAAAGAATTTCTTCGTGTGATATTGACTCTCCCAGCAGCAGATTTTAATTGCACGTACGTGATTTAAATAAAAAGAACAATTTGTAATTGTGCGCTAAAATTGCCATAATTAAACCAAAATCATTGCGGTTGCAACAACAATTTTAATTTTATGATAAAGAATAAAATAATGTTTGCTTAATATTAATTTATAACTTTTTTGCAATTTTGAAACAAAGAAATATTAATTTGTCATTGTGAATGTTTAAATTACAAACAAAAAATATTAATTTGCCATTGTGAATGCTAAAATTACATCATAAAGACAAGAAAACACGTTAACTTTGGTTGCAAATAAAAAAGTTTGCCATAAAAGAGCTTGATTTTGCCCGATGACAGTTATATGCTATAGTGACTCAATCTGAACAATTTGTTTGGAGCTTGTAGCGTTGCTTTAGACAATAACTCGTGGCAAATTCCATGGAGATAATTTGTCAAATAAAAACTTTTCCATACAATAACTACGTAGACTTTGATTGTTCAGTTTGCATAGCAGCTATGTATATGATATTGCGCTATAGCGATCCATCAGAATCACGCTCTTAGTTCATTACGGGTAACTGAGCGGCTAATGCGCTTAATAAAAATGATGGCAGAACATGATTATAATTACCAAATAAGCAGTAGACGAATTATATAACTGGTACTTGCAGGAAATTATTTGCTGAAAAATTGAAACGGGTAATAAAACATGAACTTGAATAAAATTGGCGAAATATGGTACAAAAACCATAGAACTATAATTACTGAAGACAAAAAAAAAGAAATAAAATTTCTTTTCCTGTTTACAAATAAAATTAGTAAACCGAAAAAAAAACCAAAAAAAAAAAATTAAAATACCTGAATAACACACCTAACCTATAAATACATTTGTATCCTATATTCGTATGACTAACCGCCAATCTTGCACTATACTAGTATAAAATGTGTCATTGCAACAAAAATGTATCTCATTGATTATTCAACAACAACAACTAATGCAACTATTAATGAGCGACAACTAAAAATAGAATTAAGCGCAGTACAATGACCTTTGCTCTACAGCAGTTGGTCAACTTTACTGGCAGCTCAGTGCAATCTTCCAAACTCAGTCAGTAAGCACAAATATTTCTTCACTAATAATAATAGAATACCACTAAAAAGAGAAAATAACAAACAAAATTACAATTCACTTAAAGCAGGGAGCAGGGCAAATCAATTTATTGAAGGAAATGGAGCCAGTGCGAAGAATCCAGTTTGAGGAGATTGAGGAACAAAAAAAAAACAGAAAAAGAAACAAAAAAAATAAAAAAAAAAACAAGTGTAAGCATTCAACTAGTTGGTGACAAAGTGCGTTACTTGATGGGCTACACTAATTTACATATGTACATATGTACATACAAATGTATATACGCCGATTAAAATCGAGATTCTCCGCACGTACCAAATGGTCAATATGTAAAAACCCAAAATGTTTGAAATATCTTTTGCTCGCGATTCGCGTACTATGATATTATATTATTCTAAAATATTGGACGAACATGCGCACTGGAACAGTAAATGTGTACGGTTGTGATGGACTTTGTGCGATCGCGTGGGAATTTCGAGGCGTTGGCCATGTGTTCATATTTTTGGCATGCAATATATGTACATAAGTTTTGTAGACACATGCATGTATTAATATAATAATAAAAAATATATTAACTGACGGGTTTTTAGTATTTCTGTTTATTCGCTGTGCTTTAAGGTGGTAAATAATAAATGTTACTTGCCACTTAGAAGCCAGACTAAAAACGTGGCACTGACTTGTAACTTTCTAAGTATTTATGTATGTATGAATCTACAAAATATGTAAGTATGTAAATATGTATTATGATGAATTAGCGCGTATAATTTGTGCGCTGACCAAATTTACGCCAGCCAGTAGACGTGCCTTCTCCTCACGCACACAAATTTAATTAGCCAATTGCAAAAACCACTGGAGTGGCGCTCAGTTCTTATCTGCGTCAATAAAAGCTTATCTGTGCGTGTGTACTCATCATATTGCATATAATATATGTATAAACAAATATATATACATATATATATGTATATGTATGTATGTAAACAGAACACGCTACAAATGATTTAATGTTGAGTAAAGCAGCGGACCTTAAAGATGATTTAATTATCTCTCGATGTGTGGAAGATAAAGATTTTATGCAAATTACTAAATAGTATGTATTTTTATACCCTGAACACGGTATATTAAGTTTCCCACGAAATTTTTAACAACTAGAAGGAAACGTCGGGTTGATGAATTGATTTTGAGCTGTGTCATACAAATTAAAAGAAAGAAATTGTTTGGAGAACTTTTTTCTATTGTAAAACAAAACATCTTCACGAAATTAGGCATTAATTATTATTAATAGCAATTCTACAATATCAGACGAAAGTTTTCAGATCAAACAACTATAGCATATATGTAGCTGCCGTACAAAAATGGTCCAAATCAAGTTCTTGTATAGGAAACTTGTATACTTTTGAAGGGTATTCTAGCTGCGGTGCAACCGAAGTTAACATTTTTACTTGTGAGGCATGTATTCCAACTATTAAGCACACAAGCACATACATTTATAAACTTTAGTGGAACGTTTAATTGCCCGAGTGCGCTGTGTGACATCAACTTATTTGCCGTAGCCAAGGATATACATACATATGTATGTATGTATGTACTGTTAGGTTTATGCGAAAATGAAAACCTCTAAGGTGTGCCAGTTTGTAGCAGGAAATCTTTTATTTAAACTAGCGGCGGTGCTATAAAGCAAAATATCAGCCTGCAAACTCCTAAGTTATTGTTTTGTAATGCAGCTGTTTAAACACTAATACGTACTTATATACATATATTTATTTATTATACGCATATGTTTACCTTATTTAGAATTATAAATAAATATGTTAAAATAAACTTGAATGTTTCATTAGTTTAGTGCTAGTCATTAAGTCTAGGACTCTTTAATTGGGTAATTAACAATAAGATGCTTATTTTTTCAACAAACTGCAACTTGATGCCACTCCCTTTAATAATAGTAAATATTTTTGACTATTTGTTTATTTTGAAGCAAAACAAAACAGCATTTGCCGGATATAATTTACTATCCGTTCAAAACACTTAAACTTGCATGTTTATTATTGATGTTTATTTAACAAGTGAAAAAAATGAAGGACCATTCAAGAATGCGTATGTACATATGTATGTATTTACATCAATAGCAAGACTTTCTGAGTTGTGCAAAAATACTTTACGTTGAGAAAGTACAAAAGTTACCGTTACACAACTTCCACGTTTGTAGATTTGCGTAAGCATTCGTAAATTGGATGGCAAAACAAAATTGTTTTGCTCCTTTTACTTATTTTTCAAAAGTCGGTAAATAATTGCAGAAAATAAAAAGGAATGTGAATTAACTTAATTTATTTATAGATATAATACTAAATATAATAAGCAAATATTATTTGTGATGTTTTCAGTAAATTTATTAACAAATACGGGCTTATAAAGCCATGTCTCCAAAGTCTCTTCTAGCGTAGTAGTTCTAGCGACAAAGCCATAGTTTTTGAAGTACCTTTGCAGGTTATTAAAAAATTTCACTGAATCTTTTATTTTATGACAAACTGTATTCAGTGAATTAAGAATTTTATTCTTATAATTTACAAAACAAGCACTAAAATGCAGAACATTTGAAGGGGATTAAGGTTTTAAATTTTTTCTTTGTTATACTTTTTTTGTCTTAAATGAAAGCATTACTTCTGAAGAATGTTGTTGCTAAGCGCTGTTTTCTAAATGTCTGGTTAGCAGACAATTGCCTGTTAAGTTCCGATTAACTTGACCAAGACTACATCTTTCGGTGAAGAATTTTTTCAACTAGAACATAACAAGAAGTTAACAAGTTCACAGTAATTGCTGTCATTGCCGCATTTTTTAACATTTCTACATGTCATACCCTAAAAAACAATTGACTTTAAAAACAATTTTAATTATGTACATATGTATTTCTTAAAAAAAAAAACAATAAGTAAATATATTTTTAAAGTTATATACAAAATGCATTATAATTTGCGCATATCATAGATAACACATGCACTTACAAAAATAAATGACCTACTTCTACCTATAGATAATCTTCTCTCATCACGTCAAAGGACGAAGTGAAAAATATGATTGCCAACCTTACACCAATATTTTTCAAACAATAAAATACATTTCAAAAGCAAAATAAAACAATTATATAAAGAGCTATTTTATTTTCAATTGTAAAATTTTGTACAATACAATTAATATTTAATATTTTCATATATGTACATATGTATATTTATAGGCAACATTTAATAAAATGCAAGTAAACAACATGTATAAAATGCTATCAATAGCTTACCAATTGTTTATTGAACAATTAGCATATGTTAAGTAGCCAACGCATGTACCTAATTTGTGCATTTATATTTTATTTCAAATGTACTGTTAGAATGCCATTCCATGGTCGAACAAATCCGATGATTATGCAAATTTATAGACAAAATAATTGAAAACAAATACTTATCTCTGGTATAAATTTCTTGATAGGGTAAAGTATTTACACGTTTATTTTACTACATGAGCATGCAATCAACATTGAGTCACAAAAATAAAAATTTATATTTATATTTTTTGATTTCTTTCCAATGTACTTAATAAAGATCAATATCAGTAATGAATAAAGATTCTTTTTGTAAAATTCTCAATGCACTTAATAAAGATAGTTATGGAATGAACATGGTATTTTCCCTACACTTGAAAGCACAATTGCATTGGCAACACTGAGTGGAGATAACATTACAAGAATAAACAAAAATGCCGGTACATTGACATTCAGCTGAAAATCATGTCACGCGGCAATTGATATCAGGGTCATATTTTCCAAGTTAGTTTAAGCATGTTTCTACCTAACAGCAAGTATATTTTAACTTTCACACCATTTTCTAAGCTAAATAAATCACACAGCATTACAAATTAGCTAACAAAACACGATTAAATGCCAATTAAATCACCTCGTCTCGCTGGTATCTTACCCGCTATCTATAAATATCGCCCACAGCAGAATCAAAGATAAATGTCAGAATAGCGACGTTGCGCCACTTTCGCATGTGACGCTTTCGTTTCCTTTTCAATTACTTTTTCTCTCAAATTCTAGCTCTCTCCTTCTTTTATTTTATTTTTAATATTTTTTTGATTTGCCTCTCTCTTTCACCTCTATGTTCTTCATTGAATTTCTTGCACAAACACTAAAAATGGATAACAAAAAATGGGTGGAATTCCAATTTCACATTTTTCACAACTCAATCTAGCTTGCCGCAAGGGCACAAGGGTGCGGCAGCAAGTGGTTATTGGGGAAAAAATTGCCATTTCCACATTCCTTTACCGTATCAGATGACTAATCACTTGAAGGATATTTTAATGAAATATATATTGTAACTTACACTTTAAGTAATCAACACACAACGGATATAAAGCTGATAATTGCTCCGATTGAATTAATGGGATGCACACAAATTATTGTTGGCGTTTGTTGTTGCGGGCGGGGCGATGGTAGTTGTTAACTGACAACGGTCGTTACTTTTTGCCTTTTTGGGTACACTAGAAACGCACACGAAAAGTGAATGAAAACTGTCAATGACCGAAATTAAACCGCAGAAATTGAAAAAATAACGCGCGCACTAAGTGCTATTCAGTGTTGGACCGATCTTCACAGTGGCTAAAATTCAACTCGAACCAAATTGGCCGCAACTAGCTTATTTTAAATTGATGTTAAATGCAAGCAGCGCACCAAATACTCCGCTCACTTTACACGCACACGCGCACGCACACCAACTTATTGACAGCTGTCAATAAAGGCAGCAGAGGTTGCCATAAAGAGCACACACACAACAAAAATAACTTAATACGGATGACAAAAGTAACTAAAACGCAATGTGTATTCATTTACAGATAATTTTAAAAAATCAGAAAGATTTGCGTGAAGAATTTTATTATGAAATCGAACAAATGCTTTAAATTTATTCGCATTGAAAAAACAAAATTTTTTACATAATATGGAAATTATTGATGACTTTTACACAATTTTCTTATTTCAAAGGTTTGAAAATGATTTTGGCCGAATGCAACTCTGCAGTTTGCATTCAATCACGCACAATTATGTGGTTTGTGTCGTGGCTAAATGATTGCGAGAACGTATATCAGAGAACGTAAGTTTTAAACAGAGAACGTTTATAATTTTTGTTTTATGATAAACGTTCTCTGGTTCTCTGTCTATTATAAACGTTCTCTGTATAAAACATACGTTCTCTGTTTATGTTCTCTGTCAATTCCTATTTAATCCATGAGCTTCAAAATGCTAGAATTTATTGGTTATAAAGCCGAAAATAATAGTAAAAGCGATATTTATCAAAAATGGCCTTAAACTATTTATTTATACGTATGTGCATAAAAATTATAATGCAGTTGGTTTTAAAGTCAAAAATTTCTCACAAAATTGCTACGGAAGCCGAAGAAAACAATTGAAATTGCTACGAAAACTGTAGATTCAAATCATCGTCTTCGCGTTGGTCGCTAGTTAAATACGAATTTGTGGACGTTGCTCATTTTTTGTTGTCTGTCATATTTATTATATGAAAAAATCATTATTTACATTATATAAGTGCTTATAAAATGACTTGAAGATTAATGCTTCTTTATTGAATGTAAATAGTGCAATAAACACTATTTATTACACACCGGCAACCCTGTACTTCTTAACTCTACAGCTCAGTTTCCGCCGCCATTTCAAGCGTCGCGTTCTAATTTCCGATTCGCGTGTGTAAAATTAGTGAAAAATGTGAATTTAAAATTACAAAACAATAAAACTAACGCGTTCAATTAAAAATTCGGAAGTACCGGGTGCTATTAGTTGAAAATTGGTGTTGTATTCGTATTCTCAAGTTTTAAAATAGCGCTTTTAATTTTATATGTGAACGTGTGTTGCGAGTAATTTAACAAATATTTGTGTTAGGGGATTAATGTGGTATAGTGCATTGGTGTAACATAGAAACGGTAAATCAATAGACTTTGATGTATCAAATTATAGTATAAATAAGATTGAATAATTGAATGGCGAGTGGTTAATATTGTTGATTGGCTTTTGAAGTAAGTAAACTTTATGAGAGCTAACAGCTGACAGGTTTGCTTTAAATTTGCTAGTGCTCACAGCTGCACATGAAATTACGTTAACAGAGCAAACATTCATTCTCCATATTTTTTGTCGTTTTCGATCTACTTTCTATGTATGTTCGCGTGTTTTGTTCTAAGAAAAACATGCAAAATAGTATTATTCAAAGTATTTCCCATAAAGCTATAACATTTTTTCCCTAATTTCTGGCAATTTTGAGGATGCCACCTCAAAAGTTCAGCGCCGACTTAGCAACCAAGAAAGAGCAATTTATGATATCCTGCTTTGATATAACCTCCTCCAGGAATAAAGGGTTGTTAAACTTATTCCAGTGTGAGAGCGCCCCAAAATTAGCGTTTTTTATAACATTTTCCATTATGGCCAGATTGAAAAAAATAATTATTTGTGGGCATTTAAATTGAAACACCCAACATTTAATACGAATAAAAACTACTATATAGTTGTTGTTTATTATATGTAGAAACTATTTAAATCTTTTTAAAGAATATTATAACAACTGACTTTCGTCCTTTCTATACCCAATAATAGGATTTAAGCTTGTTAGCTCTCAATCATTAAATGTTTTTAATCATTTTCCATTGAAAATATACTATGATGCATCAAATTACAAAACCTTTCATCAAATACCTTTAAATTTCACAAATTCATTTAATTTTCATTTTTATAAGTGGTCTTGAACGATGCAACTAATCCCTCCGTTTACATATTTTTTTGGTAAGATTTCAATCTGGCCATCGCTCGTTTCCAATTGCTAAACGTCAAAACCCAAGAATGATAGAAACAAGATTGCGCAATGAGGTGTTCAAATTTTGTTCGTTCTGCGCATCTACGTCACGGTTGACCAACGTACAATCAGCTGATTTTCTGTTGCTTGTTTTTCTTTGCAATAAGAATCAATTTTGTATTGCAGGCATACAAAATCATGAATATCATCAAATTTAACATCAATATAAGTGAATATTAATAAAAGATATCAATATAAGTGAATATTTAACAGTGAACATTTACCTACATATTCATTTAATTGTGTTTTCATTGTATTATTTAAGTTTGTCTCTTTGCTGTGTTTGTTTCAACCATATATGTACATTTATGCAAATAAAAAGATTGAATATTTTGTGACCGAGTATCAATTTATTGTCTTATTTAATTTTCTTTTTTTGCTATACATGTGTTCGATAAAGTTTTTATTTAAGGAACGAATCCTAAAATACATTCTTGCTCTGAAAAACAATTATTTTTTTACTTTCGAGCTACAATTTACAAAATTACTTAAATCTAAGTGTTTCTGGTGGTAATTTGTACATATATGCAAATCAGTACCATTTACATCGTCAAATACTGCTTGCAAGGCTCTCATATGCTCCATTAACATATCTGTTGGTTTTGAGAGTCCTCCTTCAGAAAGGTGATCCACCCAGGTATAAGACGAACAATTTTCTGAATTGGCACAAATTTCGGGGTTGTCTTTACTAAGTTTGTGGCAGATGTACCCTGCCAAATTTTCAAGCCCGTCGTTGTTGAGAATCTTCAAGTCATCATTTTTTTCAATTGGGTCAGTGGAATTTAGATCAACTGACACACGTTGAAAAATATTGCCTGCAAAAATATAATAAACATACATACATGCTTATAAATAAAGGGAATAAATTTGTTAGTTAAGATTATTATTACAATTAGGATAAGAAACAGTGGTTTAAACGAGACTCCATCCTTTTCTGCCGTTTATTAGTCTCTGCAGGAGTTAATCTGGTTAACGTGAGAAAAGCGCTAGGTAGCAACTTTGTTAGGCTCCGCGAACTTAAACCTGTAAGAGTGTTTGGTTATAAAAGTAAAATTATTGTAATTTCTGAATTTGCGCGCGCGAATAATAAGTCAACCGTGACGTCACCAAGAACAGCTGACTGAAAGCAAACATGCGCATTGCGCAATCTTATTTCTATCATTCTTGGTCAAAACCTACTGAACTCGATTAGCTGTCAAAGTTCAGTAGGTTTTGACGTTTAGCAATTGCTCTCTCACTTCCAGAAAAAAAATAAATGTTGTTAATAATGGAAAATTATTGGCTCTCATATACATATGTACATACGTATGTAAGTATGTAAGCGAAAATGACGGGAATTTATGATCATTTATGGCTCGCCTCAATGGTTATATTTGAAGTCGGTTGGCAAGATTTCTGGAAAGTCGAAGGATTTTTTTCGATTACAACTAATTGAAAAAAAATGTCGCGAAATTTTCATTTCTTTTTTTTTTGTAAAAATGTGTGCGAAAATTCAATTTTTTATTTTTTCCTTCGTACAAGTTAAGATTTTAAATAAAACACGTATTTTTCACTTTAAATAATCCTGTAAGGAGTCATCCATACAGCGGGCGCATCTTTTTTCGGAGGGGTCACCGATACAATGGCCGAGTTTAAAATATGCTTTTACAAAAGTTTCAGAATTTCTTTGCTAAAAGTGTATGTTTGTAGCAATAAAAATTCTAATAATATATTTAATTTTTTGTATAAGATAAAAGGCTGTTTTTTATCCGAGGAAACCTATCTAACCCCTTAATGTACATATATTTAAGAATACACACAGAAAACTTCATATCGTTCCGGTGAATATTTTCGAAGTTAACTGCAAATTTGAAAAACCGTTTCAGAGCGCTTGTAAGTACAAATCCAAACTTTAAACGCGTTTTTTTCAAAATGGTGTTTTCAAAGTCGGCGACCAACATTACTCGAAAACGGTTAAACCGATAAGTCTCAAATTGTAACACGAGCTTCTTAAATATTTTGTTTAGTAATTAAACGAAGATTTTTCCTCATCGATAAATACATATTTTTTATAAACAATCTTAGGCCGAAATTTTGTTCAAAAACCGATTTTTTCTAGAAACCGCCATTTTGTCAAAAAATGAATTTTGCTTATTCCATCGATTAATTTATAGATTTAACATTGCTTTAACGAAATCTATTTGGTTTTTTAATTTCAGAGGATCCAGTTCAGAGATATAGTGATCACCGCAATACGCCTTATTTGAGGGGAGTTCCCGGAGATCAGCTGTAGCTCCTTTCCAAATAAATAGTTTTACTAATACTAAGTCTTAATTATAGGTGAAAGATACCATAATATGTGTACAAATTTTTGGATCTATAAGTTTAAAAATTTTTTTAGAAAAAATTCTGGAGAATTCGCATTTTTTTTGCCTTTAGACTGTATATGACCTGGTGATATCACCAACTACTGACACTGGGCGTAATGATCCCAGGGGATGGATATTCGGCTTTGCCGTTGTTTTGACTGCTTGTCCAGATTTCACATATGATTTGCTTGGGTTTAGGGTAGTCGTAATGGACTTTCATCCCGAGTCAAAATCCGATGCAAAAGTTAATTATTTTTCGTAGCAGCAGCTCACTCAATTTTGTCTATATTTTTATACTATCGCAACAAAGTTGCTAAGGAGAGTATTATAGTTTTGTATACAGGGTATGTATATAGGGTTATATATACCAAAGTGATCAGGATGAGGAGTAAAAATTGAGATATCATGATGAAACATGATACACGTATTTCTTGGCTCCATAAGAAGGTTAAGTTTGAAGATGGGCAAAATCGGCCCACTGCCACGCCCACAAAATGGCGAAATCCGAAAACCTATAAAGTGTCATAACTAAGCCATAAATAAAGATATCAAAGTGAAATTTAGCAAAGAGGATCGCATTAGGGAGGGGCATATTTGGACGTAATTTTTTTGGAAAAGTGGGCGTGGCCTCGCCCCGTACTAAGTTTTTTGTACCTATCTCGAAAACTGCTATAGCTATGTCAACCAAACTCTATAGAGTCGTTTCCCTCAGGCATTTCCGTATACAGTTCAAAAATGGAAAAAATCTGATAATAACCACGCCCACCTCCCATACAAAGGTTATGTTGAAAATCACTAAAAGTGCGTTAACCGACTAACAAAATACGTCAGGAACACTAAATTTTACGGAAGAAGTGGCAGAAGGAAGCTGCACCCAGTCTTTTTTTTTTAATTGAAAATGGGCTTGGCGTCGCCCACTTATGGACCAAAAACCATATCTCAGGAACTGCTAGACCGATTTCAATGAAATTCGGTATATGATATTTTCTTAACACCCTGATGACGTGTACGATTGGGTGAAATCGGTTAACAACCACGCCTTCTTCTAATATAACGCTATTTTGAATTCCATCTCATGCCTACTCTTTACTAAACTTTACAAAAATACGGTATTTGAAAAAAATGTGAAAGACGGATAATGAAATCTCGATTATCATTTTATCATGCGAGAGTATAAAATGTTCGGTGACACCCGAACTTAGCCCTTCCTTACTTGTTTCCATTAGAAATCCAATTATCGCTTAGAATTAAATGAAACCCATGCGTTTGCATGTAATCTTCTCATCATAAAAAATATAAAATACGTTTTATTCACTTGTAAATTTTTGTATACATACATACATATATTTTACAATGTTACATATCTTCTGCTGTTAGATTGTCATTTCTTTTAATTGCATTTACATATAAGTTTGCCTATGCAACTACTTTTATACGAAACTAATAGCTTAAAAGCTATTCTATTATAAAGTAAACTAAAACAAAAACAAAAATCAATGAACCGCATAAAATACAAGTACACCAACATTAGAAAAACACCAGCAAAGCTTAACAGCACAACAACAAAACACAGAATACAATGCAACTAGTTGTGTGCGCTTAAATAAAATAAAGTTTGGCTTTAAGTACAAAAGAATCACAAAAATATATTGCAATAAAGCAAAAACAAAAAGCAAATGAAAACAATAACAAAGGGGAGGCAATGTGTTAACAGTTATAGAGTGACTAAAAATATGCCAGCAAACAAAGAAATAATTGCAGTTATAGAATTTCGGCAACAATTAGCTTGTGCTCGACGAAAAATGTTAGATAATAAAAAATATTTTTCGAAAATAAATTAAGAAGCATTTTTCACAATAAATTTGCATTTTTTACAATAAGGTTGCATTTTTCAGAGTAAATTGGAAGCATTTGTCAAAAAGTCAATTGGAGTGCGGAGAGCTAGATAGTTATGGAAAATATCATAAATGCGTATTTAATTACTTAAATACATAGAAAATGACATTCGTTTAAACGCTAGTTACTTACAAACATAGATTTAAAAATATGCACGCGTGTATTTTTCAACTTTTATACACAACTAAATAACATCAACTTTAAAATACTTTAATGCATTTGACGCAAGCGCACAGCTTAAGCCGCTACTTGTCTGCACAACTATTGTAACTGTATGTTTGTATATGTGTACACAATTTTGAATATTTTCTACATGCATTTCACTTAACTTTTTCTAACACATGTCTTTGTTTTCGTGCTTTTAATAATATAATTATTAAAATACATACATACAAATAACTACAAAAGCCTTAAGAACGAATAACTTAAAGCTACATTTCTATTACTTTTAGGTTTGCATTAATATTTTTGCTCTCTTGCTTTTAAATTATTAGGTAAAATTACGGTTATAAATTAATTATGCGCTGTGGCGTAGACCCGCTGTCTCGTTGTTGTTGTTGTTGTGTCACTGGGCAGTTGCGACGCCAACGTGGACTTGTAGTAGCCGTCGAATTTGTTATTGTCCTCCACTTTCAGATTGCCATTGATCTCTTTGGGCAGCTCACCGTTTGACTTGACGGCGCCATTTGCATAGCCGTTGCTCAGCTTGCCATTGGCGGCGATTTTCTCCTTCTGCAAAGCGAAAGTATGTTAAAAAATTAAAACTTATATTTGTTCTATATTTTCTTTATTTGCTTTGCTTGTTTGCAGCCAGCACTCACCTTCTGCTCGCGCTTGAGATAGGCCTGTTTGTAGAAGTCCGAGAAGAGGAAATAGAACATGGCCGCATGTGCGCCAATGAAGTATGCAAAACCGATGGGATAATTGCAATCGTTGCGGAAGAACAATTGGAATGAGTGCACCATAACCAAAACGAATTGTATCATCTGCAAGACAGTCAGATATTTCTTCCACCACAAGTACTTTTGCACTTTGGGTCCCATCGCCGCCAACATGTAATACGTGTACATAATGATGTGCACGAAGGTGTTGAGAAAACCGAAGAACGACGAGTGACCGCCGGGTGTGAACTTGACGCCCCACCAAACCGAGCAGGGCATAATGCCGTGATGGATGACGTGCAGCGTCGACACTTGATCGTAGCGTTTGCGCATCACAAAGAAGAATGTGTCGAAGAATTCGGTGAATTTGGAGATGTAATACCACCAGCAGCCTCGTGCGACCTGCGTTGAGCAAAAAGGTGTGTAATAATGTTATTAGTATTATTTTTAAAATATTTTTATTAAAATAAAATTTAAAATTTTTGTTATAAGGTGTTGTGGAAATAATTTTGGACTTTGGTAAAAGAAAAAAAATTAAAATTTCAGTCAAAAAGTGAGCTGGAAATAATTTTAGACGCCGGTAAGTGGCAAAAAAACAATTTTAATTCATTTTAAAATTAATTGTAATTATTTTCAAGTTTTAATAAACATTTAAAATTTAGTTTTTAGATTGTAATGCTTGTTTAACACTTGTCTTACGTAAAATAAGCAAGTCAACAGCCAAATTTGACTGAGGAGTCATCAGAACCCTCGTGTAATGCTGTGTGACTCGTTATCCATAAATATTTAATTTAAATTCTTGCCTAGAAAGTCAAGTGCTTGTCCAGCTTACACTAAATTATACTTCTATCTCAGTCTGTCTGACTCAAATTTTAGTTTGCTTTATGCTAATAAGTTCCTCGAATTCTTGTCTTACTGTTTACCCAATATTAATTATAATGTTTGCTAGAATCATTCGACTGTCAATTCGAAAATTAATTTATGCGCATTGATTATACTGAAGTGGCTTTGAAATACGTGTCTTCGAATAACTTTCGCAATTTTTGTCCATTTTTTCTCCATGTTCTATGTTTTACTTCTATTTTTCCGAATTTCTTTTTTTTTTTCAAACCATCAGTCACCGCCATTATTCGTAAACGCACGCACTTTTTAAGTGGTCAGTTCTGTAAATCAAAGTCGCACACACCTCATAATTCTGCAAATAATTCACATCTATTTGACTCTACTGTTTTAAAACCAAATGCCAATTTATTTTTGTATTTACTATGCGCCTTTACAGACAGCTTGTCGCTGGCGCGCTGTCATCAGGCTCTAAAAGCATTTGAGAAAGTTGGTTAGAATTGTTGTTCACAAAGAGTTGGCAAGCAAGTTTCTGGTTGCTGGCCGAAAATTTAAATTTAGCTCCTTTACGCTAGCGTTTAGCTGCTAGAGCAGCATAAATTTGTTACTATTTACTATTTTCGCGTATATTTAGTTAGGTTTTTGTTATATATTTTACACCATAAAAGAATTTAAGGGAAATTGAAGAAGTTTTACATTTCACTTCTTTTCCACAGCAATAGACTTTTTAATTCTCTAAAGTGGCATTCTTTTAAATAACTTCACATTTTTCTAATTTTGGCATAGTTTCGAAGACACAGGGAGCCACATCTGGCGAATACAGTGATTGAGGAATGACTCTCTTTTTCTTTTTCTTCTTCCCCACAACCGTTGGTCGGTCTGGGTCGAGGCCAACGAAACTTCGCCAGATGCCTCCATCCTTTCCGAGGTCACATCTGTTGTACATTCCTCGTGCAGACAGGTTGCGGAGTCCTTCCGTTAGGCGTGAGCGCCCTTGCTTGCTTTTCGCTGGAGCATCATCTTCCATGCGAACGACATGGCCTAGCCAGCTCATTCATTGATTTTTATGCGCCTTATTTTATCCATGTTGCTGTATAGCTCATGTCGTGACTCCATTTTCTTCGATACTAATCGCTCACGCAGACAGCTCCAATGATCTGGGGAGTGAGGTGCGGTAGCCAACCTGTGTGGATCTCAGGGTCACTGCTAAGAAAGAGGGAGCTTTAATGGGCCACTTCGAGGTAATCGGTTTACCTAAGTGCTCAACAAGGTCCCAGCGCGTGTCCACGAGATGCGGCTGCAAGCGAGAGTCTGTTTTGCAGCTCGCTACATAAACGTGATCAAGGAAACCTTCTCCCAAGCTGGGTTTGTGCCGCTAGGGTTTGAGACCCGCCACGTAAAAATGTAATTCCAATGAAAGGATCATGAAAGCCTCGTACTTTCGATTTATGTTTGACCAAAAAATCAGTCACAATCACCTTATAATGAGACCGCTCATTATCGTGGTGGAAAATCTGTCAACAAATTCAGCCTTTTAAGCTGGGTCATGTCGTCCGTATGAAAGAAAACACTCCGCGTAAGCGGTGTCTACGCCATTAAAGTAGAAGAAGAAGGCAAATTGCTGCATGTAGATACTTCCAAACGGAGATATAGTCCTTATTGGCCGCTTTACCCTGTAGAACGAATCAATGATGAACCACCACATGGCAATCAAAGAAAACTAAGAACATCAGCTTATTTGTTTACTGACTTTAGCTTGGCTATTTTCAGTCTCCGCTCGTATTTGATGCGGAATTCGCTGCATTTTTGGACGTTTCATCGTTCTTTATAAAAATACGTCTCGTGATTACTTTGATACTGGACGTAATACCTCGTTTTTGCCAAGGAATTAGGTCTTTTCGTACCACTCTAGCATTAACTCGCTTCATACCCAAAACATTAACTAAAAATTGTTGAAATTGTAAGAATTGTTCAGATCCCCTGCTTTCTCTCTGATGTTCAGAGACGGTTTGTAACAAAAACTAAAAACCCGATTTGGTTTGTGCGCGTGGTTTATATAGACCAGTCCGAGTGAAAACATTTCACATTTCTAAAACTAACCTTATCAAGACATCAAGTTTACACCGTATTTACAGAATGTTTTTTGCTTCGTTTCTCTAATTCTTTTGGTATATGAAGGGAGGGTGGAGTGGAGATGAGGGACAATATCTACCGAGTCCGGAGTTATTTGGGAATTCTGCTTCTTTGAAACAATATTTTGCGTATTTTTTTGCTGGAACAGTTCTCTAAACCAACCCGTGGCCCGATTTTCTCTCTACGGCCCTAGCTACATTCAATAACTACAAACTAATGGCTACATAATTTGATTAATTTTTGTTAAATGCAAGGAAATAAGTGGAATGGTGGGCAACTGAATTATTTTGATATATGTATATACGTATGTAGTATAACTCTAAGTCTAACTCACTCAGTTATGGGTGTTAAAAGCAATAAGCATATGCACAAAGCTATTACATTCTGTGCAAAATTAGTTTTGAGTATGAAAATGTTCAAGCATTTTATTGTCCCACAATTACAAAATTTCGAAAATAAACTAAAATTTACAACAAACACAAAAAACAAAATTAAATTTTTGTTTATTTTTTTTTAAATATTTTGCAATCACCACACCTTTTGCAATTAACAGTCATTATTTAATTAAAATTCTTATAAATATTTTTTGCAACCTCAAATAATGAGCAAAAATATTAAATAAAAAATTCTTTAAAGAGCGCTTGCAACATGTCCGAATATTTTCTTGCTTGCCGAAAATTATTTCCACTAAAAAATTTAATTACTATTTTTATCTTCGACATACCCTTAACGCGCGTGGCGAATTCGAATAGTCCACAGGCTCGCATCTGATATTATAGCCATTTAGCCAGCCGCCAATGCAGGACTATGGAGTGAAAATGTGAAAAGCATTAAAAAAAATCATCAAAATTTATGTGTATATTGTATTTATTGTATATTTACCTCGTAGAATAGCCAAGCGCTGAACAGCACTTGCGCGAAATTGTAAACGATTAAGACTTTGCGCAACTCAAAAGGTTTTCTGTTTTCCATCAATTTGGGGCCCAGCACCTGTCGAGCGATAAAAAAGCCAAAGAAACAGACATTCAATGATATGACAAATAAGTTAAAAGTAATAAATAAAAGTAAAATAAATAAAAGTGAATAAAAATAAACAAAAAACTGAGCATAGCAAACATAGAAAATCAAAGGCAGCAAAATTACAATAAAAGCTTATGAATATGAGCATATAAAAAGCGCTTGATTTAACGCTTATTGCAAAATTATCATTAAGAGCATGTGTATGTATGCATTCATAAGCATGTGTGTGTGTGCATGGCGACATGCATAAATTTCAAGCTTCAGCCATTCCTTTCTGCACAAATTGAGCACAGAGGCTGTCGTTAAATGTGTCAATGCATTAGTCACAAAAAAAATATCAAAAATAAAGAACAACAACAAACATATAGGAGAGACAACAATAGTTGTAGTGGCGCGTGAAAAAGTTAAAATTTGGACAAACGCAACACAAAGCACACAAACACATGCATACACGCACATGTATGTATGTTTCAAAGCTAAAGAGTAGATGATAGCAATCACTGCCCAGCTTTGATTTCGTGATTGCACACACACACACGCATAACGATTTCTTGTATGATGCTAGGGTGCTCAGCATCATAAAAGAAATATGCAAAAGTCGTTTTTTTCCACAAATCATTTGCAGCAACAACATAACAATGGCTGTTATAATGAAGTTAACATTAATGTCAGTCAACAGAGGTGGCAATCATGTGAACAAACATTTCAGTTTTTTGTAATGAACTCAAATTGGACCTATGGTTTGCTGCTAAAACGAAGCCTAGAAAATGGCGAATTACAAAAGAAAAACAAAAAAGGTGAAAATGATGTATGTGCAAATAGACTTTAATATATAATTTGCACACCAAGCAATTAACAAAATCAACTTTGCCAATTTACACGGGTGTGAATTCGTTTTGACGCATGGCGGGACAATGTGAGCCACAGTGGGGCGGAGTTAATGAAAATTTAAAGAAAATTATATATACATACATACTGCATGCACTGATAAAAAATTTTAATATGTAAATATTTTTGAAAAAAAATGAAATTTCGGAAAATGTTTTGAAAAAAAGTTTGAAAAAAATTTGAAAAAAAGTTTTGAAAAAATCTTAAATAAAGTAACAGCATATTCTGGTGGGATCAGTGCATAGAATAACACAAAATTGTGGAATTTCGAAAAATGTTTTGAGAAAAAGAAAATGAAATATGAATATAACCTTAATAACTGTTGCTAAATAATAAATTTTAAATATTTTTGAAAAAATTGTAGAATTTTGAAAAATGTTTAGAAAAAAGTTTAATGAAATAGCAATAAATTTTGTTGGGATCAGTGAATAAAACTTCAAAAAATGCGGCTTATGCTTCGAAAAAAATATATTTACATATCTCAATTAATTAATAAAAAAAAAACAAATAAAAACGTTTAAAAGATGCTTAAAATTCAATGAAGTTGTAAAAATAGTATTTTTCTCTCAATTGTCAATAGTCAAGAGGTGGCGACGTAAAAAAAACGAAACTAACTTTTTAAAGAAATTTTTTAAAACGTTGCTCACTGTAATTTCAATAAAAAAAATTAACTTTTTAATAAAATTTTAAAAAATTTCAAGTCAAAAAATATACCAGGTAATTATTTTTTCAAACTTTTTATATCAAAAAAAAAAAATTCAAATCAAAAAATTTGTCTACCACTATTTTCAAGATCTCCATACACTGTGCATTTCATTAAAAAAAGTTTAACTTTTTAATAAGATTTCAAAAACGTTTAAGTCAAAAAACTTTTAGAAAATTATTAATTCAATTTTTAATTTCAATTTTAAAAAACTTCAGTTCAAGAATAAAAATTAATAATTTATTAATTGATAATTAATTAATAATTTATTAATTTTTAAATAATTAATTAAATAATAATGAATAATTTTTATTAATTTTTAATTGCAATTTAAAAAAAATTTAGTTTAGATATACACATTTTTAATAAAATGTAAACAAAAATTTAAGTCAAAAAAACTTCTAGAATTATATTTTTTCAATTTTTAATTTCAATTTAAAAGAAATTGAAATAAAACATTTTTTTGACTAACATTTTTGTCAACTCCACACACTGTGCACTTCATTTTATAGCGCATTGCACACACACGTAACTCATCGGAAGCACACAACACAGCTGTTGACAGTTGACATGCAGTTGGGTGTGTTGTTTGGTCAATAAATTAGTTGCATGCGCATTTCTCCATCAAAGTCAATGTTAAATTCAACTGTTGAAATAGGTGTTGATTAATTTAATTAAACAAATACGGTTAATTTGATAGCAACGCCTGATTGACTGACATTTCTTGAAGAGTTTTATGAGATCTTCTCATTGAAATGCACATTGAAGAGAGGTGTGTGCTTTATTAAATTGCAAATAAAAGCAAAGAGAAGAATTATATAACAGGTGATTTGTAAAGAAATTATTGAAGTCAGAGTAAATATTATTTATGAGAAAATTTATAAAATGTACGGAATAATTATTTTTCTTTTCAGTTTTGTACTAAAACTTATATTGAAAAGCGTCGAAAATGTGTTAAATACCAGCTTACTTAGACGAAAATAATAATAATGATATTCAAAAAGGGCTTACTAATAGTTTTCTGGTACATACTTTTATTATATATAAAAAAAGTTAACATCTAATTTGGCTGTTAAATTCAAATAAATTCAAAATACTTCTCATAATTAATTCAAAATTTTGAAATATGTTTTCTTATAGCAAGTGGACAATCATAAAAGTAAACAAATTCATACCTAAAACTTCTTTGAATACCCCACTTATTAGAATTCAGCTTTCGAGTTCCTTCCCAAAGTCTTTTGTAGCACTGCGACTGCCTTATTATTAAAAATTCAATATTGAACTAAAATCATAAGCATAAATGCATATTTTGTATAGCATTTTTCGCACTGTTATTCTTAAAATATGTAGCAAGCGCTCAAAAATTGCATTATTATCGCACAAATCAATTGTGTTTTATCACTTCCTCAAAAAGTTCGTCGCTTAAGTCTTTTATCTCGACCAAAGCAGCAGCGAAGCAGGAAGTATACGAAACCGCAGCATGCCACTTTAAAATCTATATAATCGAAACTATCAATACGACGACCTTTATTACATTTTTATGCAGAAGTCGGGTATTTTCATAACACACACATACACAACACCAGCACAAACAACATATGTATGGATGTGTGTATGGCTTAATTAATGCAGACCTAAGTGAGACTACGAGTGCAATCAATGACCCTGAACTCTTTTCAAGCTATTATAATCGAAACTTGCAGTCGAAACCCAAAACTAAAACAAAAAAATGGATAAATAATAACAAAAACAAAAGCCATATGCACATGCTTTTTCGGCTGATACGCCATCGCTTCGAGGGTGAAGGGACAATTAGCACAGTTGATTATTTTTCGATAAAAACAGGCAAGCAAAATGCGAGGGGAAAACACGTTGTTGGACCAGTTCGTTGCGGTTAATTTGATATTTATGCTTTTATCAGCTATTTTAATGGCTTGCAGGTATATGCAAGTCTTTTTGGATTGGTGGGAAAGTGCGCGTACGCAAGTGGTCGGGTTAGTTCACAGATTTATCATATGATTTATTAACATTTATAGTATAATTTATGAAAACGTAAAATTTGTTAAGAAAACGAAATAAAATAATTTTTAGTTTAAAAAAGTTTTTAGAAATATTTTTGAAATTGCCAATATGAAGAGTTTCCAACTTAGTTTTGGTTTTTTATGTAAATTTACGTTTACTAATTGCGACGACGACTATTTCTCCTTGACAGGAACACTTCAAGGTTGTCTGCTAGGCAGCTACCGCATATCGCTGCTCATAGAAAAGGTTGTAGACATCTCCGTCTGCTGGGCGGAGCGCCACCGACTAACTGTTAATTTGGAGAAAACAAAAATCTGTGTTTTTATAGGAAGAACGAAAACTTTTCAATTCAATCTCCCCTCATTAAGGCGCAGAACCATTTCACTCTCGAGCTCGGTCAAATATCTCGATGTTATTCTAGATAAAAAACTAAGCTGGAGAGAATACATTGAGAGAGAGCACTTCGAATATGGCACAGAATAGCCATTGCCTCAAAGTGGTTTTACGGCCTCAGATGGTCTACAGGCTCTATACAAGCGTTATCTGCTCCATACTATCATATGTTGTTGGATGTTACTATCAAAAAAGTAACATATTAAACCACCGAAACAAGTACAACGACCTTACTTGCTGAGGATTACGGACCCATTGAAAAATACTTTAACAAAGGCTCGGGATATTATTCTTGACATCCGATATTATTCTTGACATTCAAGTGAGGTTTGAGGCATTGCCTAGGTCATCCGGCTTATGATTGTAGGCCACTTATTTTCATTCCCCAGTAGAAAAAATTGAGCGAATGATTATGTGATCGACAGCTATAACTGCGAAATCTACATATTTACTGACGGATCAAGGGCTGAAAAAGGAACAAAGCGGGCTTTTTCTGTAGTCCAAGCACGGAAAGCAGCTTCAAACTACATGAAGAACTATACAATTGGTCTTTCAGGCCGAAATTGTGGGCATAACAGAGGTCTGCTCTAAGCAGCAAGTGAATAAACATTCTAGTGGATAGCCAAGCGGCACTTAAGGCCTTCAATCAATAGACTTTTAGCAGTAAACAGTTAATACCAACTGGGTATAAGTATAATATAGAAATAGAAGGACACATAAAGGAAGACGAACTGGCCCGCTCACGGTCAGCTGGAGACACAATCAACCCAAGCTGCCCAGGCCATTCAGCTCCTTCAAGGGTTGTTTGAAAAAGTGCACCCTAGAAGGACATCCCAGGTCTTGGAACACTTTTAATAAAATTACTATAATTTGAAATTAAGTTTTTTAACTGTTATGAAAAAGAGTAGAACATAGTAGCTCTAACATTTTTATTCGAAAATTAATTTGATACTTAATACTTAACGAAACTTTTTGAAAAATCTCAATTTAATGACTTAGAAGATATTTTTAAAAATATATATCTAAGTGTTATTCACCAACAACAAAAGGACGCTCCAACTTGGTTAAACCTGCGGTTCTAAATTAGTAGTCTTGCTGCCACCTCAGACTGGTTTTTATGGGACATAATAATGCTGTCTTGTTTATGGTTAATGTTTGAGCTGCACATCAGCGTCTATTATATATTATTTCCTTCTCTTTCAACGACTTGGTATATACGCATCCACTTCTCTGCATGCTAAGAAAATTGATGCTTTTCATTTCACTCCAATGTGAATCTTCACTTGTTGATAGCGCAAGTCAGTGCTTGCTGCCAGCATACAACTTCTTTTTCTTCTCAATTGACGTAGATAGCTTACAACTAGTTTTAGTAATTGTTTCTTGTTTCTGATTTTCACTTTGTCCTTTCTGTGCGTGCACTCACCTTTACGAAGTATGCGTAGGACAAACTGATCGCTATGGTGGGGAAGGGCGAATCCATCAATGGCCAATCTCGTGTGCGCGGATCAGATTTGTTGTCCATGAGATCACGCCAGCCAGCGTAAATTGTGTTGATGTAGTAGTCCTGCAAGGAGAAAAAGAAGAGAAAAGAGAGAATAGTTAAAAATTATGAAGATAATAGTAAAATCTCATTAATATTCTAGGTGAGGGTAATGTTTAATAAATGTTAAAGTATGTAACAAGTGTGATTCAAATTTCGTTGCAGTTAGAGAAAAACTAAATAAGCTTATAAAAATTCCGGGATCCCGAACATTATTTATTTTCGGGATTGCCATTTCGGGATTCATATTTTTATTTTGATGATTGCTTACTAATGATAATAACCACAAACTTATTTATAAAATTTTATAAAATATTTAATTATTATGAATGCAAACCTTTAAATAACATTTAAAAACAAAATATTGCCAGACCCGTTGGTCTCGATGAGGGTTAAAAATTGTTTGCGAATTCACCTCGCAAATTTTGAAGCTACCAAAACTATGTTTATTACATGTTAAAAATATTCGACAAGTGTGAGTTGAATTTCGGGATCCCGAACGGTATTTTTCAAAACTAATATTTTTTACTGTTATCTAGAATTCTAGAATATAAGGCTTTTCTGAGAAATAATATTAAAAATTTATTGATGTTGAAATGCAGTTATTATTCGCAGCTTTTGAATTATACACCACAGTTAACGGCTTATTTTTCAGCATTTTCTAAAAGCAATTAACAAAAATTCATAATGAAAATTTAATGAAAAAAACATTCAAAATATATTCTTTAAATATTATTATTAAAATGTTTATTTGACGTACTTAAAAAAGTATCGAAAATCACAAAACCAGTATTTCTAAAATTTAATTAATAAGCATTATTTGGAAAGAAATTTATTGCATAACATAAATGGACGCAACCATTTGGCGGCTTAGAACTAAGCTCCCACGCTGAATGCCTGAATTTAAATTCACAAATTCCAGTTTTAATTATTTGTAAACAAATTTTATATGGAAATTATCGGTATTAAGTAGATTTGTTTACAAAAATGTTGTGCTTAAGTCAAAGTACATACATACATACAAGCTAACAGTAAACCACTTCAACCCCAATTAAGCTTAAGCACTTAACAATTTGCTTATGAGCAGTGGGCAATGCTTGACCATAAGTGAGTGCTTGATCTTTGGAAAGCGATTTAAAGGCTTTTTGTAACGGTCACGTTACCATTTTGAGGTTAAAACAATAAAAAGTAAGCAAAACAAAGTTTAAAGTTTTACTAAGCTATACAAAAATGTAAAAATGGCGCAGTGAGTTGGTGATGTGTGGGGTATTGTGTGAATAGAAAAATTGTGATTGGGGAGATTTTGACAAGTTCTAATAATTTAAGAAACATATATAAAAAATGATAATTGAAGATCTTTATAAATAAATAGTAAATTATAAATTATATTCTCCTAAACAACAACTATATATGCTCAGTGCGCTCATGCTTTTGATAGTATTCATTTTCATTTCCAATTTTACTTTTCATGCTCATGTTCGCCTTCCTTTCATTACGTGTATGCTCCTGTAACCACGAACAGCATGTACAGCATGCCGCCGTGCAATTTCGCTTTCAATTTTGATTCTTTACTTGTCCAGCACCATGTTCACCTGCTTTGTAATCTTGTTCGAAACCAGAGCGGATAAGAGAATTACAAAAGACTGCGCGCGCCGCCTGTCAAAGCAAGGCGTTTAACGTGGCAAAGTAGACAGACAGTCATTTAGTGCTGCCAGTTGCTTTCTTGACGGACATACATAAGCACCTATGTTTGCATGTATGTAGGTATTCTGTTGGAATTATGTTGTATACATATTGATACAAAGCGCCCATTTAAGATTAGTTGAACGAGATATGCAACAAAAATTCGTTATGAAGGAATTCCAGCAACAACATTTTGTAAACATTTTGGATTAAAGCGGCGTTCTGTTGCTGCAGCTTAAGGCTGTGCTGCTAGTACAAAGTGACCTCAATTTTTAAGAACGTGCCAAAATTTATAATCCATAATTATTTCGGCATATGCTGGCATATTTGTTAGTTTATTTCGAAATTAATTCAAATATGGTTGATAAATGGTTATAACACGGTGCATATTAATTAAATAATCACAGGCTATCTTGTATTTCAGCAGGAGTAGTGTAACCTCCCCAAATTTTTGAAATTGGTCTAAGTTATAGCATTTTTTAAGCGATTTATGTTTATTTAATTAAATAATGAGAGTTAACAAAATTTGAAGAGCTGTTACAAATAATTTCCAACTAGATTTGCTTATACGGATTTCGGATTCTCTTTGTGATCATCATTATAACATTCTATAAAGTTTTTACTAATATACAATTTTTTTCGAAGTTATTAAAAAATTTAAAATAATGTCGGGATCCCGTATTACAAAATTAAGTTTTCGGAATTTTTAAAAATATTTTTTACTTATAGAAAAAGTTAATATGAACTAAAATATTTAAAGCAATCAAGAGTTCTAAATCAAATAAATTTTCGGGATCCCGATTTTATTTCGGGTTTTGATAGTATTATACATACATACATACATATGTATGTGTCTTGCTGAAAACAAACTGTCTAAACTTTTGTAAAATTCCCAGTGGATAGAGCTACTAAATAAAGATTGGGAATTATTGATTAGTTTAAGTTAAGGAAATCAATTTTATTGTAAGCGTATTTTTAAATTGTAGCATTTTTTATCACAAAAAAAATCGGGATCCCGAAATTATAATCCCGAAAAAACGTATTTAATATTAATGCGAAAAAAATGTTTATCAATAAATAAATGTTGTAAACAATTCAAAAAATTCGGGATCCCGCTGTAAAAGCTGTACTTTATAATACCGAAATAATGCATTTTATTTTTTTTTTCAACAAATATTTATTACAAAAAGTTTTTAATTAATTTTTTTTATTTAAAATGTTTTAAAAAATCAAAAACAATTTCGGGATCCCGAAAGTACAGCTTTACGATCCCGAAATAATATAATTGAAATCTGTTTCAACAAACATTTATTCGGAAAAGTTTTTAAATAAATAGTTATATTTCAATGCTTTAAAAAATTCAAAAACAATTTCGAGATCCCGAAAGCACAGCTGTACAATCCCTAAATAATATATTTAAATTTTTTTCAAAAAATATTTATTGCAAAATAAACCGTATTGAACACAACACAACTTCGAAGTTTTTTAATGTGCCTACTTTGCAGTTTTTCTCATTTATTATCGAAACTTCTACAAAGTCAGTTAACTTTTGATAGTTTATACTCAAATACTTGTATGTACTTATACATGCTCAAGTGATTAATTTCACTTTTATAAACATTCTTCATAAACAGCGTCACACCTAAACAGATAGTAGCTGCGTTGTAATTTTATTTTTCATGAATATTTTACTATAACTGTTAGTTTGTACTGCTATTGCAAGTAGAAACGTGCAGACAATAAACAGTCTTTTGGGTTTGAGTGCTCTTACGCGCCCGTTAAAAGGAGTAGATTACTTCGCATACTTATAAGGAAACAATTTACTTGCCAAACAAACACTAAATAAATGTTAGTTTTGAGAACAAATTCCGAACATGTCAATTTACCGTCAGCCAATGTTGATTATGTTAAGTACAGTTTGACAGTCAACTGTTAAATGCATACTGCAAAGTATATACAAATATGCGGATTAGAGTTGAACGCTTAACATGGGAACAATGTAAGCAGTTATTTTTGTTGGGATTTAAGTGTTTACATAAATTATATTTTATTTTATTTTTCTATTAACAGTATCAGTTTATCGATGCTATTATAAGAAAAAATTTTACATTGCCACTGTTAATAACTCATATGTTAAATGAGTCTGTAAAGCATATGTGCATGGATTTTTTAACTCAACATATGTTAGCAGTCAAAATTACTGTTAATAGTAATGCAAACATTACAGCAACTGCAGAGCCACTTTCTGTTGTCTTGCTGCATGACACTGCAAAGCTATTAAACTAACTCGCATCTCACTAAATTGAACATAATAAATTAGATATGCAATCATATAGTTTTATAACTGCACACCTCTAATGCATATACACACTTACAGTGTTTAGTAAATAAATTCTAACGTAAGCACTTAAGTGTTGCTGCAAGTATAAACATTTCCTAGCAATTTCTATGACAATATTTGCACTTGGCTGATGAGAAGAAAATATGAAAACAACAACAAAAGCAATTTACATTCTTACATATATAAGTTATATATGTTTACTAGATAATCGCACGTCTTTCTATATTGAAAAATTATATTATAAATGAACTGTAAGAGCATGCAATCACTGACGTGATTGAGCTTCTAGTTAAGTGCACGTGTGTGTTGTTGTACTGCTTTTAGGTAGTCTGTTACACGAAATAACACCCTTTTAATTGGTTTTACTAAGCGTTCACTTAGCGTGTAGACAATTCCGTTGGCGCGTTGGAAAATACTGTTATGATTAATAAGTGGTTTTTATTGTAAAAAAAATAATAATTTACGTTACTTTTATGCGCGGGGTAACAGGTAGTTGAATTAAAAATTTCCAACTGATTTTTAATGATTATGCGGAATACTAAAAATATTTAGTAGGGTTTTAAAGCATTTTTACAAAGCTTACATTTTATTCTTTTTGATTTTCAGTTTCGGGCAATATAATTACATTTTCTTTAAAATTCCAACTAGCCTATATTTCAACAATGCGCATTTTGGCTTGAACGGCTGAAAAACTCAGAGTTTTTGAATTTTTTTTCAGACTAGATCTACAATTTTTTAACAACCGATTTCAAACCACATCAAACATGCGAGCTTGTTGATTTCGCACACGCTATTTTCTTTCCAAGAAGCTGCTCATTTATCAGATGATCGGATGACTATAGCATATAGCTGCCATACAAACTGAACAATTGAAGTCGTGTGCTTGTATGCACAACTTTTTTATTTGACAAGGTATCGTCAGGAAATTCGGCATAGATTATTACTCAAGGCAACACAATAATCTCCGAAAATATTGTTCAGATCAGACCACTCTAACATATGGCTGCCATATAAACTGACCGACCAAAATCGTGTTAAAAATCTTTTTATATCATTTTATGCTATAAGAAATGCACCTGTGAAGGTTATTATAGCCGAATTTAGCGTTTTATTTTGTTTTATGTTAATTTGCTTTGCGCTGAAATGTATACAACATATTTTAAGCTGCTTTTTAGCGTAATCAATTAATTGCTGAAATATTTCTACAACTACTACACGAGCTTCTTAAATATGATTTTTAGTAATCTTCAATTTTTTCTCACCGATAAATATTTTTTATGACCAATTTAAAGCTGAAATTTTGGCCAAAAAACTATTTTTTTAGAAATCAAAAAATTATTATAAATTACTAGATTTAACATTACTTTAACGAAATCTGTTTGATTTTTTAATTTCAGAGGATCCAGTTCAAAGATATAGTGTTCACGGGAAAACGTTCTTTTTGAGAGTAGCTCAGGGGGTTCAGCTGTAGTTCCTTTCCATATAAATATATTTAATAATATTAAGTCTTTATCCCAGTTAAAAGATTCAATAATATGTGTACATACTTTTGGACCAATAAATTTAAAAGTTTTCTCAGAAATTTTTTTTGGAAAATTCGCGTTTAGTGAGCCTTCTAACTGGATATAACTCCTTAAGCCTTAAATAAAAAAAATCTTCAATTTTAGCATTTAAAATGTATTGTCGGACTGTTTCAACACTTTTCAAGTTCATATAATAACAAATGTGTATATTTTTATACACCTTCAAGCGGATCTACAAAAATCCCATGAGCATTTCTTAACTCTAAGTCCATTCAGCTACCGCAAGCCTCTCAAAAAGCTTGCTCTCTATAAACCGGCTAACATTATAAAGTGCTAAGATGACAGTTGTAAAATTATTTATGTAAATTACGAAGTGCTTAACTGAAAAAAATTACTACAAAGTCCACACAAGTTTGTATATAAATAAGTGCACACCCAAACACACTTTATTCTGTAAATAGGAACATGATTCTATTGTGCATTTGTCGCGCCGCTGTAATCAAGCAGCATTCCTTGCATGCTACGCCTTACTTCAGTAACAAATAGCTGCAAGTGTATGTGTGCACCAGCATAAACTGAATTGAAGCTTGCAATTTGCGCCTGCGCGTCAGCGAAAAATCAAAGCAGCGTTTAATTGCTGCTGCAAAAAAGAGGGAGGTTGTTGTTTTCATTGTAACTTTATTATTTTGCACGCTACCGGCTTTTTACTAGTGTGCTTTTGTATCATTTAGTTGCGTCACTTATTCTGACGTTTCTAGAATGTTACAAAAAGGAAACGGAAAAAAAACATAGACAGAAGAAAGCGGCGGGTTTCACCAGCTACAGTAACTAAAAGCATGCTACAAGCAAGTTCAATGCACGCATACACTGACAACCGTGCATGAAGGGGGACACCTAACACATACATGCATACATATGTATATATACAAACAAACATATGTACTATATAGAATGTAGTATGTCTGAAGAATTTAGTGGCGTCACTATCGATCACAGACCGGCTCTGGCCGGTTAGGCGCGCGGAAAATTTCCAATATTTCGTTTGTGCGCATACAAAGTTAGAGCAGTTCCTCGTTTAAGGCTGCTTTATGCTAACAATTTGGACTACAGCTAGTTTGTTTGTATGTATTTATTCCGCACGCGTCGGAATGAAATACGTCGGAATTAAAAGGCAGAAAACGTGATTGCAAATGTGTTTGCAAAAAAGCGGCAAATGGAAAAAACCGAAAGCAGGCAAAGGCAGGAAAATTTTTCGAGCAAAATAAAATATGAAAATAAGTTTTGAATTCCTAAAATATTGGCGTAATATTAAAATAAAGTTGCGAATTGATAAAAGCATAGCTTTGAACAATGATCTAGGGCAAGTTTCGTGAAGATACATATCTAGTGAAATAAAAAGATTTCCATGCTTGATTTCGATTGGTCAGTTTGTATGACAGCTATATGATATAGTGCTTCGATCTAAATAGTTTGTTCAGAGATAGTAGCGCTATTTTGGTCAGCAGTCTGTACCAAATTTCATGAAGATTTCTTGTCAAATAAAAAATGTTTCCATACAAAAACATAACTTTGATATGCCGGTTTCTATGGCAGCTATATCCTCTAGTTGTCCGATATTGGCGATTCTAACTAATTATCAGTTTCTTGAAAAGAAATGGACGTATGCAAAATTTCAGAACGATATCTCAAAAACTGAGAGACTACTTCATTAAACAAACAGACGTCCAACTTGTCAGTTTGTATGGCAGCTATATCCTATAACGGTCTGATTTCGGCGATACTAACAAATAAAAAGCCTCTTGAGAAGAAATGGACTTGTGCAAAATTTCAGAACGATATCTCGAAAACTGAGAGCTTATTGCGTTATACAAACAGACGGCACTTGTTTGTTTAGGGCATAATAAGTCAAGAACTCAAATAAATATTAATAAATTATTTAAATGTTAACAACTTTACAAAAATAAACAGCCGCTACGTTACTTTCCACATTATATTACAAAAAACAACAAACACAAAAAGAAAGAAAATTTTCATTAAAATTACCAGCAAAACAAATAATGCCGCACAAATAAAGCAAACAAAAAAAAACGCTAAAAAGCAAAGTCCACGTCAAAGACAGCAACAACAACCACAACAACAGCAGCAGCAAAACACTTGAATTAAGCAATCATTAGTTAATCGAAAATATTGCACAGCCAAACGTTTTATTTATAAATGCAGCATGTTGTGCGCGGTTGCCCGCTCGCCGGTTCTTAAGCCGCATACCGGTTGCACACGCATGCCACATTACGCTGCACTACCGCATGGCTGCTCATGGCCAGTATAGCCATCGAGCCGGGCGCACACATGTCCACATACATACTTACATATGTGCAGATGTGCTTACTACCGCCAGAAGCGACCAGCTGTAGCAGCAAGAGAATTGCAAACCCCGCAAGTCGATCAGGTTGGTTGGCATTTTTTGTGCGACGCTGAAGCCACGGACATTAATGTGCTGAGATTGCTTCTGTGTGGCTTCCACTGCCAGGAAAATAAAAGCGACAGTGGAAACCGGCGCATGCGCGCACTGCTGTTTGCTCTAATTTATAATTTATTCGGTTATGCGCGTGTTTATTATTTTTATTTCTTAGACTTTATTCTACTTGCACTTTGCTGCCACTCAGCCGCCTTCCATTGACTGCAATCGATTGCGTTGCATGTAATGACTTTAAAAGCGCACATTTGTTGCATGCAACATGTATTCTATTATGCTCAACTCACTGCTTATTGTTTAATTGCAGTCGAGCTGTAAGATATGGAGAAGTCTGCTTGTAAATATTGTTTCGTTTGCGTTTCATTGACTCGCTTAATGATTCGTGGGCACTTCGTAGACATTTAAATTTGAGATTGGCGAATTGTGGTGCGGCACAGCAACAGTAGTTGGTTAATAAAATAAGATCTTTGCACATTTTAAGCTTTTTAATGATTTTTAAGTAAAAAATAAAATTGAGATTAAATGGATGAATAATTGATTAATTCGCTTATAATACTGTGATCAAATTGAAAGGTGAATTTTGTCCATTTAATCTCCCACTGCAATACACTTAAGCCAACGGATTTTTCAGTCATTATAGCACTTGGAAAACTGCTCCGTCATGATGGCCATTAGAGCCTTCTTCGATTCAGCTTTTATATCCTCAATTGAGTCAAAACGGTGTCCTCGGAGTGGTCATATGAATTTGCTATATATCCAGAAGTTACACGAATGTAAATCAGGCGAATGCGGTGGTTGCGGCTCGATATTAGTTGAAAATGTTGCGAAATGATCACGTATAACCAATGCAGTATGAGATGGTGCACTTCTTTGATTAATAAATTCAGACATAGTAAAAATCGAAGAATTCACTTTTAGAGCCTCATAAAACGACGCGTATCTCAAATACTAATGAATAGTTTGACGTGAAATTTAGCATAGATGTCACTAACAGTACTACTAACTTACAGAAAAAAAATATACCGATTCGACCTGTTCTATAAAAAGTGATTCTTTCGGAAACGTCAAAAATTTGTTTTATTCTTTTTTGTAATTTTAATGTTAAATTGATCTTAATTTTAATTTAAATTTTGTTTAAATTTTTATTTTAATTTTATTTTTTTATTTATTTTAATTTTTAGTTATAATTTTAAATTAATTTTTAACAATTTTTATTTTTTTTTTTAATTTTAACTTTAATTATAATTTTAGTTTTAATTTTAAATTTTCTATTAATTTCAATTTAATTTTAATTTTAACTTTAATTGTAATTTTGAGTTTAATTTTTGTTTTATTCGTATTTAATTATGACTTTAATTTTAGTTTTACTTTCAATTTTAAATTTAATTTTGATTTTAATTTTAAATTTAATTATTATTTTAGCTTTAATCATAAGTTTTTGTTAATTTTAATTTTAATTGTCATTTTAGTTTTAATTTTTGGTTTATTCTAGTTTACTTATGATTTTTATTTTTGATTTTCATTTTAATTTATATTTTTTATTTTACGATTTTTTTTAATTTCGATTTTTATTTTGACCTTAATTCAAATTGTAATCGTAAGTTTAATTTTAATTTAAAGTTTAATATTAATTTTAATTTCAATATAACTTTAATTTTGACTTTAATTTAAAGTTTGTTGTTAATTTGGGTTTAATTTTAGTTTTAAATTTTGTTTTGATTGTAATTAAAATTTTAATTTGAAGTTTGATGTTAATTTTAGTTTTAATTTAAATTTAAATTTAAACTTAATTTTGATTTTAATTTTAGCTGTAATTACAATTTTAGATTTAATTTTAAGTTTTATTTTAATTTTTAATTTAATAGTAATTTTTATTCTTATTTTTTTTAATTTTAATTGTAATTGTAAGTTTATTTTTTAATTTGAAATTTATTATTAATTTTAATTTTAATAAACTTATTTAAAATTATTTAACTTTAACGATGTACTTTGTACTTTGAAGTTTGACGATAATTTTGATTTTGTTTTAATTTTAGAAATCATTAAAATTATAATAATTAAAATTTAATAATTTATTTTACTTTAACCTTGGTTTTAATTATCATTACAATTATACCCTGAACAGGGTATATTAAGTTTGTCACGAAGTTTGTAACGCCCAGAAGGAAGCGTCGCAGACACCATAAAGTGTATATATAAATGATCAGTAGTTTGAGCTGAGTCGATTCAGCCATATCCGTCTGTCTGTCTGTCCGTCTGTCTGTATATATACAAACTAGTCCCTCAATTTTTAAGATATCGTTTTGAAATTTCGCAGACATCATTTTCTCTTCAAGAAGCTGCTTATTTATCGAAACTGCCGATATCGGACCATAATAACATATAGCTGCCATACAAACTGAATGATCGGAATAAAATGCTTGCATGGGAAACTCCCTCATTTGAAGATATATCTTCACGAAATTTGGTATGAGTTAATTTTTATAGAAATAAGATAATATCAGAAGAAATGGTTCAGATCGGCTTACTATAGCATATAGCTGCTATACAAACCGAATGATCGGAATCAAGGGCTTGTATGGAAAACTTTCGCATTTGACGTGGTATCTTCACGAAATTTTAAATGGATTACTGCTTAAGATAATAACATAATCTCCGAAAAAATTGTCGGATTACTTTAGCATACAGCTTCCATACAAACTGGACACATAGTTACTAAAAGAAATGAACCTGTGAAGGGTATTTTAGCTTCGGTGCAGCCGAAGTTAACGTTTGTTTTTTTTTTTTGTTTTAACTTTAATTATAATTTTAGTTTTAATTTTAAGTTTTTTATTAATTTTAATTTTAATTTGTAACTGTGTTTTTAGTTTGTTTTAATTTTATTTTTTGCTTTATTCTAATTTAATCATGATTTTAATTTTAGTTTCACTTATACTTTACTTTTATGTAATTGTGTAAATTTCTTTCTTTTGTTTTTGTTTTTTCTGTTCGTTTTTCTTTATATTAATTTATGATTTTATTACTTTCACTACATTTTTGGCTTTGTCTACTGAGAACATTTGATGTCGGCAAAGACTATTATTCAGTTTTTTTAATAAATGACAATCGCGGCCAGCTACTTATAACAGCAATAATATAGTTGTACAAAAATCTTATAAATTTAATTTTTAATAGATAGAGAACAGCAATACAAAAAGAATGTATCACTAATTTGCCAGAAGTGACCACAATCTTCATACAACTCTAATAGAATTTAACATTGAAGCTTAAATAATAATAATTGAATCAGTTGTTTGCATGACAAAACATCTTCAAAGGCCACCGGAAGGAACGCTGGAGAGCAAAACAGCAATTCTATGGATGTACAAAAATGAGAAAAATTATGCTTCATAACCACAAAGCTGATATAAATGTATTCTGAAACAATATTGTTTGCTTTGTTTGCTTTAATGCCCGATTATTTATTGCACAATAAAGTCGTAATGGCAAATTAATTTGTTAATATTGTTACTGTTAATTTGAAAAGTATGCCAAAAACAATAAAAATGTCCAAGATAATAGCAATAATCGCGTGATCTTGTGTTGTTGTTGTGGTAGTGGAGTTCTTGGTTGGAGTACGAAGTGTCTGTGTGTGTGTGTGTGAGCAAATTTATATATTATTCTAGCGTTTAAAAGTAGCCTAATTGAAATTAAATATAAATTTGGCTTAATCAGCGTCAGTCTGAAAGTAGGTCAGGTATTAAATAAATACTTTTGTGGTGGCGAAAATATATACTAAATATATCAGTACTTATTTTTTATAGTAATTATTTTAATTTTTATTATTTTATAACTTATTATTTTATTACACAGTATAATTTGCATATATTTTATTTTATAAATATTATTGTGTCTTTTTATATTTTTTATGTTTTCAAATTATTTTTTTTTTTTATATATTTACTACTTTTTGTTGTACTACTTGTTTCTATTTTTTTTTATTACAAAATGTTCTATAGTCCCCATAGTTCATCGTTCGCAATAACAACTTTGAACTCTCTGCATTATCCAAATCAAATTAGCTCCATTCCGTTTGCACTGAATGAATTTTACTATGCAACTAAACACTTAATAAGTAATTAATTTATACGCCAATAAAAAGTTATTACCTCACCTTGCAGGGTGTTACGGCAGTTGTAGTATTATTTAGTAAACAATATGATATTAAAGTAATATATATTAATAATAAATACCTGACACTTGAATATTAAATTAGAACTTGCTGAGTTAAGAGCGCAAAAATCAATTAGTTTTTAATTTGTGGTTATTATCTTTATATAATAATTTATATGATAAAGATATAATATTTTTCTATTATATAATTAATTTATGAATATATTAGAATATTAAAAGGTATCACTTGTTAAGTGCATTTTATGGAATTACTAATTTCACACTTTGTTTCGCTTTGCAATTTATGGGGCAAACCTGCAAATGCTTATAAAAAAATGCTTTAAAAAAAAATTATCAGTTATGGCAATTTTCGATTTACGTTTTATTTATAAAATTTATAAAGCCCAACACGTGGTGATTACCTATTAACCATCGCAACTTACTTAAAATATGATAGTAAATTTATGAAGTTAATAATAGTTCAATAAGTGAGAGTAATTAAGTAACACCTTATAATTTTTACACGTGTATTTTTTATCAATAACTTATAATTTTGCCATTATTATTCATAATTATTGATTTTCAAACGTGCCGAAATATAGTATAACTAAACATATGTGTACATACTTGTACTAGGTGATTTACTACACAAAGTCGGTATTAACTTGATTAATTCAATTAATGAGTACATCGTGGTAATTTGATAAATCTGAAATGCTTTAGCGGAAATTGCAATGAAACAGAGAAGAGAATGCATCAAAATTGAATTTACGAAAACTTTTGCTTGTAGATACAAAGCTAAGTAAATTAAAATACTTAATTACAATTACTGTGGCGATGATCGTGATTACTTTGCTTATAATCCCACAAACTTATATGGTTTAATCATTGAAATTCCTGTGATCAATAATTTTTGTTACTTACAATTACGAAGTAGTAAGAAAAGCTTTCACGAAGGCTTATAGATACTAAAATATGTAATTTATATTACGTAATTACAAATACACTTGCAGTGAACACGATTACTTTGCTATTAATTCCAGAAAATTAAATAATCGTAATTTTTCTTCTTATAATAAATCACTTTTTCAATTATAATTACAACAGTAGTAATCAAAAGCTTTTTCAAAAGCTTATAGATACTAAAACATGTGTATTAAGTTACGTAATTACAATTACGGGGGCTGTTATAATTATTATTTTACTGATAATTCCAGAAACTTATGTAATTGTAATTGTACTTCTTATTATCAATAATTTATTTTAATTACAACTACAAAAGTAGTAATCAAATATTGTTGGTATCAATTACAGAAGTTGTAGTCTTTCAATTTTAATAATTATTATTGTGTTTGTAATGAATTACTGTAGTGGTGATTACAATTATTAATTATGATTACTGTAATTGTAATGAGTTATTGAAATGGTGATTACAATTATTGATTACGATTACTTTAATTGTAATGAATTATTGTAGTGGTGATTACAATTATTGATTACGATTACCGTAATTGTAATGAGTTATTGTAATGGTGATTACAATTATTGATTACGATTACTGTAATTGTAATGACTTATTGTAATGGTGATTACGATTATTAATTGCGACTACTGTAATTGTAATGAATTACTGTAATGGTGATTACAAGATGTATGTTTTTCTTATATACTTGTAATGGTAATTTATATTATCAATAATTTTTTTAAATTACAATTACAAAAGTGATAATTACAATTTTTAATTACAATTCTTAAAGTTGTAATCATTACATTTTATTAGTCATTACTGTAATCGTAATTAATTTTTGTAATGATTGATTCGTTGTAGTAATCATTATTTACTTATAATACCTTCACCAATGCGTTGCTTGGCAAAAAAATGTAGTTGTAATGCTACAATTATTCGAATTCCTAGTGGAACATGTTAATGTGAACATTTTCTTATATGAAAGATAACCTCAAGCTATACACACATTACTGCCGAAGAAAAATATTGTGCACGTTGTTTGCAAAGCAAAACTCTCAATCAAATACTAGTTGTTTTATTTTTACCAAAATGAAAGCATGCGCGAAGTGTCAAAGTCCAAAGCTCCATAAAGAGCGCCTGTTCTAACTATAGTCACTAACCTTAAGCAAAATGCCTAAAAAAATATTGTTGACATAGTGAATTGTGAAAGCCAATGAACGGTTTGAAAATATACCATGCATTTATATATTTTATGAGCATTTTATTAGTCTACGCTTAAATAACTAATTTGCTATTCAAATAAGTAGAAATAAAAGCTTTAAGCAAATTTCGATGGAATTTTACCAAACTCATCACCATTTTTATACAAATATACCCCTATTCGATGGCGTGAGGAAGAAATTGAAACTGTTCTGCTACACATTATTGGACTGTCAATGAATAAACATAAAAAATTAGCTCAGTTTGGCTCTCTGCATTCCGATCAGCTGTTCTGACAAATTCTTAAACCTATTCGAGCGGCTTTCAGACACTTGTGTGAAAGTATTTGCGTACAAACATAAAAGGTAAAAACATGTTTTTATTTTGTTAATTTGGGAAATAAACGAGTTGTAGTATATTCTTTTATCGCAGCAACTATAAGTTGGAGAGAGAAAATTGTAAGTGTGTATGCATGTATGTGTGAGTATGTCTATGATGTACTAAATTCAGGGGCCTTGCCCGAATTTCATTGGAAGCACTTTTTCGTAAACCTCTTTCCCTTTCTAGTTTTCTTTTCTTCTCTCTCTCTCTCTCCTCAATTTATTGCACCTCCTTAAGTTTTTCAGTAACCGTACTTTTTATGTCTTTAGCATACAAATAATTTTATAATAATATTTAGCGGTGCCGACTTATCCTTTTCTCCCCAAGAAGCTGCATAGGCGTGAGATATCTGATATCAGACCGTCAAAATTAAGCCTTTGTATGGAAATTTTTTTTTATCGAGATATCTTCACGAAATTTGACACACTTTTTTTATCCAAGGCAACAGTATAATGTCTGAAGTAATTGTTCAGATCGGATATCTATGGCTAATAGCTGCCATACAAACTGGCCAATCATAATCAAGACCTTCTATGAAAATTTTTTTTAGCTGATAAGATATCTTCACGAAATTTGATATATATTATTAGCCATGGCAACGGTATAGTCTCCGAAGAATTTGTTCAGATCGGATCAATATAGCATATAGCTGCCATACAAACTAAACGAACAAATTTGAAATAAAGAAACTATTATACTCGTTTAAGTAATGAACTATTTTTCCCATGCTTGCAAATTTTAAATATTTAAAAATGTTGCATTTACCCCTTACTCCCTCAATCCCTCCACTTACATCGCTTTCTTTGTAATAACTGTTTCATTAAATTTGTGATTTCTCAAAGCTGACTTTTTTATACAAATGTGATGCGCCTGCTGTCATTCCCTACTAACTCATGTGTATGTGTGTGTGTGTATGTGAAAAAAATTTAATTGTCGACTATTTACAACATCTCGGAGGTGATGACATTTTACATAACAAACATTAAATGCAAAAATAATATTTGAACACGCACATCTAAGCGTACACATATACACACACAAGCGTATACCATATACTCACATATACACACAATAGCTGGCAATCTCAACAATGAAATCACCAAAAATGTACTAAGATCACACCGCTAAATGTCAGGTATTTATTGCATTAAAGTTTGTTTTGGTGATCTACAGCCTCGCTAATGTTTTTGTGTAAATTTTTTACTGTTTGTTTTATAATGACTTCACATATACAATTGTACCACTTTCTGTTACGGAAATAGCGTGAAACTATTTGTGCACACGAATCCCTAAATTAGAGTGCTAGGGTCGCGTAGAGGATTTTTGTTTACTCACATATGTATATATTTATATATACATATATGTATGTATATATTACTACATATTTATGTTGGCTTGCATGCGTCTAATTGTAATATCAATGTTTTCGCTAATTAACAAAGAGTTTGTGAAAATTACTTTTTTGTTAGTGTAGTTGGTAGTTGTCAAATTTCTAATTTTTTGTTTACTCTGTTATAAATTTGCGATGGAAGTTTTTAAAATGACACTTTCTCACAAGGTTTTATAAATTAAAAAATATTAAGAAAAGAGAGATATGTGTATAGTAATTTATAAGCGATCCGAAAAAATATGCCTAAGTTTTGAACAAGCGTCTCTAACAGTGCAAGTGGTATTATTCGTGGTCTCACGACTATCAATTAACCTATTTACCTAACCTAACATAACCTTTGGTAACTTTTCTCCTTAGAAAAAGCAAAACGAACCGCACTAAATGCTTCCAACCTTCATTTTTTATTTGATCCATATTATTTAATTGTTGAAGAGTTGCCAACTGTTTGAAAAAATTAAAAGTTCAAATCCAGCACACAAACATATCGTCTTGAAAAAGTTAAACAGGATTTGATATTTTAACTATTTTTACAGTGCTTTCTAAAGTAAACAGGACTTTTTGAAACTAGCGCCCTCTGGTGGTGCCATCTATATGTCGACTGGTGAATTAGAATCTGCTATCTTTATCAGTGAGAATCATGTCATGACATTTCATCGACTGGAAGTGTAGTTATTGCGTTTTAAGTGTCAGTATGGCTGTGTTATCGGTGCGGGAATGAGCTTCGAACAAAGGGCCAACATTAAATTTTGTTTTAAAATTGGTAAAACTTTTACGGAAACGTTTCAATTGATGAAACAAGTTTATGGCGATGACTGCCTATCCCGTAACAGAATGCACGACTGGTTTCAGCGTTTTCAAAGTGGTCGTGAGCGCATAAATGACGATCAACTGATCGTGAATTCATCACAAATCAGCCAAAACCATCATTGAAATTCATTGAAAGGGAATTAAACATCTCCAAAACATCAATTTATCGCATTTTAACCGAACATTTGGGCTTACGAAAGGTGTGTGCACGGTTTGTTCCGCACAAATTGACTGACGACCAAAAATTGCTCTCTTCGATCGACGCTTGTGACCGATTAATTGACCAAAAATCACATTTAAACCATTAACCACTCCCCGTTTTCACCTGATATGGCAGCGTGCGACTTCTTCCTTTTCGGAAAAATGCATTTGCCCATGAAAGGTAAACGTTATGCAGACGTAGAGGCCATTCAAAAGGCTTGCACCGGCATACCGGTGGCCATACCGGCCAACGAGCTAAAACACTCGTTCGACATGCTTTTGGGCCGTGCAAAAAGCTGTATTGAAGCAGAAGGAGACTGTTTTGAATAAAATAAATTGATTTTGCCGACAAAACCATTTGTTCTGTTTTTTTTTAAAGTCCGGTTTACTTTGAAAAGCACCGTGTAAGTGGGTTACCAGGCTAAAAAAAAATATAATTTAATTTAGATCAATGAAGTATACCAATGTAGATAAAAAATTAGAAATAATAATGATAATCTGATAAACATAGTTAGTTATAAAATTCATAATATTGGTAACATGGTTTTAAAACTTCACATCCGGATATAGCATATAGCAATAAAGCTGCAGCAAAACACGCCCATCTAATGCTATGCAAAAAATATACATCAGAGAAGTAACAACAAATTCATACACTTTGGTACTTTTAATTTTATTTTTTTATTAAAATAATGCAGTTGAAGATGACTGAGCAAAAACAATGCATTGAAGTCATTTGACATAGTACCGGTTAAGATTTCAGTTATTTAACAGTTGCTTAGAAATTAATTTTAGATAACAATTTTTTTATTTCTTACTTATATTACTAATAACACTTTTTTAAAAACTTGTTCGCTAAATTGCATAATACTTCAATAATTCAATTCAATAATTTTTTCATACCGATATGCTTGTGCTAACAAAAAGTGGATAATAATAATAAATAAAGAATTAAAATGAAATAAAAAACTTGTTATTAAAGATATATTTAGAATATAAACTGTCATAATATTTGCAATGCTCTTAATTGCAATAATTTATAACACAATTTGAATGCTATTGAATATTAAAGAATTTATATAGTAGATTTTCTATACGCCTTTTGTTTGTGTTTATTCGAGTGGGTCAAAAACATAAACATTTTTCTTAATATTATTACAAAACAGTTATTAAATATATAGACCGTTGTGGGCAGTTTTGAAAGAAAATCGTGGTTTGTTGCAACACATCGGAAACGAAAGATAAAATGACAAACATGAAATAAAAATAATTTGCATGCGATCTGAGACCGAGAAAGGGAAGAAGAGAGAAATACTTGAATTTTTAACGATTAAAAGCGGTTTATCTCGATTTCTGGTAAAACTACGACACCTATAGAAAAAAGTCATGTGTCAATGTTGCAGGTAACGAAAAGATCTATAACTCTTGTGTACAGATTTTTTGTTTACATAACCTCAAAATTTATGTGAAAAATGCAAATAACCAAGTTTTTAATTTTTTTCGTCGAAATTTTACATTTTTTTTAAGTAAATAGGTGGGCCTTATGTTCATAGAAGTCTCTACTTTCTTAACGTATTCAAAATATATACATGACTATAGTAAGTCTGCTCAGAAAACGCCAAAAAAAACCCCACTTTCTTTCGTTTTATTTTATTTTCAAAGGTTTTTGCACTAGTCTAATAAATATTTTAAGAACTCCTTTTGGAAAGTATGCATGAAGTCGCAGATATACACAATTAATATTAAAATATATTAAAATATGCAAGTTTAAAAATAAAAAAATAAAAATATTAAATATAAATTAACAAAATAGTATTTTAGAAGAGTTATCGGCTTATTACTAGTAGCTTAAAGCTATCTAACTGAAGGCGATTGTTGTTAATTTTTTTTTTGGCGTACTTTTTGCCTCAAAAGACAATTCTGCCCCAATGTATAACCAATTTTTGTTTTGTCATACAATAAAGCCACAAGCCTAGATTTTGTACAAAACGCCATTCTATTTTGCTCAATGAAAATTTTCCACAACTTCAAATCGAATATTGGTATGCATCGCACTCACCTCGGATGACTGACCAAATTGCAGAAAATAATAGACTTAAAAACTTCATGTATAATTCACAAAGTTTAATGAGCCGTTTTATGTTCCAAAGAATAAGATTGAAGAATAGACGCAATCAGAACAAAATTTGCTGTGCTTTTTCAGCAATTTACAACTGCCATGATGATGCTGAGAATTTTGATAGTTTTTGTTAGTATGTGTTGAATTTGTAATGCTTGATCAGCGTGACGAAATATTAGTGTTTTACATCAAAAGTCTTTGGAAAAAAAATGAAAAAAATATTTAAGAAAAATTAAAACCAATAAAAAACAAATTCAAAAAAAGTTTTAAAAAAAATTTTAAAAACGCTAAGTGTTTGTTTGTATTTTGCTAATTTACCAATTTAATACGCAATCAGCTTGTCAATATTTTAATGATGCCATAAAAAGCCTTAAGCTTTACGCAATTGAGGGGTGCTTTGCAGTTACCTACTTGTGTATATATGTATGTATGTATGTATGAATATATATGTGAAATTGTATAAGCAGCTGTGTTTGTATATTTACAAAATTTGAACAACAATGATGTTGCTAAAAATATAAATAGTTTTTGCAAAATTATATAAACAACTAGAATTCTGCGCTTACAATTTTGCAAAATAAAAACGAAGCGGTCAAACAAGATCCGCTTATAGATCTTATATTGAGTTTATATGTATTTTTTAGTTTTCTTATTTCTTATTTGTTGTTTTTTTATGCTTGCGTATCATAAATAATGGGGGTTCAAATAAATTCCCCTGCAGCCAAAGATATTCAATCTCTTGTGGCTCCACTCTCCTATCCATAGACCGCTAGCCATGGGTGTGCCTTACATTTAACAAATTGCGCAATTATGTTGCCAAAAAATCTGTTTATCAAAAATTCGCAAAACAATAAAGAATAAAAACAATTGAAGAACAACAAAGCAGCATCAAATTGTCGAGCGATGTGCTGCGTAGAGAAAAAAGCACAAAAGACTTAAGCGACAAACTTGCGGCGCAGCTGCAGTTGTTAATGGCGCTGCTAATGATAACAGCGCTGTTAAAGTTAACATAGCAGTTTTTTCACACATTAGCAGGTTTGTTGAACTTTTCTAAGCGCTTGTGGCGGCGGTGCGGCTGACGGCGCGTGGCTTTAAATTCACTGGCAGCGACAACTTGCGCTTCTAGCGAATAAGATTAATAATCTTCAAAGCCACAAATCGCCGGGTGCGCTGTTCTATGCTAAACTTTTACGCTTTTAATTGTTATTGTTATTGAAGCTGCTATTGTGTTTTTCTGCCGTTTCACGCTTTAACTGTTTTGCATAATTTCTAAGACATTTCATGATTTGACGGGTTTTTAGGTGATATCTTCTTTTACGCTATCTAATTTCGCTTATTTCTGTTTTAATTAAATTGATAGCATCAATAGCACGCACAATTTGGTAAATGTCTAAAGTGGTTTAGATGCTGGGTTTGGCGTAGTATAAAAGTATTTTAAGACTTTGTTGTTTCTGTTGCCATATGAAGCAGCGATATGTGTTTCCGCATTCACTGAATTGAATGCTGAATTGTAAAATGCTGGCCATGCGCTTGGCTTGAAGGCTGATTGTATGCTAAAGCTTTTTGGTTTAATAAATTTTAAATAAAATGAAAGTTTTTGGGAAAAAGTGAAACTTTTTTATTTTGATGAGAGTATAAGGGATGGAATATGTTTATATTTATACAGAAAAAACAACAACATTTTTCGTTTGGAATATTTGCAAAGAAAAAAACTACTTTTTAAGCAAATATTTAGAAAAATTGTGAACAAATAATTTTATAAAATTGGTTTAAATTCGCAAATTTTGTTATGTCGATTTATAAGTTTGAGAATTTTCCAGTTTATATAAAAATTCATAGCAAAGTAACTAAAAAATTCATAAAACTTTGTCTTTATTACAACTTTTGGCTATTCGAAGCTTCAATGCAAAAAATTATTCACTTTTTGTTTTTTTTTCGTAATTTTGACGAGAATAAGTATTTTCCCTTAAAAACATTCCATTGAAAAATATTTTTCTCAAAACGTTTTCACTAAAAAATGTTTGCCTTAAAAAATTGTAAATAAAAAAATATTTAAAAAATTATTACAAATATTTTTTCTTAAACAAAATTTTTCCTTAATAAAACTAAAAACTATTTTAGTTAAAAACCTTTGCAAAACTTCATAACTCTCTTATAAGAATTTTTCAATAAGAAATATTTTTCATTACAAAATATTTTTCAATAGTCAACTTGAACTTTGAACTGCGTTAAATTAGTTTCAGCGCAATTTCCAATACAGCTGGAATTTGCGGATTTCAACAGAATTGATTTCAGTGCCGCTTAGTCATAAGCCTCTTGAAGTGTTTCTTATTTGTGATTAGTTAGCATGTATGTGTGTGATCGAAAGTATATACAAATATATATCTAGTAGATATATATAGAAGTAAATCTGCATATCATTCTGTAGCTTGTTTACATGAATATTTTCCATTAAAAAATGTTTTTTCCAAAAAAAAAAATAAAACTTTTTTTCTTAAAAAAATATAAAAAATACTTTTTCAAAAATTTTAAAAATTGTAAACTTAATTAAAAACTAAAAAAAAAATCATTAAAAAATAAATTTGAAAAAAATTTGCATTTAAAAAATTTGTCTGCTCGAAATCAACTTGACCTCCATAACGCTAATTAGAAACATACCAAAGAACCCACGGTTTACAGCGTCAGCACAAAGAAATCGCAACAATCAAAATCGATAGGTTGTTTTTCTAAATTTGGTCAACTAATTATCATATATGCAGCGTCATGCTGACCGATTGCGTGAGTTTTGTTTATTTCTGATCAACAGTTAGCTGTGAAAAGCACATGGCCCCGTCTGTGTCTCCGAGTTCGCATGTAAATGTAAAGAATACTAATAAATGGCTAATTTATGTGCGAGTGTGTATAAAAGAGGTGCAAATCTGCAAACCAGCGACGTTCTAATGCCTATGCAAATTTGCTCGAGTGGCAGAAATATTAATTAGTTTAGGCTAGTCAACTTGAACTTTGAACTGCGTTAAATTAGTTTCAGCGCGATTTCCAATACAGGTGGAATTTGCGGATTTCAACAGAATTGAAGCGGCGCTGATTTAGTCATAAGCCTCTTGAAGGCGTTTGTGATTAGTTCGAATGTATGTGTGTGTGTGTGTGATTAAAACATGTATACATATATATATATATAACTAGTAGATATATACGGTAGTAAATTTGCATATCATTCTGTAGTTAAAAAAATTTGTCAAGTCATTCTAGAAGCATTAGCAAAATTGCCTGCCAGCAGTTTCAATAATTATTCAACCATTTAGGTTCAAAAAATCCCCGTTTTTAATGCTAACATTTGCTGTTAGTTTCTGTTTTTTATAGGTTTAAATTCGTGTAAAAAGAAATCTTTTGCGCAGATATTACGAAAAGAAAGTCGTAAATATTCGCAGAACTTACTTTCTTTTACTTGTTTGTCACTTAGCATGCTCTTATTTTAGAAATTTCAAGTAAAAAAGTATGTATAAAATATTTTTCGATGAAAAAGGAGTAAGTGATAAAAATGAGTAAAGAACATTTCAGCAGTTTCAATAAAAAAATAGAAACAAAAATTTTTAACAAAAGCGTTTTGAAGTTTTACTCTCTTATTTATTTAAATATAACAGAAAAAAATTTTATCTCTTTATATTTGTTTTACAAAAATTAAATGAAAATATTATTAATAAATATCTCTCATTTATTTCAATATAACAGAAATTTTAGACTTTTTTATTTTTGATTAAAAAAAAAATAAAAAGTTAATTAATTAATTAACTTAAGTTCATTAAGTCTCTAAGGTACATATCTAAAAGTATGTATTTAAAAAATTAACAAAATTAAAATAAATTGACTTTTTTTAAATTATATATGTACATATCTATTTTTTATTTGGTGTAAGTAATTGGTAAGTTTAATTATTAAAAAATTATTTTGTATTTAAATAATTAATTACAAAAATTAAATTTATTTAATTAAAATTATTTTCTTTTATCCATTATTTTTAATTTAATTTATTTTTAATTACAATTAATTTAATTAATCAAAAATTATTTTTTCGAAAATTTAAAAAAATTAAAAATTTATTTTGAATTTAATTAATTAATTACAAAAATTAAATTTAATTAATTAAAATTTATTTTTTATCTATTATTTTTAATTTAATTAATTACAAAAATAAATTTAATTTAACAATCTATTATTTTTAATTTAATTTATTTTTATTACAATTATATTTTTATTACAATTAATCAAAAATTATTTTTTTCGAAAATAATTTATTTCATTTGTCAAAAGTTGTATATAATTCAAAAAAAGAGTTAAATTTTTTTTTTTAAATTTTTTTAAAAGAAAATTTTGTTAGCTGGCCCAAATTTTTTTATTACATAACATTTCAAAAAAGTATGTTAATTTAATTTTTACTTAATTTTTAAAATTGAATCAATTAAGCTTTCTCATTAATACTTTAAAATCAATAATATGTCTGATTAAATTTGCCCCAGACTGGTCCATGCTAACGATGTTAACTATTGCGATAAAAACTTTTTTTCTAGATGGCTAGCGAGTTGACAGTTTTTGATCTGGGCTAGTTACGGTTACATAGACCCAACTGGCTTGGGAACGGACCCATAAGTGATCATTTAGAAAGCCGTTTTTTTTGTTTACTTTAAAAGTATATGCTAAAGATATCACCAATTATAAAGGTTGATTGAGTTTTTTCCAATATTGGTTCAACCTTCTTTTATGTTCTTTATCATTATTCAAATCAAAACCATCATTCTCCCACAAAACTGCCCCTTTAAGCAACCTAATTCACTACATTGGCTATACAAATTATCTAACCTAACTTTATCTCACACAGATTGCATAAAATATGCCTTTCACTTAACACCATGCAACTACTCATACATTTGTGTATATACATATGTACATACACACATACGTAAAACACTACTAATTGCCAAATAAAGCGACAACATTTGGTAGCGCCTAACGCTAATGAAGTTCGGGTGGCCGCACTGACAGCAAGTATTTAGTAGTCTAGCAACGACAGACAATAAATAAGCATTCAAAGCGAGAAAAGTGATTTTCCGCGTTGCAGAGAATTTCATTAACAACAAAAAAAAAACTAAATAAAAGCGCCAAGAAAAGTGTGTAAAGGTCAGTTGAGAAAACTGTGAGCGCATAAAATTACAAAGCAAATAGGCTACAAGCGTGTGTGAGAAAAAAATGCCGTTAAATAAGTATAACTAAACCGTGTTGAAATGAAAGTTACAACAGCCGCGGTAGGCGGCTGCACAGCATCCCATTGAGAAGAGCTCAAGCGGCAACAACATTTTCACTTTCAACGGTCAACATGCTTAGGTGTACTACTATAAAAGAGTTGAAGTATATATATATGTATATATATATGTGTGTATGTATATATATTGTACATATGTATTTACAAAAATGCTTTTTTTTTTAATTTTTGCTTTTGTTGTACACCAATACGTTCGCGTAACACCTAATGCCATCGTGACCCTTTTCTTCGTCAGCCCGCTACGCTAACGGCATTTAATTAACGTTCATTTAAGTATTGTATTGCGCTGTATTTATGATCAGTACTGCAATGTAATGTGCACAGAGATGCGTGTGCTCATTTCGCATCTGCGTATATACATATTTACACATACAAAAATATATATGCAAGTGTTGTGTTGTACATACTTATATAACATATACTATTTACCACACATAAGTAAAATATATTAAATTTAATACAATGCAAGGTACTATAAATAAAATGTGAAAATTTTTGCAATTTCTTTAATATTTTTATTTACGAAATCGCGAAGAATCAATTTTTCAGAATTTATTATAAAGTTGTTCTATTAAACATATACCCTTTACCGGGTGTCTTAAGTTTGGCGAGGAATCGTCGGAAACCCTATGAAGTGATGATGATAATTTGAGTCGATTTTGCCAAGTGCGCCCTAGTTCTCAGTTTTTGAGATATCGATCTGAAATTTTGCACACACGCTTTTTTTTCTAATAAGCTTTTCATTTGTCGGAATCGCCAATATCGGACGTTATGGCACATAGCGGCCGTACAAACTTACCGATCTCAATTGCATTGCTACAATTTCCAAATATATTGTTCAGATCAAAACACCATAACATATGGCTGTCTTACGAATTGACCGACCAAAATCAAGTCAAACATTCTTTTTATACCTTGTTAAGGTATAAAAATACACCAGTGAAGGGTGTATCATATCTTCGACGCCGCCAAAATTAGCGTTTTTCTTGTTTTTTAATGGTTGAAAACTGAAAAGGAAACTGTTTGAGTGGTTCTCTGGCCTTCATCTACAAGTTTTTGGTCATAAAAGAAATTTATATTTATTTAAGCTTAGTAAGCTGCAGAATAATCTAAGAGAAATTTTATCGAACTGTAGATATTATTTTCGTATATATGTAGATTTTAATTTATTTCAACATAGCTTTTAAGTTTATTTTTAAATATAGCTTTTAATTTATTCAAAAGTGACTTAAAGTCTATTTTTAACACGAAAATGTATTTTAAATAAAAGTTCAAAAGTAACAATGTAAACAAGTAATTTTAACGCTCGATCCGTCGCGCTCGCCGTCTCGTCTATTACTCGTCGTCCAATCAGTGAGATGATGCAACAGCTCGCTGAGTCAGCTCGCTCAGGATAGAGTTGTCATCCCACATATATATGCATTTTCTGTTACAAACCTCAAAAATAATTGAGAAAATTAGTTCAGAGACTTAAAACTGCATTCTTTTTAAGACCCATTACTATTGCTGTCCCTTGCTTAAATCGACTTAGAGGGCCATTACAACCCAAGACAAGTATAATACAAAACATTTAGTAAAAATAATTTGGAAGTCTTGATGTGGGTGCTTTCATTTTAAAGTTTTTTTTTGTACTTCAAAAATATTTCTGCTTTCCAAAATCTAATGACGGCAAAATAAATTATAAAATTTGATGTTGATATTTATGTTGTTATTGCATTGGCGCTAAAAAAAATATGCCACAAATAGTTTTGAGGAATACTGGTGAGTTGATTCTTTTTGCTCGGATAAAAATCTGGAGTAGTTACGGTTACGCAGACCAAACTGAACTGAAAACGGATTCATCTGTGCTCATTTATAATGACGTTCAAACACCAATCTAAAATCACAAAGGTTAATTGAGGTTAAGTCTAGGCTGCTAAATTAGTAAGACTTTATTCATAATTTTAAAATTCTTAATTTATTCTTAAAAATCTATGTCGTCCAAGCGTATACTAAACACTAATGATTAGTTTGATGTGATGTTTGGCACAGATGTCGCTGACAGTCATACCAACCTTAAAAAAAAAATATTTCGACAAATGGGTTTTCGTGCGAAATCTAAATTAAATAGTCTTACTATTTTTTGCCCACACTATCATATTGGCTACTCGAGTATTCTTTAGTTCACAAAGCGCTGTTCTCAACGATAAGTTATAATCGTTTAGGTTTGATGAACGATCCAGAGTTCTCACTTGGAGTACTATATGCTGTCATTTGTGCAGCCATAAAATAGAACTTATGTAATTCGAACTAATAAGATAAGCGAATTGCCTTGTGGCCAATAAAAATTTGTAATTGACAAAGTTGTCAACTGCATCACGCTTATCGATCTGGTTTTTATTGGGACCTATAATATAATCGAAACTATACTAATAATCTACATGTTGAAAGAAGACATATTGAATTTAATTTTTTTAATTTTTTTTTTTTGTTGTATTCATTCCGTAATCAACCGAAGTTCACTTATCCACGCATTGGAAGTGAATTAAATAATACCATTTAAAATTAAGTTTCGGTTTTCCTTTGCATTTAGTCTAATTTGCTTTCTTTTTTTCCTAAAGATCACATGTGTAAGTCGTTTATTTGCTGTCATTAACGGTTGTTTATATATCCTATGCTTACATACGTTCAGCTAAGTGCGGCGAATTGTTTCCGGCGCAACAGCAACACAATGTTTGTACACGCGCATGCGCTTTTACATACGCAAACGTATGTATTCACAGGCGCGTGTGTGTGTGTATGCACGTTTGCATTACATACACGCTTTGCACTTCACTTTCGGCATTAATTTCAAGCACAACATCATTTTGTGGATTTCCTTTCAACGATAATTACAACTTCACTTTTGGTGACGCTGGCCGGACAGACAGATTTTGGTGACTCGGCACCGACCATCTGCAATTGTCAAATTTGAGTGTTTCATGTCGGCGATTTAATTTCATTTTGATGTGTTGACCGCATTTTTGCCGTGTGGCAAAAGAAACACAGAGCGAACGCGGCTTGGATGCTGAGAAGATGTTGCTGATGATGCTGCTATTGTTGGCGTTGTTGTTAAAAAAAACAAAATAAAAAGGCAGGGAGTTTTGTTGACATACATAAGTATGTGAATTTACTATTTTTTATACATACATATGTATATATCCACATGGGTATACATATACATATATATATATTTATTTGCAATGAAATCATTGCTTATGTACTTATATGTAAGTAGTAAATATGTTTTATTTAATGCAGGACTTGATTACACACACATAAAGTACATAATAATATACATATATACTAAATATATATATACTATACATATATATATTCGTACATCTCGAGTTTTAGGGTGTATCCGCTTGGCATTTTGAAATCGCTCGCGTTGCTGCAATTTTGTGCCACAGAAATGGTTTGTATGCATGAAAAAATAAATAAATTTATATAACTGTCAAATTGTCATTCATACAACGGTTAGATGATGATTATTATTTATTGCGTTTTTATTAGTGAAATGGTAATAACGTCGCACTTTCCGCTGAGTCATGTTATTTTGCAAATAATTTTTTGTTTTAACTTTTTAATTAGTAAACATACAGTTACATATGTGCATATGTGTATAATATACATTGTATGTATTTATGTGCTTATTGGCTATAAAAGCACATTTTCATAGTATTTTAACTAGAAGTATACTAGATACTGCAGCAGAATGACTGACTTCAAACAGTAAAGATCTCATTACTGCTGTTACTTAGCAATCATTACAGTCGTAAATGTGTTTGAAACGAACTAATTTATTTGCATAGATGATTACGATATTTTTAGTTTGAAAAATGAAAGGTAGATTTATATAAGAAAGCTATTGACACACGGAAAATTGGCGTATAAAAAAGTAGTTTAAAAAAGAAAAAGTTTAGAAAAAGACCAATGCAATATACAAAGAAGTATACAATCATTATAGCCGTTTGATTTAGAGCGAGCCAAAAAAACGAAAAAATGTTCTACGTATCATTCTAAACAAGTTTGTCTAAGAGACTAAGCGTCTAAAACCGCCTTCGAGCGAGCAATTTTTATACCCAATCAAAAAGAAACACCGCACCATCTGCATCATAAGCCTCCTCGACATCGCATATAAGGTTCTATCGAGCGCACTGTGTGAAAGACTGTTACTGTCCACTTCATGTCAATAAACTGATTGGACCTTACCAGTGTGGCTTTACACCTGGAAAATCGACCAGATTTTCACCATGCGCTAAATTTGGGAAGAGAACTGTGGAGGGAAGATCGACACGCACAATCTCTTCATCGTTTTTAAAGCCTTCGACAGCAAGAAAAGGAACTGCCTCTATGCCGCAATGTCTGAACTTTATATAACCGCAAAGCTAAAAAGGCTGTGCAAGCTGACGTTGAGCAATACCAAAAGCTTGAGAAGGACCTCTGCGAGCCGTTCGATATCAAGCCAAGTTTCACACAAGGAAAATCACTATCGTGCTACTTCTTCAATCCAGTCCTGATGAAAATAATTCGAGCTGCAGAGCGGAATAGAGAAGGTACTATCTTCTACAAGAGTGTACAACTGTCAACGTACGCCGATGACATCGATCTAATTAGTCTCAACAACCGCGCCGTTAGTTCTGCTTTCGCCATGTTAGATAAGGAAGCGAAGCAATTGAAACTGGTAGTGAAGGAGGGCAAGACGTAATGTCTCCTATCTTCAAACAAACAGCCGTCGCACTGACGACTTGGCTTCCACGTCACTGATGACAGTCATAACCTCAAAATCGTAGATAATTTAGTCTATCTTGGAACCAGCATTAGGTCCTTGCTGAGAACAAATTATAAATATACATTCCTTTTAATAAATCTTTAAATAAAATGCCCTTTCAAAAATATCATAAAAAAATCTTCGTGATAGCCAAAAGCCACATGCCATAAAAATAATTTATGTTTCGCAAATGTTCATTATGATGGTATATAATTCTTCTGGTGGAATCACAGTTACACCACTTTTTTATATTTTCTAGGGTTCTGAGCCATTTGGAAAAGCACTTTACAAGTCCACATATTTCTGCTCTTGACTTAAGTTAATACCTTTCCTTTTAGAATTATTCTTCCTCTTTCCTATGAAATTCCTAACCTTTACCCTATTTTATTTATATATTTTACTTTATTGTTTTATTTTTGTTTATTTATTTTACTTTATTGTTTTATTTTTGTTTATTTGATTTTTTTATTTTTTTTGTTTTGAACACAACGCACAATTAACTTCATTCACCTTTCTCCTCCAATTGACACCCCTTTCGGAATGTTTTCTTGCTTTTTAGCAAGCAAATAACAGATGCGTGTGAAAAAAGTGTCGAAGGCGCTAAAATATATAATATTTGACTTGACAGTCGCTTTGGTCGCAGATGAGAGTCGATTACCTTATCAGTACCCACATAACTTGCTCATTACATATGTACATTAACACCTTTCCATTATGTCAGCAATTATGGTTTTACGACAATTATAACTGTACAACAAAAACTTCAACCGCTAAAAAATCGAAAATCCATGCAACGCTTGTCGCATTGACAGCCACGTTTGATGGATGTGTGTGTGTAGAAAATGTACACTGCAACCATTGTTTGAACATTTTTGACAAAACGCTGATAGTTGCTGCCGTTACTGGTGATTTACAGCTGCCGATTGCTGCTGTCGATAGTGTGTGTAGATGAAGTTGCTGTTTTTGGACTTTTTTCGTTACAGAGAGTTTTGATTGTTAGTCGTGATTATTGTGTTTTTTTGTTATTTCTATTTCTATTGTTGTTTTTTGTTGTTGTTGTTGTTCTTAATTCTTCTTTTGCTATTTTCATTGTTTTCTTTTTTGGTATTTCGATTGTTGCTACTTTTGTTATTCTTATTGTTGTTGTTTTTGTTATTTGACTTGTTGTACACTTGTAGTTATTTTGTTATTTCGCTCCAGTTAGTGTTGTTGCTTCAGTTTCTGTTTTTTTTTGTTGTTTTTGTTGCAGTTTTTGCTTTCATTCCTCACACACACCGTTACTTGCTTGGCTTTTTTCACTGTTGCCTTTGTATAACTGTGTTTTGTCTACCTCAAAACGGTTGTCTCTTCATTTTTCACATTTGTTGGCCACAAAAAATAACAACAACAACAAAAACGAATACCACAATAAGTGAATGCCGCCACTTCCAATGCTTCAATGACTGCTGTTGTTATTTTACATTTTTTAACAATGAAAATCTCCACTGCCATTCCATATGCGTAGAGTATTGAAAAGCAAAAACAACAACAACAAAAAAACAGTAAGCATATAAGCGAAGAAAAGCCCATCGTCAGCCAAAAGGAAGCGTGTGGCTACGAATGTAAAACAAAACAGCATTGCAAGGCCGTTGTTCAACTACAAACATAACAACAACCACATATGATAGCTGCAACGACAGCACCAGCACTTGCAATATGCAACAACAACAAGCGCATATGATACACAACTGGTTTATTTTGACAACGTTTTGTCAGCGCGTTTTGTTGCCAGAGTTTTTTTGTTATTGTTGGACATAAGCTTCTTCATTGTTGTTGCAATACACCTGTACTGTTGCAGCGGAATTTCGTATGTATCTTTATGCTTTTGTGGCTTGATGTATGAGGGCTTATAATTAAGCCCAAATCGCGGCGAAAATATATATTATGATTTTTTATATTATTACCGTTAATTTGTGTTCATGCGTATGAAAGGGCAAAGTCGAGTTGTAATTTATTTTTGTAATTAAGTAATTCGTTTTGCTGACGTCTCATGCAAGCGATTTCTGTTTAACTAATATGCTTATATACTTATAGCTATATATGTATTATATTTATGTATGTATATATATTATATATATACAGTTACAAACGTCAAAAAGTTTGTAAGTAACGGCTGTTATTAAATGCTAATTGGCATTGTCAATATATACTATAGGTATATAATGTAAGCATTGTTTATAAAGCGTGGTATGACAGGGCGTATGCGTAATTAGGTATAAGAAGGCACAGTAGAACGATTGTTGATCGAGCCGAGTGACGAGTGAAGTTTACGCGACCGCAACTTTTATGATTTTTGTACCAATCTGTATCCCTTGAGTTGGAATAAATTTCATTAAGGAATTGTGTTCAAGTCATAAGCGAATGCTATGGGAGAATAAGTATTATGAGTACTATACTCAACATGAGTATTATACTCAGCACTGATTAATTAAACTTGATTTTTATATTTTTTTAGTACAATTTCTATGTTTTTTTACACAGTTTCCAAAGGAAACAAAAAAACATGATCTTCTGCTGCACCAAATCTATATTACCCTTCACAAAAACAAAATATTCCTTACAAGAACTTTGATCCAGCCTGTTTGTATGATAGCTATATGCTATAGTGACTCGATCGGAACAATTTCTTCCGAGATTGCACAATTGTCTTGGGCAATCACCCGGGTAAAATTTTGTAGAGGTACCTCGTCAAATGGAAAAGTTTTCCATACAAGCACTTGATTCCGATCGTTTTGTTTGTATGATCGCTATATGCTATAGTGACTCGATCGGAACAATTTCTTCTGAGATTGCACAAATGTCTTGGACAATAATGTGTGCCAAATTTGGTGAAGATATTTCGTTAAATGAATAAGTTCTTCATACAAGCACTTGATACTGATCATTCATTTCGTATAGCAGCTATATGCTATTATGAGTTGATCAGAACAATTTATTCAAAGATTGCTTTGTTGACTTATTCAATAATCTGTGACGAATTTGGTGAGGATATCTTTCTAAATAAAAAAGTTTTCCTTACAAGGACTTGACTCCCATTATTAAGTTTGTATGGCAGCTACATGAAATAGTGGTCCGTTAACGGCCGTTCAAACATAAAAGCCGCTTCTTGGGTAAAAAAGAATGTTTGCAAAACTTCAGAGCGATATCGCAGAAACTGAGGGACTAGTTCGCAAGAATAACAGTAATAGTAAGAATAGTAAATAACAATTTATTTTAACTTTTTTAATAAAGCAGCATTATTTCATTCAATAAAATTGAGACCTTTAAAAACACATTGATAAAAAATCATATCACCACTTGCTTGCTTTCAGCCAAACATTTCATAATTTCATAAAAAATAAAGCATTACATTAATAAATAATAAATGAATAATCATCGTAGATCCATTGAATAGGTAAATATACTTTCCATTTCATTCATTTTCACTCCACAAATTCGTTTTGGTGCTCAAAAAGCGGGTTTGCGCGCCTCTAATTGTGGCAATGTGCCGCAACGAAGTTTATAGGCGAACGAAAATCGATCAATGTGTGAGTGTATATATCAAGTATGTGTGTGCAGACATGTAGTCACTACAACAATAGGACTGCATGTATGTAAATGCTTATGTAAAAAGTAAACACGTTTTGGCCACAGCGGCTCGAATGGCTCGTTTGGCGACCAAAGACGCGGCTTTCGGCTGGAGGCTGCACTGAGGGCAGCATTGGAACTGTGTTTTCGAACTTGAATGGCGTATGCATATAATATGTTTTTGGGTGATATGGTTACATAGCTTGGTGTGGTGTGCGCATGTGTGTGTATGTGTGTGCTTGTTGCATCAGGTGATCTCCTGCCTGATTTATAGGTCAAGTTGAATTGAATGGCCATTGCAGCACTTGGCACTCTTTTCTGCCGCTTCTTCTGCTTTTTATTTTTTCTTCTTCTTTTTCTCCTCTTAAGTTTTTCTTCTTCTTTCTCCAAACCGCTCCTCCGTTTCTTCAAAAACGAGTTACTGCTTGAATTAAATTCCATTCAAAATACATACAGACACCAACACTGCGCCTGAGTGACTCCAAACACTCGCTGTTGTTGTTGCTGTCGCGATATTTGCTTATTCGAATATTGTAGGACGCAACGAAATTAACCAAATTTCCAAAACAAAAAAAAAAAAAACATAGCAAAAATGAACTTGAGTTGCGCTGCGCATTAATGTAATCAACGCTGGCGTCGGTGCTGCTGGGCTGCCACTAAATGTTGCTGAAGCGAGGCTGCTGAGGCCGCTGGGATTTTGGTACATATTTATGTATATATTGGCGCTTGTTGTCTCAGTGCGTGTGTTTACATTTGTTATGGAGCATTTGCCACTTGCTGGCGCTTGAAGACTGCCACTGAACTGACCCTACCTATCAGACAATGAGCACTGAGGCACTTTTTAATTAATTTTTTTTTTTGGATTTTAGTTATTTTGTTTATATTTTTAAACAGATTCTAAATATGTATACTGACATTTACAAAAAAATTTAAAAATTTTTTCAAAAATATTTTTTTTAATATTTTTTTTTTAAATATATATTTTCTTTAAATTTATTGTTGTTCTAAATATATTGAAATTTACAAAAAAAATTTATCAAAAAATGTTTAAAAAACTTTTTTCAACTATTTTTTTTTAATATTATTTTTTTTTCTTAAGATTTATTGTGACTTTGAATATCACCGCTCATTATGTAATATGGTACAAAATTTATACGCTCAGTTGAAAATCGATATGCATTCGAAAAGCAAATATTATGCTATTATAGTAATAATGAAGCTTTGCATTTTATTTGCTTTTGTATTTATTTATTTTTTTCTTTTTTTTTAGTTGCACGTACAGACGCTTAAATTTTTCGTTTATTAATTACTTGATTTTTTTTCTCCTGTATTTCATTTTTGATTTGCCTGTTTGCTCTGCTTCGCGCTCTCTTCATTTATGCCGAAATCTTTGCAATGCAGTTGTTGTTGTGTTTAATGCTGCGGAACGAAATGTGAACGCCAGCAAATCAATGTGAACTATCAACAGCCGGTTTTACTGGTGAATACAGACATGCATACTTACATATGTACATGTACATATATTCCCATACATTTATGACAGCAAAAGGTGCACAGGAGCGCTGACAAGAGCAAAGCAGGCAGGAGAGTGATTTTGCGTAATTTAAACAATAGGCACATGCACATATACTTACATCTATACATACCTACATACTTACAGACATAATCGTAGCTGAATAGCAGTGATGCATGATCGCGCATAAAAGCGCTCATACACATACATACGTCATTATTTGCTCATATGCGTGCTTGTCTGTATGTATTCACAGAAATTATTCACTAATCTAAACGACCTGTTTTAATTATTGTTGTTGTATTTTATTACTTATTGCCGTTGTTTGCTTTTCTTCACACCAGAATTTGTTTTTATGCGATTTTCACTGCTTTGTATTGAAGTTGGTGGGTCAAGTTGAAATGCAGCGAGCGCCAATTTTGTGTGGCATCTGCAAATGATTGTGTTAAACTTGCAGCTTTCAAATGGAGATTGTTATAAGAGATGTGTTGTATGAAGAGTAATTTCAATCCAATTTCATGGTAAAAATGCAATAAAAAATGGTTTATTTCCAGCCAATGAGCGAATAACAGCAGCAAACTGAACTTTTCTATATACATGCAGGTGGAATCACACCTTGTCTTGTATGAAAAAAAAACTTCTTTATTTGACAAGATATATTGCTGACATTTGATTTTGATTCTCCAAGACAATGGTATAATTTATGAAGGGAATTTTCAGATCAGACCACTTTGGCATATATTTGCCATACAAACATGTCGCTCAAATCAAGCTCTTGTATGGAAAACTTTTTTGTTTAACAATATTTCTTCACAAAAGTTGGCGCAGATTATTGTCTAAGGCAATGCTGTTGTCTCGGAGTATTTTATTCAGATCGAGGCAGTAGAGCTTATAGCTTCATAAAAACTGACCGTTCAAACATAAGTCCTTGTATGGAGACTTTTTTATTAGACAAATAATCTTAACCAAATTTGGCCTAGATAATTATTGGGGACAGTGCTACAATCTCTGAAGAAATTAATCAGTTAGGACTACTATAGCATATAGCTGCCATACAAACTGTGCGATAAAATATAAGTCCCTGTATGGAAAACTTCTTTATTTTACTAGATCTCTTCAACAAATTTCGCACAGATTAACCTCCAAGGCAACACTACTATACCTGAAGAAAATATTGACATCGAATAACTATAACATATAGCTGTCATACAAACTGGTATATCAAAATCAAGATAAGGACATACCATTTTGTAGCATTTATGCTACAAGAAATGCATCTGTGAATAGGTTTACAGCTTCGGTACAGTTGAGGTTGACATTTTTATTTTGTTGTAAATTATTTTTTGTTCTTTTTATCTAAATTAAGTAAATGAATATGTCTCAGGAAGATCAAATAATAAGACTTTCAGTATTTAAAAACATTTTTCTACGAATGGTTGCTTACCGTTTGCACCATTTTCAATAGAATTGCTTAAAAAAATCGTAAAAAGTATAAAAAGTATCAAAAATATCTGAACCATATAAGAATTATGAATTTTTTTAAGAAGAAAAGTTAATCAATTTTATATTTTATCCCAGAACATTGATCTCAAGATAGCTCAGAGTTTAGTAGCCTATAAACTTCACCTATTAATGAATATAATGTGTGTCACATACAATTCCTATACAATACTCCCTGTGTTATTCATTATTAAAAGGAAAAATGTTACTCATACGCACTGCTGATTCAGCATTACTACATATCTGGTTCAGTTTTCAAGTTGATAAAGTGCTAGGTTTGCGCATAAGAGTTCAAATTTCTTTTACACTTTATATAATACAAACTTAACTGACTTCATATATGTATAAAGTATAATATATGTATATATGTAATTATATACATATTTTCGTACCAATTTTCATACATTTCATATAACTGCCTTACACTTCCACTCAAAAACCATAAACCGGGAATGTGAATGGCTTACATAGTGTGTGCATTGTAACGTGCAACACATTGTCCTTCTGAGTGTCAGCATTGCATAGACAACAACAACAACAACTCAACTGCAGCATGCATGGAAGCACGCATGCGCGCAGTGGCAACATGTTACGTTTTGTAATTGGGTCAAATGCACATTTTGGTTGTAATATGAACGCAAGAGCGCAAAAACAACAGCAGCAACAATAAAAACAGAAAAAGTAAACAAAGCCAAAAGACAGCAAATCATCCGCTCGTGGTAAGCAAGAGAACGTTGGCCACAAATTAATGTGCACACACGTATGTATGTTTAGTGGTGATGTGTGGCAAGCACATGCCAACGAAGGCGGCGCATTACAGCATGGCTACATACGACGGCGTTAAAATATGGAAAAAACTACCGAAAGTAATTAGTGCAAATGTGCGCATGCGCGCCGCCTGTCCATATGATTTGTGTGCTTGCGGCGCTGCTGCTTGGCTTTGTCACTGCCACTCACCCAATGGTCAATCGTCGCTCAGCAGCACGAAAAGCCACCGCGCGCTGAGCGGTGAAATATGTGATTGCGCTTGCCGCTTGCTACTTGCCACCACTGCCACACTTAATGGCTGCTTGCGGTTGCAATAGGCGCCTTGGCGCATTTAATTGTAAGGCGGGTAATTATTGTCAGCACGTTGTTTTTGTGTTTGCGGTTTAGTGGCGTATTTTTCACGCTTTGAATTGTTACACACAGGCGCAGCGAGTCGGAGAAGCTTCAAAACTTTTCATACTTTATGGGCGCATAATTCACTACAAATGGTTTGTGGTACACCACATGGATGTATTATGCTAATTTATGAGCTGTTAAATGATGGAATGATAAAATTTGAAAAGAGGAAAAATAATATTTTTTTAAGAAAATGGAAAAAATAATATTTTTTTTATGAAAATGATGGCAAATAAGTTTATTTTGAATAAGAAAATAATATAAGCAAATATTAAATGATTTTTTTTTTTTGCTAAATGGTCACATAACTTTTTATAACCCGAATGGTATATGTTAAGTTTGCCACAAAATGTGGAACTTCCAGATGGAAACCTCCGAGACCTTCTAAAGTATGAATCAATTTAGCCATGTTAGCCTGTCGGTCTCTATATACCTGAAATAATCTCTCAGTTTTTGAGATATTGATCTGCAATTTTGCACACATTCTTTTTTGCCCAAGAAGCTGCTCATTTATTTGAATCGCCGTTAACGGACTTCTTTAACGTATAGCTGTCATACAAACTGAACGATCGGAATAAAGTGCTTATATAGAAAACCTTTTTAGTTAACGAGATATTTTCATGAAATTTGGCATGAATCATTATCTAAAGCAATAATGTAATTTCTGAAGTAATTGTTTAGATCGGATCACTACAACATATAGCTGCCATACAAACTGAACTATAAGGATGAAGTGCTTGTATGGAAAACTTTTACATTTAACGAGATATTTTCATGAAATTTGGCGGATATCATTATCTAAGACAATAATGCAATATAAAAAGGAATTGTGCAGATCGGATCATTATAGCATATAGCTGTCATACAATCTGACCGTTCGCAATGAAGTCCTTATAAGATTTTTTTTGTAAAGGGTATAGCTTTGGTCCAACCGAAATTAAGGATTTTTCTTTTTTTATTTTTTTTTTTAATTTTTTTTATTCTCTGTCATTAAAGCATTGTCAGCTCAGCACTTAAACAAATTATTCAAACAAATTCTCATTGCTAGTTTGTCGATTCATTGAAGTTGCATTAACTCAATTCTTCACATAATTCCATTACACACATGTGACTAATATCGACAAAATGCAACCACAAGTTTTTAATTTAACAACAAGCAATTTGTTTAAGCTGTGTGTGGGCCCTGAACTGCAGACGCTTGACTTATGTAGTGTGTTTTTTTGTAGAATTCGCCAAGTCATCTAATTCAATGCTTTCTTTTGTTAAAATAATTATGTTTTTTCCACAATTACTTATCTACGCATCTGCAGTATACAAGCATGTGTATAGAAACATTTGTAAAAATTCCAATAAAATCAATGACATGCAGTTTTGCAGTAAATGATGTCTACTAATCATATGAATGTAGCTGGAACTTAGCTGGTGAATTTACAAAAACAAAAACCAAAACAAAAACAAAAAAATTTAAATTGTGCTTATATTTATTTATTTATTTTTCAAAAATCCATAATGACATGTTAGAACACATATACACAAGCAGCACATCAACCCACAATCAACTAATACTATTTTCAGCAGCAATAAAGCAAAAAAATAAAGCACACTATAAATGCACAGTGTTGTTGTTTTTGTGCTGTTATTATAGGTTTTTGACATTTTTTATTGGTTTATGTGACCAACATCGGATTGACCTTCTCATCAAGTGCCAAGTGTCGATGTGTTGATTGGGCACTTCAACGAAAATATGAACAAAGTCATTCACATTTGTGGCATAAAAGTGCGATTAAAAGTCAATGCTGATAGTTTGTTCGTATTTGGTGCTACCAATTGGCCATGGCGGGGGGTTGTTGTGGTGATATTTAATACATATATGTATACACTCATAAAATCATATGTCTATAACTCTTCAACACCTACACCAATATAATGACACATGTGTGCATAATTAAGAAGGTTTTTGGCATTTTCTAGTAAAACCACTACAACGGGCAAGCGCCTTTTTATCTATAACGGTTTTTGTAGCACAAACAAGTAGTTAAGTTTGCGGAAATGATTGGCACAAAAGTCGCATCACTCGCGTGAACCACGACCAATTTTGTAAAATTGAAGGAGAAATGTCTTAAAATACGCAGCTTCATAATGTTTACTACTTGTTAGGTTATGTCACACTTTTAGAGGTTATGTTGGATATTTTTTTTTTGTATTTTCATTTCGTTCTAAGCCTAAAGAATCACATTCGAGGTTATGTTGAGCGATACTAATGAGCATTCAGTCAATTTGACAATATCGGGGTTTTTGCTGACGTCACATTAACAAATGTTCGAAACTGTTAGTTTAAGAAATTATGAATTCTACATACATATATAAAAAACTTAGATAAATGGCAAAAATATTGCAAATATTTCATTCAAATACCTCAGTAATTTGGCTACATATACCTTGTTATCGATAAAAAAAATATCGAAAATTATGGTGAATCTAAAACCTATAAAACGAAGCTATATAGTAAATACCAGCGAAATATATTTTGAGAGAAGATAATTTAATGTAGAAATCATCGTAATTATCGATAATTATCGATATTTTTAACAAAATTTATCGGTTATTTTGTTGAGCCAGCGCCTGAAAGATAAATAAAAAATATAAATTTCTCGAAAATTATCGTAAGAGTCGATAAGTTTCGATACTTTAACAAAAGTTATTGGTGATTTCGTCCAGCTATCTCCAAAAAGATAAATACAAAGTGCTCTTGAACAGAAATCTAAACCAGAAAGGCCGCTAACTTGGCATTATATTGTATTAAAAAAAATATAACAAAACTTTTTGCCAGGACAGAATACTGTCAAATGTCGATAATAACGAAATATCGATAAATATCGAAATTTCTCATTTACTATATAAATTTATGTGGCTTTTTGTATAACGTAATATAAATACTATAAAACTAAATTAAATGCCAAATACTAGAAAAAAGGTTATCGAAAGAACAATGTTTTTAATTATCGATAAGTTTAACTGAAGTTATTGTAATTATCGATAATTTAAACAACTGTTATTGGACACTTCGTCTAGCTAACTACCGAAAGACAAATAAAAATTTCTTGTGAACAGAGAATTCTCAAAATATCGATAATAAATAATTGATCTGAACTAAAAATGTCGATAATTTGACAAAATAATAAGAAAAAATAGCAATTTTTTTTCCGGGACAGAAAATTAAAACGAAATTTTAAATGGCGATAATATTTCGGTAATATCGATAAGTATGGAAATTTATCAAAGGCTATATAAAGGGAAACCTTAGTGAAGTTTTGTAAAAATATATAAAAATATCACAAAAATATGCCCGAAAGCATTTGACTTTCAAATAACGCTGAAAAAATAAATATTTCAGTCTTCAAATACATAAACTTTAACTCAATTTTTTTACTCACTTTAAATAGCTCCCATTGAATTGGATATAAGGCACTCATTTTGTCAGTGATAAGCCTGTATATTGTTTGGGTTTTTTTTTGATGTTTTGTGTATATTGTGTATGTAAGTCTCAACGAACATACATGAACATCAGATAAGACAAAAGTTCTGCTGATAAGCAAGTTAACTAGAGAGCGGATGCCGCAAGGTAGCGAACTTTTTTTACAAACTTTCTGCCACTTTTGCACGAATTTCTTCCGAAATAAATTTGCACTAAACACTTGCAACAATGCTTCACCAGCGTCTTTCCTACACTTTCATTGTCAACACCAGCTGTTGCTTCACCAGCGACTTTCAATTTTGCAAGCAAAGATTTGCATTGTCAATATATTTTTTTGTTGCTGTTGTTTGCTTTGCACTTGCACAGCACTTTGCTATATATTTATATATGTACATATAAGGTAGTTTTAACGAGCGTATTGCATTGCTTGCAAGGTCATATTGACGATTCGCCGCAACGTACACAATGCCGCGTCAGTTTGCGCACCAAATAACCACCGACCAAACTGAGCACCCGGTGACCAATTGACTGAGCAATCGTCTGACGGATGCATTTACCATGGATTTCATGGACTAACAGGCAATTAGTATATGTAAATATATATGTGTTTATAATATATTTTGTTATTGGTATTGTTCATGTATTTTTTTATTAGTAAATAACGGGTTTTGTGGTTAGGCCGTATTTTTGCCGTCGCGTCCTCAACGCACTCGACACGAAATTATCGCCTTCACATCACATGTGTTACTGTCGCACATTTTTGTCTCTAATAACGCACCTACAGTTCACTCACATAGTTATCGCAATTTATCATAAAACAATTAAGTCGATTATATCAAAACCCCCTCTACCAACTCAGCACAACAAACCGTCCACTGTCAGCGTTCGGCCGCGTAGCCTTATCGCTTGTTCAAGCCTTTTTTTCTATTTTTTCTAACTCGCTAACTATTTTTTAAGTAGAGCACAGCTGGAGTGTGTTGCGCGCTCGCTGAAGAGAGTGAAAACGGTAAATACTGGCTACATATTGCCTCTGAAGCGGAAAAAAATATGCAACTAGTAGCCTATATAGTAGAGTTGCCAATATTTTTTTTATTTTATTTTTTTGTTTTTTTTTTTTGCAAGTAATACATATAATCATCTAAATTACACATACACATATAAATATATAATATAATAGTTGGCGCAAATTCTTGATTTCCATTGCATTTCGACTTCTCTGTAAAACAAACAAATGAAAACAACAAAAGCGCTAACAGTTTCTGTGCTGTACGCTGCACTCAAATTGTCTGATTAAAAGTTTTATTACATAATTGCTGCCATTGCATTCTAGCGACAGCGCTCGCCAACTGGGCGGCTAATTAGCGCGCGTTTGAATGCCGTCTGTGGGCTGTCGCTGATGCGGCTTGTTGACGGCGCGCGCGTCGCACGCAGCGAATGCGTCTTGGTCATATTCTATTTACACTGTTATTTTATTGTTATTATTTTGTAATAATAATATTTTTTCTACACGCAATAGCTGTATTGGCATTTTTTTCTCGGAAACATTTGATGCACGCAACGTAATAGATCTTTTTGCGATATGATAACAAGGAAGTAGTCATTGTAGGCGAGATTCTTGAACAATTCCAAAAGATATTTTTTCATAAAAAATGTTTATTGCTAAGCAATATTTAACATTTTCGCTATAAATTTGCATTTTTGATTGAAAGTAACTTGAGAAAAGCTGCAACAAAAATTTATAAAATGTGGGAAACATGTCGTTTGGGATTATTACTGATGATAAAAGTGTTATTTGAAGTAGTTGCTATGCAATGCTATACTATACTAAGGGTTTGAACATTACTATAAGTTCTTATGCCATTAGGAAGTAGAGATTTCAACAAGCATGAAGACGGCTAACTTTAAAAAAATATGATATTCTGGCGTAAGAAGTTTTGATTTAAAATTCGGTTTTATTTTCTTTACAACCGTTTTTAAGCCATACAAATTCAAGCACGCCCTTCCCTTCCCCTTCCCGACCTCAAATCGCTGACAAACTATTTCTCCTCTATTTTTGACATTTTTTCTTTCATATCCAATGAGTTTCATTCAACTTTTTCTTTTAAAACATTATCTACAGTGGCCTAGTAAACCATATTTTCTATATAATCTCACATATTTTACTATGCCCTTAAACTCGTTGTTGAGTTTCTGTTGCAACACAAATTATTTTCGACTGTAAAATACAATTTTTATACGCAGTAAGCATAAACTTGATTGTGTTATAAAAAAATGAAAATTATATTCAGCCAATTTGGGGCAAAACTTAAAAAATGCTAATTCGAACAGCGCATATTTACATGGAATCTTCAGTCATCAAAAAAAAGCAGAGAAAGGTCAAGGTGGCTGGTTTGTAGAAAGAGGTCATGGTCAATGCATATTCGATGTATTTAAGACACATGCAATATATTTGACAAAAGATGATTATAGATAATATATAAATATGTAATATTAATAGAGATATTAATATTAATAATAATGTATATTTGCAAGTAATAGTGGAAGTTGAGAAGGCGATGCAAAGGAAAACATTTAATTTTGATTTTGAGGAATAACTGTTATTAAAATAAAAATAAAATAATAGAAATTTAAATGAAGAAAGTTACTATTGAAAATCCAAAAAAAATTAAAAGAAAAATATTTTTAATTATTTATTAAAAATACATAAAAAAAATTAAAAAAAATTAATTATGTATAGAATTTGTAAATACAACAAAAATTAATAAAATGTATATTTTAATTTAGTTATTAAAAATACACAAAAAATTTAAATTATGTACTTATTTATAAATTGTAAATACAAAACCAATATACAAAAAATAAAAGAAAGATATTTTTAATGATTCATTCTATTTTCATTTAATAATTAAAAAAATTAAAAAAAAGTATTTTAATATTGCTTATTTATATAAAAATGAAAATACAAAAAAAAATAATAATATTTCATGATTTTTTTTTTGCAATTATTTGCACTCCACTTCGCACTACTAACACTATTTTATACATAACTATTAAAAACTCTATTTTCTATATTTATTGTTTACATCAAACTTTTATAGGAATATTAAAAATATGGGTCAACCCATACATGTGTGAATAAAATAATAAAAGCAGGTCTAAATATGAAAATTTTACAATAAAAAACTCAAAATCACCTATATACATATGCAACAATTTAGTTTTTAGGGCAGCAATAAATCGAAAGAAATATAATTTGCACCTAAAATTGAAACATTATGATTTGCTAGTACATATTGACAAAATATATGAGCATAGAGTATATATATTTATATACAAACGCTCATAAAGCAGCTGGCAATATATTTGTATACAAGTATAATTGTGCCGTGTCTACAGCTATCTCGTTAATGACTAAATTTGACACCTCGACATGCATTTTGTGTGTGTGACTAATGGATTTCGAATATAATTTGTAATAAAATGTGGAAAAAGTCCTAATAAAAAGAATAAAATTATGAAAACTGAAATTTAGACGCCATAAAATATTACCAAATGGATTTTTTGATAGAGAAACATACATACTGACAAAACAAAAGCTTGTTGAACAGTTGTTGAACAAGATAATTTAAAAAGCATGAAAAATAAAAAAAAATAAAAAGTAAATGACTAGTTGCCTTGAATGTACATCAAAAAAATTTTTTTTTATTTTTTTGTATTTTTAATTGTACATATTTTAAGTTTAATTTTTTATATTTAAATTTTTTTTTTAATTTCAATAATTTCTTTTATTAAATTAACTTTTTGTATAAAATTTTTTTTAACAACTTTCTGTATAATTCGTTTTCTACTTTTTTCGTAATTAGTTTAATTTTATTTCTTAATTTTTTAAAATCATATTTTTTTTTTAATTTAACTTTTTTTTAATTGTAATAATTGTTATTGTTAATAAAAACAAATATTATAACCGTTAGTTTTGTGTATAAATTTATTTTAAAAAAAATATTTCCTAATTAAATTTATAATTTCTTATATTTTTCTTGTAGTAAATTAAATTTTTTTTTTTAATTCTTTTAAATATTTTTTATTTATTTATTTTTGTAATAATAAATTTAAATTATCTTATTTTTTTAGTTTTTACTTCTTTTAATTTATTAAATATTATTATTTTTAATTTTTTACAATGTTTTTAAATAATTTTTTTTTAATAAAATATCTCTTATTTATATTTTTTTACCTACAAATAGTATTGATATTAAACAAAAACTATTTTAACCGTTATTTTAATACTTAAAGAATTATTTTTTAGTTTAGCTTTTTTATTTTATTTTTTTTTTTTGATATTTGGTTTTTTATATCTTTATTGTAATAAAATTAATTTTATTTCTTAATTTTTTAATTCTATTTATTTTTTTTTTAATTTTTATAAGGTTATTATTTTTTTTTTTTGAATAAAACATCACATAAAGTAGTTTTTAGCCTAAAAAGCACAATATATATTTTTAAAAATTTTAATGCATTATATTTTATTTTATACAAATTTTATATTTATATTTTTATATTTTTTATTTTTATTTTTTATTTTTATTTTAATATTTATTATACATTTTTTATGATTTTAATAATTTTTATATTATAGTAATTAAATTTTTGGTAATAAAGATTATTTTGTACTTTATTTAATTTTTTTTTTGTATAATGGTTTTGTAGTAGTGTTATTGTTAAAAAAAATACTCTCTCTAAAACCCGTTATTTTTGTGCCTATACATCATTTAACATTTCCCAAAAGCTATTTGAAGAAGCATTGCAGCTGGCGAAATTTTTATATTTTCTATTAAATTGAAATAATTATTCGTCTACTCATAGTATTAATTTATGTTTATGAATTGTTTTTGTGTTGCCTAGCAATACCTCCAATACAGATCTGCACTGCAAGCATCAGCCGATCGCTCAGTTCATTTCATTTTCAGTCTCAACATTTTGCAATATGTAGTTTTTAATATAAAATCCATGAAGAAGCCACAAACGAAACTTGTAAAGCAAGAAACGCACATACATACACATATACAAAAACAAAAAAGGCACAAATTGAATGGAAAAGAGCGGGCAATAATATTGATGATGAAAAGGTTGTAAATGCAAAACAATGGTGAGCAGAGATGAAGCCGCCAGCCAGCCAGCCAGCCAGCCAGCCAGCCATCCAGCAAATGAGTCCAAAGTCATCAATGCAGCAACAACAGCAACAGCAACTGACCAATAATCAGCGCACAACTACAACACGGTTGCTAAGTTATCGAATGAGCAGGTCGAACGCGTAGCAATACCATCCACTGCAGTTGATTTTAATGTAGTTGTTGTTGTTGTTGTTGCTGACTGCTTCCTTTTCTTGTTATTTCGATTTTGTAATTTGACCATGAATTTTTATTTCATGTTTTTCCCAATTTCGATTTTTTTCTTCTTTTTGTTTTACACTTTTTTTTATCAACTTTAGTGTTGTTTTTGTGATTTTTTATTTAAGCAGCCGCTTAGTATGCGTTTTGTAGAGGAAATTGCAATGCACACACCACGCCCCAATTCTACGGGCGCCCATCAGAGAATACATAAATTTATAGATGCAGATGGATGTGTGTGTCTATGTGTGTGTTTGCAGAATTAATTATATGCAATTAAAATCAACGCAGTGAAAACATGAAGTTCAACGGAAAAAATCAAAAATAATAACAATGCTAATATTATATTATGTACATATGAATATATGTAAGTATGCATGTATGTATGTATGTAAGTATGTGTGTGTGTATGTATGCATGTTATTATTTATAAATATATATTCATGCATCATAAGACAAAATTCGCTTTCAGTCTAAATCATCTTCTGACCCAAATTCATAGCCGCCGCGAGACCTCCACGTGTAATACTCAACACTCATGCCCTACATGTGAGGGACGGACGCTTGGTCAGTTGTTTTCTTTTTTGTTGTTTTATGTGTTTTTTGTCTGGCGACTCGCGAAAAGGGTGTGAAGCGGCAGTGAAGAAGCAGTGGGAAAAGTGCTGGTTTTGCAAAATTTTGCAGACAACTTTTATTTCATTTTATATTATTAAACTGCGCTCACATTTGTTGTTTTTGTTTAGCGTTGTTGTAGTTTGCAATAAGTCATAATAAAAATACATAAAACATATTTTATGTTTTCATGGTTGTTTGGACAATGGATTTTGTTGATTTTCTCACATCGGAAAAGTTGTAAAAAATATATTTTGTTTAAATTAAATTAATTACATAACAAATTATGACAAAATGTATAATTTTTTCCAGATAGGCAGAAGTAGTTTGATTGAGGTTATTTTAGAGCCTTTTTGTTGTGCTTATTTTAATATTTTTTTTATTATTTTTATTGGTTTGTAAGCAGGTAGAAGAGAATGAGATAAAAATAAATAGTTCTTTAAATTTAAAATAAATGGAAAATTAATTAACTAAAAATTGTTAATCATACAAAAAAATTAATTAACACAAAAAAAAAAATAAAAACTAAGAAATATATATAATTTAACAAACGAAATTAAAGAAGTAGAAGCATTCATGGATGCGTTCGAAACTTATAAGTCCTAAACAAAAAAAAAAGAAAAAAAATTAAGTATAGTGTTAACGAAAGCTAAAAAATAATAATTTAACAAAAAAAATTATAATTTAAAAACTTATGACGCCTCTAAACACAAAAACAACAAAAAATAGCAAAAAATTAAGTATTTACAAAAGCTAAAAATTAATAATTTCACAAAAACAAAATATAAAAAAATAATTTAAAGTGTAGCAATTTTAAAACTTACGACAGCTATCCAAAAAACAGCAACAAAATAATTCAGAAATGCGAAAAAAATTAATTTAACAAAAAAATTAAAAAAAAATTAGAGATAATGAATAATTTAAAAAGTTATCAGTGCTATCCAAACTTGTCTTGGATCACAGACACTTTTTAACAATTCATAACGTAGAGGACGTAATAAATATATTCATACAATTTTTTTTTTTTAATTTTGTTTTAATATTTATTAAGTACAATTTTTTATTTCAAATAATTTTGCGAATAAAGTGAAAATTTATATTTATTTTAAACTTATAAAATTGCATTTCTTCACTAATTTCCTTCAAATTTATCCTTTTCAAAGATGTAATATTTTTTTGTTTACTACTTTTAATTATTATTTGTTAAATTTTATTTTAGTTTTGTTTTCAATAAAGTTTGATAAAACTTTTATTTTTATGTTTTTTCATTTTTTGCAAAAATTCTTTTATTTCACTTATACAATTTATTATTTCAAATTTTTTTGATATTTTGTTATTTTAAAAGAAATTTTGATTCAATTAATTTTGTTAATTTTTTAATTTAATTATCTTAAAAGTTTTTTTCTTAACATTTCCTTATTTATTATATTTTTACTTTGTTACAATTTTTTCACTTATTTATAGTTTATTTATACAAAAAATATTTTCTGTGAATTATTTTATATATAAAATTTTTTTTACTTAAAAAAATAATAATTTTTAAATAATATTTAATTTGTTTATATTAATTTTTATTTATAATTTTTTTTTGTTATTTATTTTTTATTTAATTTGTTTTATTTAAAAATTTTAAAATTTGTACATAATGTTTAATACGTTTATATAATTTTTTTATTATTTAAGTTTTAATATTTTTAATGTTTTTAAATTAAAAAATTTGTTAATGATATTTAGTGTATTTATATTAATTTTTTGTTATATAATTTTTAATTTTTTTTTGATTATAAAATATTTAAATTATTCGTTAATTATACATTTTAAATTGTTGACGTTATTCCTTTTTGTTTCTTTAATGTATTTTTATTTTTTAATTTAACATTTTTTTTCACTTTTTCATTAAAAAAAATTTAAAATAATTTATTTAATTAATTTTAGTAATAAAACACCACACTAAACTTACCATATTTTATGTTTTTTTGTTTTGAAAAGTTGATTTATGCAAATTTTCGCGCAAACAGATTCAAGGCGAAATTGAAATTATTGCCAAATACACGATGACCAACAACTAATATCCAATGAAAATTGATGCTGCAGTTGAAACGTTGAAGAATGCTCGCTGAAATCCGTAATCCAGCACTTGGAGATTTTCTTTGCTTAAGTTTTAGTAAAAAATTTCCCAGAAGGTCACCGCAGTACTCGAAATAGTTTTTTATTTTAATTTTGGTTTGTTTAGTTTACTTTTATTATATTTTTAGACACACTGTTAATTTCTTTAAGTATATTTTTATTATTTATTATCCTTTTTGCAATTTTAAACTTATTTTAATATATATTTTTTTATATATTTCAAATTTGATTATTTTGCTTTTTTTTTAAATTACTTGTTCAAATAGATATTATTAAACTGGTTAAAATAGCATTTAAACACACTGCGTAGTCTAATCCTTGCTGGCAACACTTTTCTGCTTATTTCACAAACAAAATCCAAATATTTTTGAAGGATATTTTACGGTAATTTTAACTTTTGCAAAATTCTTTAGCAAATACTTAGTTATGCTTGTATGTATTGTTAGCGCACCACCGGAAATGTTTACGTTTCCTTTTTGTTCGCCTTCAAAATTCGTTTCTAACACTTTTCAATGCCCGTGTTTGTTCCCATATATAATACCAAGTACAATTTGTGACCATTTACATATGTATGAGTGTGTGTGTGTGACTTTATCCATGCGTACGTATGTGTGTGTGCGTGTATTACCGTTGGCTACTGTCGAGCCATTCAACGTTTCAACGTTCCTACCAAAATCACTGAAATAAGTTCCAAATCGCGTCGTCACTTTACTTTTATATGGCGCGCGCACACACAAAGCCTCCGCTTGAGCTTAGCGACGTATCATCATCGTGTCTCTTTGCTCGTACACTTCCAATATTCTGAGTGAAACGATCGACGACGAGTTTTGAGCGCACTTCTCATACTCACCGCGTCAATGCTCAACGCTTATTGTATGTGTACCGTTGAGTATGTGTGCACTTCCCGTCTATTTCCAGTCGGCGTTGGTCGGTGCTGCGCTCTGTAGAGCGCACAAACACACATGTATACCCAAGCTTGCTTTACAATTTCAATCTTCAGCTTCCGCTAGTGTAAGCTGTGTTTGGCGCTCAATTCGCTAACCTGTCGATCAGTTGGTGGTTATACTGATTTTCGTTTAGATTCTTCAGGAGAGCGTAGTTTGGGTTGAGAGCGTGGCGTTTAAAGATGCCGTAGTGGATATTTAAAGCTGATCGATACGCAGATCATTCTCCACTGATCTTATTGCACTCAAGAGCGCCTGTAATTTAAGCAGATGATGTGCTTATGAAAGATAGTTGTAGGGAATCCCTTCGGCTGCAAGTGTTTTGAAGATTAAACAGTTTTCATTTGGTTTTAAATATTTATTTATATGAGTGGCTATGAAAAATATATATTTGCGCATTTAATATCACTATAATTTTGCATTACTTTCAATTCTGCTACCAATTTATTTCTACTCCCTGAAATGTGCTGAACTTTGTACTTTCACAATTCTCTTTTTACTTTTATGTAACTGTTAAAAACAACTTTAAAAACAATATTCAATTTTTTTTATATAAAAATTTCAAATTCCCAAAGGTATTTTTTTTGTAATTTTAATTAGACGGTACAAAAAATAGCTTAAAATGCTTGAGAGAGTACCTGAAAGGGCTTTCACTTGTTGTTGAACAGTGCACCCATGGAATATAATCCCGATTTTGTTTACTTAGCTATACGAAAAGTGAATCAAAATAAAAAATAAAAATTCAAATGTGAAATATTCAACTCTAAACGAAAGTAATTAAAAAGTTTGTTGTTTGCTAAATTCGCTAAAGATCAGTTAGGTCAAGTCTATTAAGCCTACTAAGTTGAAATTGTCACCTTTGCTCGTACGGGATATATGTAGGCTTGTAAAAATACATAAAAAAAATTAAGAGGACTAAAAAAACGAAAGTAAAACAAAATTTATTTTAAAAAAATTTTACTCACTACAAAACCTGAAAAAAGATTTTATTTACCGTTATATTAGGTACATAGTAAATCTCAAATATTTCTTTGCTTTAATTGCTATTAAAAATGACGCAAGATTATTTAAATATACACCGCTGTCTGGTATTTTGACTTGCTTTTTGGTATTCTAGCGGTTATCTACAACCATATTTGAAAGAAATGTAAGTCCGATGTCTTCGAATTCACATAGCAAAAGATGCAAGAAACAAGCTGTCTCGATGAGGTTGAATCATGGAGAATTTGATCATAGTGGAACAAGCTTCTCATTCAAGTAAGTAGTTTGTTTTATGAGGGGAATATTTACATTAATATGTATATTTATTCAAGCTTCAATCATATTAGGAACATAATGTTCCAAGCTTTGACTGAGTTAGTGTCTGCAAGCAGCGTTCTCAACTCTTTTACGCTCCTCTTGGAAGACAACTTCTCCTCATCCTCCTCAATGAACTAATAATTACAGCGTATCGGCCCCCTCTTCAATTTCATTATATCATCTATGAATGAATACCTTCAGAAGCAAAACAAAGAAAAATGTTAACATCAACTGCACCGTTGCTATAATACTTCTTACGAATGTTTTTCTTTCCGGTAAAGGATATAGACAGATCTTTATCTTGATCTGAATTAGTCAGTTTGTATTTTTCGTGTATATATGGACAGACAGGGAGCCAAACACATATACGTAAATCGTGACAAACATAATAATAATGGCGTAAATGTTTTAAAATTATGACTTTGAAATACAAGTTCTGTCGCAAAAGAAAGTGAACTTTTTAAATATAACTGTTTCTGGCGGCGCCACCTATTGGTGGGTATATGAAATAAAAAGTTTGATCTCTTGTTGACATTTTAAGACAATTGCATAACTACAATCGATGTTATCGATCAAAAAGTGACAGCAGCTTTTGGTCATCGGTCGTAAAATGCAAAGAGCAAATATTAAATTTTGTTTTAAACTTGGGAAAATGTTTACTGAAACATTTCAAATGATGAAAAAAGTTTATGGTGATCAGTGCCTGTGATTTTTACCTATTTGGAAAACTTCATTTGCTCATGAAAGCACACTGGTTTCAGGACATTTCAGCTATCCAAAAGGCGACGACCGATATTCTCAAGAGCATACCGAAAAATGACCTTAAACACTCATTTGAAATGCTAATTGACCGGGCTAAACGTTGTATCGAAGCACAAGGAAACTACCTTGAATAAAAAAAATATAACTTTTGAAAAATATTAATTTTTTGTTGTTTTTTTTTTAACAGTCCTGTTTCTTTTGCGACAGACCTTGTATAGTATACGATTTTGGCTTTTCGACAAAAATTTCATTAGCGCGTTTCTTCGTAGATTGCCTTTATATTTCGGAATTCGGCAACCCTTTTGAAAACTCACAACTTTATCGTAAATGTTGGCATTTTTGTTCTTCTAAATACTCAGCATGTTTTTACATATGACCGCTATTTGTGTTATTTACAGTAATTGAAAAAATTCTTTTCAACTAAAAAATTAAATTAAATTGCCGTCTTTTTCGCAAGATTATTTTTTACAAATTTCGACGTAGATTAACTCATCAGGAGCGCACAGATGAACTTAATGCAATTTTTTTAGCAGCAATTAGCAGTGTTTATCGATGGAGAATTCAATCGAGGTTGTAGAAGCTCTAAAATGAATTTCTTGAAGATCTTTCAAAATCAGTTGTTGTTGTGGAAACTATTGAGGCGGTGCGCAAAATTATAATGCGAGGTCGTCATGTGACCAATCTTGAGAGTGAGAAGACTATTGTAATGAGTATAATGGGACCATCTTCGTTTCAATATGGAATGAACATTTCCTTGCTAAAAAAAATTGCTAACATTTCACACAATTTGTTAATCACTGAACAAAAGGGACGTGTGATTGGTAAAGCGAAATGTTAAAAAATACGAATTCGGTGCTTCGAAACGCGTCTATGACATTGTGACAAGTGATGAATCATGGATTTATTCGTATGAGTTCGAAAGTAAACAGTAGTCGACTGTATGGGGGTTTCAAGATGAGTCGAACAAAAGTTAAATTTAAAAGAAGAAGCACTTCCAAGCACTTCCAAGAACAACGACGAACAGTAAATTCCGAATGGTACATAACCATTTGTTTGTCACTTGTCTTTCAAGAAATCAGGAGAACCAAAGGGCAAAGACGGATCTTTATTGAACACGACAATTCGAGCTCTTACACATCGACCGAAACAACTGAATTTTTGTGCACTCAAAATATCGATTTGTTGATTCACCCTATAGACCTCACTTGGCACCGAATGAATTATTTTTATTCGCGTGCGTAAAAAATAAACTAGCAGGTCAACGTGTTTTGACACCTGAAGAGGCGGTTGATGCCTTCAAAACTCATGTTTTTGAGATACCTTAATCGCAGTGGCAAAAGTTCTTTAACAATTGATTCAAACGCATGAAAAAACGTATAGACCTTAATGGAAAATATTTTGAGTCCTCTAAACCCGAAATATAAAAGGCAACCCTCGTATTTTAATCATCACATTTTTTCGAGTTGTAATTTTTGACTTTCTGTGTAGTTTTCTGACCATACTTTGACTCCGAGAGTTTACTCGAATAAGTCATCAACCGCGTTCTATTACAATAGTTTATAACTTCCACAAGATCGAGACACAGCATTCATTATTGGGTAATATTCGACCGAATAGACCGCGTCCAGCAAGCAGTGAATAAAATATAACATACATACGGAGGCTGCTATATATATTTCGGGCCTAGGCAACACTAAGTGTTGCCAGGTGCAATGTGACTTTTCCATTGAAAAGTTTGACATTTTTTAGCATAACATCACTCAGAACGTTTTGTCATTTAATTTTCACAACTTTCGACGTGGATTATCGCGACAAGAGTGCATCGATGGACTAAAATCTTTGTATGGCTATGAAGCACCATCCTATAGCACTGTGAAAAACTGGTACAACGAATTCAATCGTGGCCGACGCTCGCTCAAAGACGAATTCCGTGAAGGTCGTCCAAAAACAGCCGTTGTGCCAGAAAACATCGATGCCGTACGTGAACTGATAATGCAAGACCGTCATGTAACATACCTTCAGATAGAGGCATGCCTATGCATTTCTCCCACCAGCATACATTCGATATTGCATGCACACCTGGCCGTAAAAAAGGTTTGTTCTCGTTGGATCCCGCACAATTTGACAATCGCTCAAAAAAAGGCTCGTGTGGATTGCTGTAAAGAAATGCTGAAATAATACGATCGCGGTGCTTCAAAAGACGTTTATAAGATCGTCACAGGTGACGAATCATGGATATATGCGTATGAGCCCGAAACAAAATAGCAATCGACCGGGTGGGTCTTCCAAGACGAGCCAATTCCAACGAAAGTTCTTCGTGGAAGAAGCACTTCGAAGCAAATGGTCGCCTGTTTCTTCGGCAACGTAGGACGGTCAATTCTGAGTGATACACCACCATTTGTTTGCCTGAAGTCTTCGGAGAAATTCGAAAAACGAACAAGAGAAGACGAATCATTGTGTACCATGACAATGCGAGCTCTCACACATCGGCTCAAACCAGCGCCTTTTTGACCGGCGAAAACGTCGAATTGATGGGTTATCCGCCGTACAGCCCTGACTTGGCACACAATGACTTCTTTTTATTCCCACACATCAAGAAAATAATGCGTGGTCAACGTTTTTCGTCGCCAGAAGATGCTGTTGAAGCGTGCAAAATCCATGTTTTGGAGGTGTCTCAATCGGAGTGGAAAAAGTGCTTCGAAAATTGGTTTGAGCGCATGCAAAAGTGTATAAATCTTGATGAAGAATATTTTGAAAAACAATAAAACCATTTTCGTTGATAAATATTCCTATTTTCATTATTAGGCCAGAAATATATATAGCAGCCCTCGTATAATACGAAAACCGTGAAGAGTCGATTCGGCACCGTTCGCAGCAACTCGGATTGACGTATGGAACTAAAGCCGCTCGACGACAATTGATCGAATTACTCCAACGAGTAATCGAAAATTGACTAAACGGTTGGATCATCTGAGACTTAGAGGCGGCTAACATTTGAAAGAGATAATCTTCAAAATATAAATGCCACAGAATGTTCTTTCGAAAAATAATAAAAAGTTTCTGTAGTTTTTATTTTAAAAAGTAGGAACCTCGAAATGGATAAACCTTTATATCTATGCCGCATACTCCTTCACAATATTTACAGAAATATACATTTCTAAGATCTTGCACAATTTTGCCGTAACCACTGTTCATTATGTAATACATATATAAATATATATGATATTGAATATTTTTTCAATTATTTTTTAAAGCACAGTAAATTTGGGAATAATTAATGGCGTTAAATTTCAAAATACCGTTTGTAAAGAACACTTCAATCGAAAAATGTTTGTGTCTTTTACATATAAGGTTGAAAAATAACGGTTCAAGTATAAAATATATTAACCCACCATATTTCGGAAAACCAGTTTCACCTTTTGGTACAAATGTAATTTTGATTATTCCAAAATTTTCCATAGTCACGCCGTTCAAAGTGACCAAAGCGAAACAGGTGGTTTTCGCAAATGCGCCATAACAACGCAGCCGACATTCTGACAAACAAATCATCATAGAAATCATCATCTTCAGCCACTTACTATGGACTTAAATAATTTATATTCATAATTCGAACAATCAATTATACAAAGCGCCGAGCGCGCATTACAAATTACAGACCTACTCATTCGCTAATAGATCTATCGCGTATGTACATATGTATATGTGCATGGGTGTATGTATGTGTGCAGGGAATCTTAACCTAGTTAGGTGTCCAATATGGCAAACAGAGGTGAGAAAACTGAAAACTAATTTATGAATATTTAATACACACATACATACATACACATGCAGAGCTAATCGTGTCACTAAAATGAAGCACATCAGTTTATGAATGGTGATCTGTGATTTACAAGTATACCTAAATATGTGTGTGGGCTTGTGTGTACGCAGCGAAGGATGCCATTGGCGATCTATGAATTCGCGAAATGCCGACATTTTGCAAATTTTCCTGCTATTTTCATGCAAATCTGCGCATAATGAATATGTTAACAATGCTTTTGGCATCAGGTGGGAGGCAGCTGCGGTCCATCTTTGCTTTTGTAAATGATTGTTGTGTAGAAGCTGGCACTTTGCTGGCTTTTGTTTGCAAAACACACACACACACACATACATCACTCGATTGCATATTTGGCTATTTTTTTAAGCACATTAATTTGCCGATCATACGAAAAACATGCTTATTTATGTGTCTACATGGTAGCAAGTGTTCATATGTACAGGGTGGTTCGAGTGAGAAAAAATTCGTGGTCTAATACGAATATGTGGGACACATATTACTTTTAATCAAATTTGTAGAAAAAGTAATTCGAAATAAAAATGCACTCGAATTCATACAGTTATTAATGGTGGGGAATTTAGACTTTGCAGATATACGAAAATGAAGGAAATAAAATTGCAATTTCACCTGATCAAATTTGTCATAAAAAAATACATTTTCACGGATTTTAAAATAAAGCATTAGAATCGCTTTCAAAATAAGCTCCTAAGTCAATACAAGCACACCACGCTTAATCCAATATTCCACACACTCGCCATAAACCTGGCTGCGCTGGCTTTCATTGCCGTCGACGAGTTTTGCTTCGTCAGTTTCGGTTCATTTTTCGAACGTTATTCACTAGACTGTTGAACAGTTTCGACGTCATATTCATCAGCCCATATCTCGTCACCAGTAATTTTGCGTTTGATTAATGTTGGGTTCTCAGCTTCGTAGTCTAGCATCTGTTTTGCGAACTCTACTCGAACCCCGTCAAAAGATTCAGGTCTTTTGGTAATATTGTGGTATTTACATGCTACGTATTCAAAATATTAAGCAAAATTGTTTAGTCGAACCATAAGAGATTTTGAGATCCTCTGTTATCTCTCTGATGTACACACAGTGATTTTCAAGCACTGTTTCTTTAACTTTTCGTCACTAACAAATGTGGATGGGCGACTCGAATGGGAAAAGTCTTCGATGACTTCACAACCTTCACTGGATGTTTTGTGCCACTCAAATACTTGTACTCGTGATTAAATAAGCTCGCTAAAAAACATCTGAAATATTTTCAACATTTCCGTAGCGGTGATTCTATTGGAAGCAAGCTTGTGCATAATTTTTTTTTCCATTGCAAAACACGCCATAAGTTTTTCGCAATAATTGACATATGGAGACCAAACTTCACGCGAATATAAAAAGGTTGTACTAATTCAAAAGTAATTTTATTTATTTTTTGTTGTCAAAAGTAGTATCACCCACTTTACTCTACTTACATCGAATACCAGTGCAATAGAGGTTATTACAATCGCTAAGAAGGCGGATATGATAATGAATTGCTGGAATAAAAATTCAATAAAGTCCATTATTTTGATTTCTGGTCATTAAAATTTGTTTTTTTTTTTTGTGGAAAAAACTTAACTTCCTGAAGATAAATAGTCAAATAAAAATGTTGTCCATACAAGGACATAATTTTAATCAGTCAGATTGTATGGCAGCTATATGCTATAGTAGTGCGATAGCGGTGTTTCCGCAGCTTTTTAGGGAGAAACGGCGTGTGCAAAATTGCAGATCGATATCTCAAAAATTGAGGCACTAGATCACAAGTATAAAGACGGATAAGTTGTTTTTTTTTTAATCAAATAATTATTTTTTACATAATTTGAGCCTAATGGCAAGTTTCAGAAGCCTAATAACTAATGAATTACTGCTTTGGTCCAATAATTGTAATGGACGATAGATAGAACGTTGCTGACCAAAACATTGGCAGATCCTTTCTCTGAACACGTGCTTGTATAACTGATCAGGATAAGATTTTCGCTAAAAGATTAGTATGATTTTGTAGTTTTGACAGGTAGCCTTGTCAGAGATCTGTCTCTTCTGTGTTGACAATTGGTATTTCAAGATACCTATGTAGATTTCTCGTGCATGTACCATGCTGCACCTGTTAGGTCTCGTAACGCTTTTGATTCGATTCATTGTATTTTATGGATAATAATTGTGCAGGCAGAGCTCCTTAATTGTACATCATACAATCATATTGCTTTTGCTGAATACTGATTTGTATAGAAGGCAACCATAATTGGATACTCCTCTGAGATAAATTCCCTAACTTTAACTGTAAATCTTCTTTTTTATTAATTATCTACTTACCAAAAAAAAAAAAAAATAAAATCGGAAATAATGGTTTTGTTTTGACAGATAATATTTCGTCTGAGGAGGGTGAGAGTTTCAAGAAAATTATTTCCAGTTTAGCATGCTTTTCGCAGCAAGCACAGGCATTCTAAAGGATGACTGGTCGTCAAGGAAGACGTAACGTAACTCTAACTGTTAACAAAGGAACAAAACTGGTCTATGCGTGGCTCATTAGCCTACCGGACCAACCTCATCTAATCTTAGCATTATTTTCATTTTGCCTTAGAACAGAAAGCACATACTAACGATCTTAGAAAAGGCAAGTACATTTTCTTATAATCAAAATCGTCAGCTGATGAGGGGTTTGTTGTTGTTGTTGTTGTAACGGATACCTAATCTTCATTGGGATGGTAAGGATGAGATAAGTTGACGTCATGCAACGTTAGGCCCAGGAAACGTGCTGTTTCGACGGTGTCGGACCAAAGGAAGAAGGATGTCAGATGAATAGGGTTACAAGCATATGCAAAGAGGTGGCTAGTGTCATGCGGGGACTCATTGATATGGATAGATAGGAGTTTAACCTGCTACAGCATCCTTAACGAAGCTGCGCAAGGGTCACTCTCGCGGCAACTAGAGCTCTTCGTCTGCAATGGGTGGTAGTACGCTATTCACTGAGAGGGAGTCGGCGAAGGTGTTAATGGCTTCATTGTGAATGGCTGTCAATGCTTGTCAGAAGTTAGTTGCGTCCGGCGTCGTCTTGTCGGCATATTTTTTAAAGTCGTCGACATAGTTGAAAAATTACCTCTAGAAAGGTGGTTCCGCTTCAAGCAAGCGAATGCAGGGATGGTTTCTACGAAAACACCACAGCAGAAAATGCTTGGAGAGAAGTTCATTATGCTCCTTAACTGGCAGCCTCACTGTGTAAATGTTCGACTGGAGACATCAAGATCCATCGCGTCGTAGTCCGGAATGCAGCGTTATGACATATTTGAAGCTGCCTCGTCTGCGTTTCACTGCATCCAGGCGACCATATTGGTGCGGCCGATTGCCTTGTATGTTGCCAACAACGTTTCTTTATTTTTTCCCTTTGTGCTGCCGGCTAGCGACTTGAGAATTTTGTTGTGACTCTGTTCTTTATCGATAATCACGGTTGTATGAGGAGGGAAGTAGCACAGACTGTCGACGGTCGCACCTAAAATTTTAGAGTTAGTGACAGTGGGAGTCTGCAAGATTAAGCTCAGGTCTTTATTTCTTCATCCAGTATGTTAATATGGCCGTTGTTCAAGTGCAGTGCAGCAAGGAAGCGTAAGGACGAGTAAGGTCAGAGAGATAGCCATTTACGTAGAGGATTTAGTCGCTGAGTTGGACTAAGGCTGCGTCGAAAATTCTCATTTTTCGACTGAGCACGTTTGAAAATAGATTTAGCGATACGATACTGAATATTCCCTCAAAATTTTTAGCGCCGTGCCTAAGGATAATCTAATCTAATTGACCCCTCCGAAGTATCTCGTTTCTGGACTACCCTTTATATGTAATATATGCATGTGGCTATTGCCTAAATTTGAAGTGGTATCGAATTCGCTTATTTTATTCATTCCATTTAATTTCATTTTACATTCAGTTGGTCTTTGTCTTGCTTACCTATATATACACGGTACACATATACTAAAGCATATGTATATACATATGTACGTATACACGTGCATAAATTTTGCTAGGTGCCGGCAAAGTTCAAGGTTAAGCAAAATTAGGTTGTTTAACTACGGCGCGTCGACGAATTAAGACACTATGCCAAATATGCGAAACCCGTGTATTAATGAGCATCCGATTAACGCACACACACGCACACTCACAATCCAATGTATGAATAGGTAGGTATGTATGTATGTAAGTTGCAAAAGTGCCTTATATGAAAAAGTGAATTATAAATTTTCCGAAATCTGCAAAAAAGTGTCGAGTAAAAAATAAAATAAAAACGACATTGCAACAAGTGCAACAATGATTAGGAATTTTTGCCATAACCCAAATATTTCGCAATGAAATCTTAAGAAAAACCTAAGCCAACAAGCTACACAGCAGCCAACATGCACATACATACACACAAAATATACATGCATATATGCATATGTAAGGCTGTATATATTTACATGTGTACTAATGACGCGGCAGCTTAAATTGTGCAACAACAATGCAACAAAGTGCACACCACTCGAAATCTTGATGGGCCGATCGAGCAAACTCCTAGATAGAGTGGGCTTGAAAATGGCTGGAATCCGTTGACTAGCGCACATGTGTGTGTGTGTGCTTAGTTGCTGACTGAAAAAAAAATCTATGAAATATGAAAATGATTGATAGATAGTGACGGCAATGTGGCACACGCGAAAAAAAACCTTTACCAAGCATTGGTTTTTGTTATTGTTCTTGATTTTCTATGAACACACACTCGGCGGTTTGGCAAATTCATGGCAGCCGACAGACGGAGCTGTGCGCTTTTGAGGCACAAATTAAAATGTAATCATATTTTACTAGTCATCGAAGTAAATAACTAACACGACACAAAGATATATAATTCCACTGACTATACAAAGCGATTAAGGGTTAGCACTGCGGTGCCCCCACGTACATTCTAGCTACTAAATCACACTTAAATCGATGGCATGGGTTTTTTTTTTTTAGCGAACCAGTGGTTTTATACTGTTTTGAGAATGGGAAATGTGAGATTTTGTGTTGATTGTGTGCATCGGTAGGCTGTTAGATGAGTTTGGAGTATATATTGAGAGCTTCAGACAATAGTAGACAACAAGATTCTAATAAAATTTTTGTGGTGGGAAAATTAGTCAGTTTAAGGGCGTATTCTGGACTTCTACTTCTTTATGGGCAAATACACCGCTTACGTGGTTATAGACTAGTTTATAACAGCGCACCAGTCGATCTATCTTTTCGCTGTTTGGCGCCAATCGGAGATTTCAAGTGTGGTCAGATCCTTTTTCACCTGGTCTGTCCAACGAAGTGGAGGTCTTCCTCTGCTTCCCCCGGCGGGTACTGCGTCGAATACTTTCAGAGCTGGAGTGTTTTCGTCCATCCGGACAACATGACCTAGCCAGCGTAGCCATTGTCTCCTACTTCGCTGCACTATGTCAATGTCGTCGTGTATCTCGTACAGCTCATTGTTCCGTCGAATGCGATATTCGCCGTTGCCAATGCGCAAAGGACCATACATCTTCCGCAGAACTTTTCTCTCGAAAACCCGTAACGTCGACTCATCAGTTGTTGTTATCGTCCATGTCTTTGTATCATATAGCAGGAGTGAGTGGCTTGTAGAGTTTGGTCTTTATTCGTCGAGAGAGGACTGCACTTTTCAATTGTCTACTCAGTCCGGAGTAGCATCTGTTTACAAGAGTTATTCTGCGTTGGATTTCGAAGCTGACGTTGTTGTTGGTGTAGATATTATAATTATCTACGACGTTGAAGTTATGACTGTCAACAGTAACATGCGAGCACAACTGTTTATTTGATGACAGGAGATATTTGGTGTTGCCTTCGTTCACTACCAGCCCCTTTTGCTTCGTTTCTTTGTCCAACTTAAAGAAAGCAGAAAGAACGCCGCGGTTGTGACGGCCAATGATGTCGATGCCATCGGCGTACGCCAGCAGTTTTACACTTTGTACAAGATTCTGACTACTCTATTCAGCTCTGCAGCTCGTATTATTTCCTCCAGCACAAGTTGTAGAAGTCGTCCCATAGGGAGTCCCTTTGTCTGAAACCTGGTTTGGTATGGAAAGTCTCGGAGAGGTACGTATTAGCCTTGTGGGGATACCAAATTAACAAATAAAAAAATGCATTTTTTTATTTTCAAGGTTTAACTATTCAGTAATATGTCAAGAGGATTTTTTTAAACCGAAATTATTTTCAGAGATTTAAGTATTTTTCTGGCCCAGCATCCAAACCGGTTGAAAATAAATAACTTAAGCTTTTAAAATGACCCCGGGCGTATAAAGGATCTCGAGCAAGGGCCTCATACTCAGTGTACACTATGGTAGCTTTTATTGAGGATCAAAGAGATTGTAAACCGACAATAGAAACACCGACAAACAATTTTGTTTGTCCAAAATTTAGCCAATCACAACATAAGCGTACACGGAGCTCAAGATAAGCCCAACTGTCTAGTTCAACCGCCGTAGCTACGGCCTAGAGTGCTTTAGCATAGTTAAAATGATCCAATTTAGGTCAAAATGGTGCACTTTGTTCGATAACCTGTTTTGCCATTGCGTTGATAATTTTAAAATGCTTCATGCAAATGTAAAAACCCTCGTCCTTATTGGCGAAAATACAATCGATTTTTAAAAGCCTCTTAAGGCGACTTTTTCAAAATCATTTTCCAGGAACAATTAGCAATCAATTGATGCCAGATTGGACAAAGAAGAAACAACTCAACCAAGCTTCAGGACTTTCTGGCGAGTAGCAAACGATGTGTGTAGCCTGGCGTTGTCTTAATGCTCTACTATTGTTGAAAGCTAGAGGTTTCTGCGTGATTGCGTCCTTCAGACGGTCCAATTGTTGACAGAGTCCGTTGTGGTTTTACGTGAATTGCTGCTGTCGACAGCCTAACTCCACGTCGCTTTCTATTGCTAGAAGCACGTAGATCAATACAATGCGTTGATCAGCGCCCCAAAGCATAAGTGCATTCCTAAAGCACTAATACCTTGGAGAACCAAAGCACGACGCATGCGAGTAGTGCATGCATCTGCACCTACACTTTGGTTCCAATTGGTAGGGTGGGATTCCCTAGCCGCCTTGGTCGGGTTCGAGGCCGACCTAAAACCTCTGCCGTACTCTGGGTCCGGCACCCGGCCGCAATGCGACTCCACATTGGACAAATGCACTACCTGCATTTAGGTTTAAACCACAGCCACCACGAATCTCCACAAAGGGCCAAACCCAATGAGCAGATTGAAGTTACCTCCAAGGGCTAACTGCTCCCCGTGGTACTAGGTTAAACTCTTTTGTGTGACCTTATAACATTTGGTACTTCCAGTTTGAGCATTTCACAGTCCCAACTCAATGATCGGTGACATTTTTCGCTTGAACAACAAACGCCTTTATATTAGGAATTAATATAAAGTCTATAATATCATTTCAAGCTGAGTATTATAGCACTTGCTCTGACTTAGACCATGATGACATTCAAACCAAGACCTGTAAATGTCATACACAGTGCATGTGGATTATAGTCGCCTCTTACGGGTATATTCGGTTTCCCCCCCGAACCGAAAGGGGTTCCCAGTACCCGCAGGTGGAGGTCCAATTGTTGACAATCCGATGTCTGATTTAGGAGTTTACTCGAAGGAGAGTAGCTCATAGTAGATGAGCCAATGCCATGAAATACACAGCAAGCCAAGGCTTAACTGAGGGTGTAGTTCACCATTCGGCGCGGCTCATCACAATTCGAACAGGACCGTATTTTGCTTGACCTTATCATAAGATATCCATTTTTCAACAGGAGCTGAGCTATCTATTTGAGAAAATATTTTTACTAGACCTGATCGGTACTGAATTGATTAGTTTAGACCTACTTAAATACCATATACGTTGTTTAAATATTATATAATATACAAAAAACATAAAGCATTTTATGCCACTGGCTACTTCGGAAGTCAATTAATTGGAAGTTTTTTTTATTAACAAAAATCTCAAGGTCACGTTGTTGTTGTACAGTGTTCGCTAATTATTTAATTTCAGGTATGCGAAAGCAACATAACATACGCACTAAGTAATCACGAAGGTGCACATAGCACCCGAACATGGAACCAGTTTTTATTGTTCAATCTGTACGAAACATATTTAAAGTTTATGTACAAACATGATTGCATCTCTAGCATAACACATGATTACATACAATATTTATTATGCTAATATAGATCTGCCTTAATTCACCAAAAAACAGTAATGATGATTACATTATTTGAAAGCAAACAACATACTATGTATATGTGTAAAAAGTAAGTGCTGTTCTAAATCACATTAAGACTTGAGTACTTTAAAACATGATTATCTGCATATAAACATATGTTTTCGCATGTGGCTAATAATAGTTGAGACTTCTTTTACTATAGGCTACGTAATCGTCAATAGTTCGGTTGCACCGAAACTATGATACCCTTCATAAATACAAAACATTCCTCACAAGAACTAGATTTTGACCCACCAGTTAGTATAACTAACACGGCTGTGAAAACTGACGTTGAGCAATACCAGCAGCTCCGTCAAGATCGGGAAGGACCTCTCCGAGCAGGGGCGGATTCAAGGATTTGGGAACTGTGGGAGAGCGCATTTCTGCGGATGCGCGTTCTCAAGAGAAAAGATACTGGTAGATGTTTTTCCAAGGTTCAAGACCGAAATATAACCCTGTTTTAGCTCAATTCTTGGGCAAAAACATTGTGCAGCTTTGAGAGACAAGGTGGGTACAAAGGCATGATGCCGTTCTTTAAATCGCAGAGATCGTTCAAGCGAATCGTAGAATGGAACGATTAGAGTAAAAGCATCGAATCTGATCACTGAAGCAGCCACTTAGTGTGGTTCTGCAGAACGATTCAACCTTTCGAAAGCATCAACCGTTATAAAAACATTAGTTGCAACACTGAGCATACGAAGAAAGCATGATTATGATCATCACTTTGAAGAATTTTTTTCAAATTCTACATTGGCTGAAAATTAGATATTGAAATGAAAAAACCCAGGTCGTCAGAGTCATCGAAACAATCACTCATCTTAAAGCTGTGAAGACTTCTACCATAACTGTACTCATTGAACGCCTCGTTAGACGTTTTGGGCAAATCTCGCCAGGAAACAAAGAACTGTAAAAATCGAAGCTCACGGCAGAAGTAAGCTTTGGCAACAACAATGAAAGATACAAAAGACTAGAGGAACGCGGAAGGCTTGGCTCAGAACAAGGATGCTCCAGCAATGATTGAAAAGCTTAGCTCTTCTCAATATAAACAATGACATGCTGCGGAACCAGAAGCAGTAATAGAATGATTTAGTAAAATGAGCAAACAACGTACTGATTTTATGTTGTAAAGTAAATGTTGAAATATGTATCAAAAATAAAATTATAGTCTACAGTTACACATTTCTCAAATCAAGTACAAAGTTATATATCTAGTTCCACCCTAAACTTGTACTCTGGATCCCCTGTAACTGCTGACATACACCGATGACATCGATATCATTGGCCGAAACAGTCGCGTCGTTAGTTCCGCATTCTCCAGGTTGGGCAGAGAAGCGAAGCAAATGTGTCTGGTAGTGAACGAGGACAAGACGAAATATCTCCTGTCATCAAACAAACAGTCGTCGCATTCGCGACTTGGCTCCCACGTCATTGTTGACAGTCGTAACTTCGAAGACGTAGATAAGTTTGTCTATCTTGACCAGCATTTATCCCAACAACAACGTCAGCCTCGAAATCCAACGAGCATTGGCAACGACGAATACCGCACTCGATGAAACGATGAGCTGTACGACAAAATTAAGTAAACGATTTCTTCGGTGATTGCACCGTTGCCTTTGACAACAACCCATTTAAGATGTGTTGAAGATATCTCGTCAAATTAAAGCTTTTTCTATAGAAGATTTTAATAACGATCGTTCACTAGTTCGCATATTTAAAGATGGGCATGCCTAATTGCAGTTCAAGCAAGACGAAAATCATGTGATGTTTACGGAGAAGATGTTGGAGAATTCTTTGGATTGGAGAAGAATTTCTTTCCGGTAATTTCAATATTGAGTATGCACCACGTCCTGAAAGGACTCTTAAAGCCGATGTGGATAAAATAAAATCGTTGGTCGAAAAACAACTCGAAGGATTGCGGAAAGACTAAATGTGTCTGGCGCGGCCGTACACAAGCTAATGAAAATTATGGAAATAAAAAGTTGAAAGTTGTTTAGAGAAGGTTAGAAAGCACATCGTCATAATGGCATTTTCAAGCAAATATTTACCATTATAATGTAAAGTATGCTTTGGCTATAGGACAGTCGTATGATTATCACAAATTGGAAGTGCCAAGAATATCTAAGCCAAGATCACAAGAAGAAGAATCCTTTTTATTGCATCTTATTTGCTGCTGGAGAAAAATATTGCATAATGTTTTGCCCCAAGCCCTGAATCGAAGTGGGATTGTCCGCATAGACTTTAGACTTTACATATCCCAACAGGAAAATGTATAACGATGTGATATGACACGATCTTGGTGGTTAATCTACCGGCACAAAACGGGAAATTATCTGCTCACCGAAGTGTTCTCTCAATAAAACCTTTGATTGATGAGATGTGTGCAAAGTCGCGCCGCCTTGTTGAAACCAAATGTCGCCGAGATCACGAGCTTCAATTTCAGGCATCAAATAACTGGTATACGTAGGTTGCTATATATATTTCTGGCCTAATAATGTAAATAGGCATATTTATCAACGAAAATGTTTTTTTATTTTCTTTGTTTTTTGTTTTTTTTGTTTTTTGTTTTTTGTTTTGTCGATTCCTGTTTTGTATCGGTCTCATACGCATAGATCCATGATTCGTCACCTGTGACGATCTTATAAACGTCTTTTGAAGCACCGCGATCGTATTTTTTCAGCATTTCTTTACACTAATCCACACGAGCCTTTTTTTGAGCGATTGTCAAATTGTGCGGGATCCAACGAGAGCAAACCTTTTTTACGACCAGGTGTGCATGCAATATCGAATGTATGCTGGTGGGAGAAATGCATAGGCATGCCTCTATCTGAAGGTATGTTACATGACGGTCTTGCATTATCAGTTCACGTACGGCATCGATGTTTTCTGGCACAACGGCTGTTTTTGGACGACCTTCACGGAATTCGTCTTTGAGCGAGCGTCGGCCACGATTGAATTCGTTGTACCAGTTTTTCACAGTGCTATAGGATGGTGCTTCATAGCCATACAAAGATTTTAGTTCATCGATGCACTCTTGTCGTGATAATCCACGTCGAAAGTTGTGAAAAGTGATCGCACGAAAATGTTCACGAGTTAGTTCCATCTTTTGGCCGAGATGAATTTTTTAATTCCCTGTAAATAAAACAATTCACGATTAAATGACAAAACGTTCTGAGTAATGTTATGCTACAAAATGTCAAACTTTCCAATGAAGATGTCAGATTGCACCTGGCAACACTTAGTGTTGCCCTAGGCCAGAATATATATAGCAGCCCTCGTATAACGGTCACCAATTGCGGTTGCCTTCTCACAGGCAGCATTTTTGAAGAAATATGGACCGATGAGTCCACCGGCCCACAAACCACACCGAATTGTTGTTTTTTCTAGATAAAATGATAGCTCTTGAATCTCTTCAGGTTTTTGAGAAGTTATTTCAGAACAAAGTTGATATGTCTACATATTTGGAGATTGCACATGATCTGTCCAGACGACCTCAAAGAAAAATTTACTTTATAATTTTTAGACTTCGGTTCGGACGTGACTTCATTGCAACTTTGAATGCAAAAATTCTGTAATTATTTTCAAATAATAAGGCGGCTTATAGTTATGGTGCTAAGCTTAATCCAGAATAAAAAATAAAAAACATTAATTGAATAAGGATCTCTAGTCATTTTCTAGCTGTTTAATTTCCCACTCGTAAATGTACAAATGCCTAGTTAGTAATTAGTATTTCCGCGAAAGCACGCTCTATTCTATCTTTATAGATCTATTAGTAATTTGAGGTGCAATCTTTCCGCATAACGTCTAATAAAGTTATGTAATATGTGGATAAAGTAAATTATAACCTAAACGGTCATTACATACATAGTTTACATGAGCCGTTAATTCACTAGTATGGTGTTAATCAATTTTCCAAATACCTGTTTTATTACAAATACAGTAAACACTGCTATAAAAGCACTTTGAGTGTTTAATCGTTAATCGTGTGTAATTTAGCCTCAGAAGTTTAGATATTTGTTCGACATTGATGCGAAGAGGAACTGATGGTCTTGGGATGAACTCAATTGACTATTTTGAATAGGGTTCGTACCCAATTATAATGTCAATGGATAGATAAGCTTTGTAGAGATACTATATTCATGCTCAAACTTGCGCCTGAACAATTTACAAATCGTTGAACTTTATTAAGAAAATTCACGTTCTGTAAAGAATGTGTTTACGGTCAACATAATCGACCTACTGAGTTTTGAGACCCAACAGTCATTATTGGATAATATTCGACCGATAGAGCACGACCAGCTCGCAGTGAAGAAAATATAGCAGCCTTTGCTCAGTGTGTACACGAAGACCGTAGAGAGTCGATTTGGCGCCGTTCGCAGCAACTCGGACTGACGTATGGAACGACTTTACATCGAGATCTTAAATTGAAAGCATACAAAATAAAGCTTGTGCTTCCTTCTATGGGCTCTTCAAAAGTACCAGAAAAATCCGAAGTCTACATTTTGTACAGCGATGAGGCCCATATCTGGCTCAATAAAAGAAGAGAGAAGCGTTGAAGAGATTCGAGAGCTGCCATTTCACCCCGAAAAAACAACGGTTCGGGGTGGTTTGGGGGCCGGTGGAGTCATCGGTCCATATTTCTTCAAAAATAATGCCAGTTAGAATGTAACCGTCAATGGCGACCGTTATCGTGGCATGATAACAGAATATTTGATGATCTCGGCGACATTCTCGTCACCCTCTTTCTACACATCGTATCAATCAATGGATTTATTGAGAGAACACTTCGGTGAGCAAATAATTTCACGTTTTGCTCTGATCGATTGGCCACCAAGATCGTGTGATATCACAGGGATAGACTTTTCCTGTGGCGATATGTAAAGTCTAAAGTTTATGCGTACAATCCCGCTTCGATTCAAGCCTTAGAATAAAACAACACGCGTGTCATTCGTCAGTTACCAGTCGAAATGCTCAAACGAGTCATCACAAACTGGATTCAACAGATGGACCATCTGCGACTTAGCCTCACTTCTGGGAGCGATAATCTCCAAAAAAATATGTGCCAAAAAATGTTCTTTCGAGTGATAATAGACATTCTCCATTAAATTTGAAATGTCTGTGTTATTTCTTTAAAAAGGTAGGGAATCACGAAATGGATCACCACTTATTTATTCCATTTTTGAATATTGTGAAGTCGATTTCGCAATTTACTGCATCTCCCACTGTATCATATGGTCTATGTTTAATGCTATAGAATTCGTCTCAACGTTACATAAATTTTGTATCTCCAAATCAGTTGTGCAGGCTGTCGGAGCTTCGAGATTTCTTGATACACGGTTACCAATCAAGACGTTTTTATCCATGTTGAAATTAAATTTTATTCGTGGTGATAGGTATCCCACAATAGTTATAAGCACAAAGCTGGATTTAGTAGAAACTATCGTCCTTTGATGATAAAGGTGATCGATACCATTAGCAAACTGAGTCCTCCTCCGTTGCCGCGGCATCGACATGAGTCTGCCAACTAATATGGGAGTTGGTTCTGCATTAAAGCATAAATTCTTTGATAAATGACTATTGTTGAGTGGCGTCAAAACACTCGCCGTGTAGCGATTGGGATCATATGCATACAGAATTTATAAAAAATTCGCAACCTGTGACCTGTCCGGTTTCCTACAGCTCGGCAACCACAGGTTATTCAACATCCGCAACCATAAAACTTGCCATTTCTCAAAACTTTCGGACCCCATAGCACACATTTCGACAACTTTCCTTCTTACTCCTAGTTTTCTGTTCCTCCCTACAAAGGTTTGTTATAGATATGACTGCACCGGAATTTATAATAGTCATATAGAAAGTACCTTCTGAGGCGACATTTCATATCTAGTTATTCTATTTCTTTTTTCTTTTTTTTTTTTGTTTGGTTCCCTGAATTAAAACCTTTTTTGCTTTGAACGAAAAATTGATTCCTGCATAAGTCGAGCCATTGAATCGGAGAGAAAGTGTGGAGTAGAGAAGCATCGAGGGGCAACGAGGATTAACCTCAGAAGTATAGTCGTGTGATCTAAAAAATCGACTGAAAGATATATTAAAAATAATCTCTATTTAGAATGCTATCTCCCTGTAAATAAAATTCAATAACCAAGACTCTAATCTACCACAAATGAAATATCCATGGCACGCCTACTTTGCATCTAACATAAACTTCGCAAGACCAATAAGTCTTTTGTTTTTTACGCCATCCCTTTTTTTGCTTAAAGTTTCTATAAATGAGAATGGCTACTGCAAGACAACTATCGATAACAGCACCGGTAAATAACCGAAAAGCGCTACTAGAAATTCGCTCTGTTAAACCTTTAAAATTGGGAAAACTAACCGAAACACTTGTGTTCATGTGGCGTTTCATCCCTTTCTTACGCATAGAGCAATTGAGTAGCCGCTGTGTTAGTATTCAAGCTAATTTTTTCAATGCCCTGAAGATCCGGTAGTTGTGATTTGCTGGGTCGCATCCAACTTCATTCCTATACTCCCATATTTTCAAAACGCCCTACATAATCCAAATAATTTTGTAATCTTTAAAAACAATTCAATTCAAATACTATGGCAACGCTTTATTCTCAATCAGCTGATACAAAATATTTAATTTTAACCTCTATTCTCAATTTGTTATTAATAAACTTTAGCTGTTAGAAATACAAGTGGCATACAATATTTCATGCTGGAGACATTTTAAAAAACAATACAACCTTTGGTTATCACTGAGAATGATAGTGAATAAGGCCAAGGTGTGTTTCAAACAATTACAAGTGGTATGAAAAAGAAAGATACAATGCTATCAATAGGAACTATCAACTGGCTATTTGTGTGCGGACTGGCATTTTGTTTAGGAGGAGTAGTTGTGTTGAGTTTCATGCCTTTGGGTTCAGGTAATGCTACTTCATTAAAAAAATACAGGTGTATATGTGCTTAAAATCAACGAAATTGCTTTTATTTTCATAGATTGCATATGTCCACTTAGCCGCGGTCAAAAGAAGACAAGCTCCGCATTGTACAATGTGCATTCTGAGTTAGATGGCACCGAGCTGAAAGCGGAGCACAAGTTAGCTGTGTTAGTGCCATTTCGTGATCGATTCGAAGAATTGCTACAATTTGTGCCACACATGACAAAGTTCCTTAAACGTCAAGGAATAGTTCACAAAATATTTCTGCTGAATCAAGTAGACCGGTATCGCTTTAACCGTGCTTCACTTATAAATGTTGGTTTTCGTTTCACAAGTGAAGTGTATGACTATATTGCAATGCACGATGTGGACTTATTGCCGATCAACGACGCCTTGTTTTATAAATATCCCAGCGCAGCTGGTCCACATCATATAGCAGCACCTGAATTACATCCCAAGTATCACTACGAAACATTTGTTGGTGGTATTTTGTTGGTGCGTTGTGAACACTTTAAACAAGTAAATGGGATGTCGAATAAATACTGGGGTTGGGGTTTGGAAGATGACGAATTCTATGTGCGTATTAGAGACGCTGGTCTAAGAGTTACGCGACCAGAGAATATCAATACTGGAGTCAACGATACATTCAGGTATTTAAAAACTAAATATTTATTACAAAAACCCACTAATATACTTACTTTGTTACAGTCATATACATAATCGTTATCACCGCAAACGCGATACACAAAAGTGTTTTAATCAAAAAGAAGTTACACGTAAACGTGATCGACAAACAGGTCTGAATACATTAAACTACAAAATACTGAAAGTCCATGATATGTCTATAGATGGTATCTCGATAACTGTTTTGAATATTCTGCTCGAATGTGACATTAAAGAAACGCCGTGGTGTGATTGTTCCGGTAATGCCGCAGCCGCTTCCGCGGTGTCCACATGATTGTTTTTGAGTCAATCAACTGTGCTATAAACTCGCAATATAGTTGTCATCTATCATTTTGTATGAATTTAGTTAAAATTAAAATTTAATTTATAGTTCCTTAGTTCAATAAAAGTGACTTAAATCATTGACAGAGGTGAAGTAATTTTAGCTTGTAGCAGCCAGAGGGAAACGTCGATGAATCTTTAGAAGAGATGAGATGAAGGATTTATCATTGTTCGTCTGTCCTTATACACCCGAACTAGGCCCTCAGCTTTCGAGATATCTTTATTTGTGAAGAATGTTATAGCTTCGGTATAACTGAAATAAACGTTTTTGTTTGCATACACTGCCTGAGTGAGTTCAAAGTTAAAAAAAATGGCTCCAGCAATTTGCAAAAAGCATTTTTGAATCACTATGCCTTGAAGCTATCGTTTCAGTTATTTTTTATGCATATAATTTTGTAGTTTATAAATAAATATAATTAAATTTTATATAAATGAGTGCAAACGACTTTAAAATCAAACATTTTCATACCTTGGTATACACACACATAGTTGTATTTTTGAATATTAAATGTCCTATATAGTTTCTTAGTTCAATATAAAAGTTATATGCATCTACACCATTAAACCTATTTTAATAAACATGAACCATGCCGTAGAGGAATGTCCAAAAAAGCACGTATGTACATAAGCCGCCCATGAAGTTGTTGGTGAGCAAACTTTGGCGATTGATGAAAAATTTGCGCCACTGTGTGCCAGATTTTGCCAAAACCAACAGCCACAAAACGAATACTGATAAGAAGTAAAACAAAAATCCAAGCAGTCCATTCAGTCCCAAAATACCTGCAAAATAGATTTTTGTTATTAATGCCCGGTTATAGACATAATTCTTAAAAATATATGCTTACCTGCAGCACAACCGGATAGTGCAGCCATGGAAGTACGGCAATATTCTACAGCAGAAATATTACCGCGGATGGCAGCCTCACTATAAGCGACAATCTCGCCAGTTTTTGTTGCTAATCTGCCACTCATATTTGCAATATTAATTTAATTTGTAGAATGCAAAATATTTCGTTTAGAGTAATGCCGTGTTAATTTGTTAATTGAGGTAAGCGAATGTCAATAAACAGCTGTTTGCATTTAAATCGATATAGAAGTTATCGATAAAAGTAAAATTTATGTGCGGGAGAGACTGAAAGTTTTTAAAGTTTGGAAATTTTTTAACAATATATTGTTGTTGTCAATTTTTAGACTTTCATATTATTGATTTCAACTATTATTTTTTTAGTTCTTTAATAGAACGTCGTAAAAGCATTGATATAGCATTTATGCTCACGAAACACAGCTAGGCCAGCTAGCCTGGCTAGGCTATCCACAGCTGATAACGTTGGTTTCTTGTGTAATCGAGTTTGGAATGACATTGGAATAATTTTTACATATATACACATATACTTATATAAATAAAATTAAATTCAAATTCAAACTCAAGTTTTTTATATAATGTTTGAAAAGTCCTGTTAATTAAGTATTTAAAAGTAAATTGAAGGTTTGAAAATTAATAAGAGATTTTGTGATACTAAAATTTTCTAACATGTAGCTACAGAGTATAATAGTTTTGTTCAATCAACTGTTATATATGCATATGTATGTACATATATGTATTTAGGATCAGGATGACGAGACGAGTCAAAATCCGGGTGACTGTTTGCCTGACTGTTCATGCAAGACGTAACTTAAGTGAAAGTTAAAATATCGTGGTACAATTGTTCCTTTATGATGAACAGAATAGGCATTAATCGAAACGTAAGCCGTACCATTTACCATTATGATGGAAACTTACTGGTATTGGGCAAACATTGTCTTCATTATTGCATATGTATAATTATGAAATACATTCATTTTTGTTGAAATGCCATTTTGCCTTTGCCAGCAAAGGCCATGTAAAACATTTATCTGAATAATGCTTATTCCTTCCCGCGACGGTCCGTTGGGAATCTAAATCTGATGCAAGAACAATAGCTTATAAAAATGTTTTTTTTTTTGAGACATAAAAATTAAACCCAAATTTACAGCGTGTGCATGCTGAGTGCTTACTCATGCTTAGTCCTCCTTTTCCATCAAACGAAAACACATACTTTTACATTTCATACAATAATTTATTATCGTCTTTTATTTCGAACAAAATATAAAAAATTATTATAATAATATTTACTTATATATAATATCGTATTAAGTTATAGCTAAAACTGAGTTATAAAAAAAAAATAAAAAATTGATAATAGAAATAATTGTTCAGTTTAATATCTACAATTGCGATTACACGCGCGAATATATTCATTATTTCATTATAGTTTATTTATAATATTAATATTGATTTAAGCCCAATTCTTGTCTGACAAGTGCGAATTGTACAGATTATGCTACATTTACATATTGGTAAATAAAAAACGGAAGAAAAGTCAAAACGCTGTAAAGGATCATTTTTAAAGTATAATTAGCTTGAGAAATCCAAGAGCTGTGCGCACACAATTTCTTATGCCTATGTATGTGTGTGTGTGCGTGTTATTGCATATTGAATTACTTATACTTTAGTTTTACTTTTTATATAAAATCTAAGTGTTTGTTTTTTTATTAATATTTGTGTACTGTTGTTGTGTTGCAATTATTATATTATGTTCGCAAGTGTTGCATAATATGTCTGTTTGTGTAGTAAGTTCAGTTATTGGTATATTACTTTCCGTTAATCTGCATATACTACGGTTTATGCGTTTAATTGTAGATATAACTAAGCAGTTTTATTTCTATGAACTATTCGCTGTGTTTTTGTTTTTATTTTTACTTTAATTGCATAATTCGTATTTTTTATTTATTTTTTTTTTATAAATATACTATATATATTTTTAATACATTTTTTTGCTGTTTTAACCTAGGTGAATAAAAAAGTGAATATCTCGGGTGTTCTACGTACGTGTCGCCCGTGGAAATTTCACTGCTAAAGCTCAAGTGACTGAAAATTGCATTAAAAAGTTACTATTTTCGCTAATGCTAAGTGCGTACGCGCTTTAATCGTTAATTATTAATTATTTATAGTTGCCGCATGCTATACATACCAATGCGTGTATGTATGTATGTGTATAGTTTTACTTATTTACTTTCATTTACGTTTCGTTGCATTTAGTGTAGAAAATTTCATTGCTATTGTGATTTGTGTTGTTGCAATTACATACAGTTACATATATAAACTTACATTCGTACGTATTTTGTTTATTATTAATTGTTTGCTATTAAAGACTATGCGTTTAACATTAAGGTTAAAAAATTTTCAATCAGTCGAGCATTAGTGATATATACGGTTTTATTATATTTTTATTTATTTTTTTATTCATAATTTTATTTTTATGATTATTTTTTATTTTTATATTTATTTTTTATTTATATATACTTGTGTTTACTAAACTATAATATATTCATATGTGTTGCTTTAACTTTATTACAAAACGTTTCTCTGCTTCGTGCACTGACAAAGTTTTACGCCTACGCGCTCAGCTCGCTCTGCCACGCCTTAAACGCTTGCTAGACGGCTAGTCTCATGCTTATTACAATATACAGTTATTATTTTTAATATGCTTAAAAGTATTTGTGCGCATGTGTTAGGGGTAGAACTAAGCTAGGAGCGCATAAAATCAAATGACTCAGCAATTTCATGCGTTAAGGAAAAAAATTATTTTGAAAAATCGTTTAGCAACGCATTAAGGAAACAGAAAGCGAGTTTTTTGAAATTTTTAAATATAATTAAAAAAAATTTCATTAATTTGAAAACAAAAAATTAATTTGAAAAAATAAAAGAATTATTTGGAAGAAAAATTTAATTAATTATTAAAATTAAAAAATAATTTTGAAAATTAATTAAATTTTTTTAAAATAATTTTAAAAATTAATTAAGAACAATTTTTAAATTATTTTGAAAAAATTTTAAAACATAATTGTAAAACCAAAAATTAAAATTTTAAAAAATAATTCGAAAAAAAATTAAAAATTGATTGCTTCGTTTTTTTCTCGTTGTTGCTCGTACAATTTAAGAAGACTAGTAGCAACATTAAAATATATATATTTTTATTAAAAAAGTTCGTTGCAAGTGTCGCATATAAAAATTAGTAAAAATCATAGTCTACAATTAGGCGCTAGCGCATGTCTAGCATAGTGGTTAAATATATGTATATATCGAATACAAATATAGTTAATGGCAAAGTTTTTACAATTCATAACGTTATTCTTTGTGGCAGCCACAATATGCGTGCCAAACGACGCATGCGGGTTGGTGTTTTCGCTTTTAACATATTTTTTTTTAGTGAGAGTCTCTTGAATTTATATTTTACATATGTCTAACGGTTATTTTCTTTTCTTGCACGTCGTGCCGCTGCAATCGTGCGCACACAAAGAACCACGTTACAAATATTACTAAAATTTATTATATATTTTTTTATAATATAAAATTACGTTAGGTTCGTTTGCTTGCTTTGCTTTTGTTGTTGTGTTTTTTTTTACAATTACAAATTACAAACGAAAATTTCGCTTAAGTAAGTGCGTCCTTAATTACAAAATTGTTAATTGCACCTATACTAGGTATACAGCACAATATCACTGGTTGTTTGCTCGTATGCTAGTTCGACAAAAACAAAAACAAAAAAAAAAATAATATTTATATATAAATATAGTATATACCTATTAAATATAATAATAATAAGGGTTTGTGTGTTCAAAGCAAAAATAACGGAGCTACATATACAACACATACGCAGATATGTATGTAGGTATGTGTGCCCAACTCATTTTTCGCCTCGAAAACGTTCGTTTTTTATTTTTGTTTCTTCTTCTTTTTTTTGTTTTGCATAGTTTCCTTCGTCTCTTCAATATTTGCTTCGACTTCTCCATAATTCCATAATGTTTCATTGTGATTTTGGCACCGGGATTGCAGATTCATTTAAGTTCACTAGTCTTGCTTTGTGTTTGTGTTTGAGTGTGTGTGTGCGTGTTCTTTATCTGCTGTGTTGTATGCGTAAGCGTTAATGCTTAGCGATTATTTCATCTCTTCCGGCCGGTCGCCACGACAGCCATCACCTGCTGCATCGTGGGCTCGGGCACGCACGCCTGAGGATCACATTTCATCTTTCCATCGCCGCCGCAACTGCAAATATTTTACAAAAACAAAAAGGAAATGACAAAAGTCATCACATCAGTTTCACGCTTTGGCAAATAGCAATAGTAAATAATGTAAATGATCAAAATGCAATACTCACGTGCAATTGATGCAGGGACCGCTCGTCGATTCGATCTTCTCGCCAACCTTGTATGATCGGCCGTTGATCAGACAGCCGTTACGTTGCACCGCACCGCCATACGAGTGGTGCAGGAAGTGTGGCGGCAGTGTTGTGCTTGTCGTTGTCGTACTGGTGGTGATATTCAGTACGGTTGCCATCGACACGGGACATTCGTATCGTGGACAACAGAAACCAGAGATCGGTTCCTCGTGACAGCCGGCAATTGGTGGCGGGCAAGATTGTTGCAAGCAGATAATGTCGCTTCGGAAGCAGAAGCAGAAATCGCAGGGATCGTCGCGTGGTATTTGCTGTGCGGACACGTAAAGTTTGCCGCCATAGCGACAGGTGCCGGGACCGAAGACCTCAGATTCGTCTTCGTCGGGATATTCATCGTTGTAGGATGGATATTGGCCGTAGACGGGTGCCGGTGGTGGATAGTGTGTGATTGTGGGTTGTGTTGTAACGAGCACATCACTGGCGATGAGATTTGTGGGTGTGGTGGTTTCCGTAAGAATTTCGGATTGCGCAGTTGTATTGGCGACGACATCAACTCTGCTGTCGATAGCTGGCGTTGGCAGTGTGGTAACAATATGTGGGAATAGCGGATGTACAGTTGTGATGCCTTGTTTCTCTTCTGAACTGACTTCAGCTTCTTCTTCAGATGTTTCTGTCTTCTCAGTAGAGCTGGCGGGCACTGCTTCTTCAGGAGTGTGTTGCTTATCGCCTTCTGTTTCGGCCACAGGTTGCACAGTTGCTGTTTGTTGTTCTTCGCCAACATCGGTTTCTGGTTTGGTTGCTGTTGGCTGCTTCTCCGTTTCCGATTCAGCTTCAGTCGTAGGTGGTACTGATGCAGTTTCTTTATCCTCATCGACTTCACCTTCCGGTTTGCTCGTGGCTGATTCTTTTTCGAGTTCGGATTCAGGAGCGGCTGTTGCAGTAATCTTTTCTTCATCAGATTCGACCTGAGGTTTAGCTGTCGCTGATTGTACTTCCTCTTCGGACTCAATTTCAGGTTTAGCTGTTGCAGGTTGTTTCTGTTCTTCCGATTCGATTTCAGGAGCACCTGTTGCAGGTTGTTTTTGTTCTTCGGATTCGATTCCAGGAGCGGCTGTTGCTGGGATCTTTTCTTCATCAGATTCGACCTGAGGTTTGGCTGTCGCTGGTTGTTCCTCCTCTTCGGACTCAATTTCAGGTATAGCTGTAGCAGGTTGTTTTTCTTCGTCGAAACCGACTTCAGGAGTGGCTGACGCTGGGTACCCAGGCTTAGCTGTCGCTGGTTGTTCCTTCTCTTCGGAGTCGATATCAGGTTTAGCAGTTGCAGGTTGCTTTTCTTCTTCAGATTCGATTTCAGGAGCACCGGTTGCTGTGATCTTTTCTTCATCAGATTCGACCTGAGGCTTGGCAGTCGCTGATTCTACATCTTCGGATTCAATTTCAGGTTTAGCTGTTGCAGGTTGTTTTTCTTCGTCGAAACCGACTTCAGGAGTGGCTGATGCTGGGTACGCAGGCTTAGCTGTCGCTGGTTGTTCCTCCTCTTCGGATTCCATTTCAGGAGCGGCTGTTGCATGAATCTTTTCTTCATCAGATTCGACCTCAGGTTTGGCTGTCGCTGGTTGTTCCTTCTCTTCGAATTCGATCTCAGGTTTACCAGCTGCCGGCTGTTTTTCTCCTTCTGATTCGGCTTCAGGAGTAGCTGTTACTGTGATCTTTTCATCATCAGATTCAACCTGAGGCTTAGCTGTTGCTGGTTGTTCCTCCTCTTCGGACTCGATTTCGGGTTTAGCAGTTGCAGGTTGTTTTTCTTCTTCTGATTCAACTTTAGGAGCGGCTGTTGCTGGCTGTTCTTCTTCAACTTCGGCCTCAGGCTTAGCTGTTGCAGATGGTTTGTCAGATTCAACTTCTGGAGCGACTGACGCCTGGATCTCGGATTCAATTTGAGGCTTAGCTGTCGCTGGCTGTTCTTTCTCTTGGGATTCAATTTCAGGCTTAACTGTTGCAGGTTGTTTGTCTTCTTCAGATTCGGCAACGGGAGCGGCTGTTGCTGAGATCTTTTCTTCATCAGATTCGACCTGAGGTTTAGCTGTCGCTGATTCTACCTCTTCTTCGGATTCAATTTCAGGCTTAACAGTTGCAGGTTGTTTGTCTTCGTCGAACCCGACTTCAGGAGCGGCTGATTCTGGGTACGCAGGCTTAGCTTCGGATTCGATTTCAGGAGCGGCTGTTGCAGGAATCTTTTCTTCATCAGATTCGACCTGAGGCATAGCTGTCGCTGGCTGTTCTTCCTCTTCGGATTCAATTTCAGGCTTAGCTGTTACAGGTTGTTTGTCTTCTTCAGATTCTGTAACGGGAGCAGCTGTTGCTGAGATCTTTTCTTCATCAGATTCGACCTGAGGTTTAGCTGTTGCTGATTCTACCTCTTCTTCGGATTCAATTTCAGGTTTAACAGTTGCAGGTTGTTTGTCTTCGTCGAACCCGACTTCAGGAGCGGCTGATTCTGGGTACGCAGGTTTAACTGTCGCTGACTGTTCCTCCTCTTCGGATTCGATTTCAGGAGCAGCTGTTGCAGGAATCTTTTCTTCATCAGATTCGACCTGAGGCTTAGCTGTCGCTGGCTGTTTCTCATCCTCGGATTCAATTTCAGGTTTAGCAGTTGCAGGTTGTTTTTCTTCTTCTGATTCAGTCACTGGAGTGGCTGTAGCTGGGATCTTTTCTTCATCAGATTCGAACTGAGGTTTGCCGGTCGCTGATTCTACCTCTTCTTCGGATTCAATTTCAGGAGCACCTGTTGTAGGTTGTTTTTCTTCTCCGGATTCAACAGCAGGAGCGGCTGTTACTGTGATATCGGATTCAACTTCAGGCTTAACTGTCGCTGGTTGTTCCTCCTCTTCGGATTCGATTTCAGGTTTAGGTGTTGCAGGTTGTTTCTCTTCTTCGGATTCGACTGCAGGAGTGGCTGTTACTGTGATCTCAGATTCAACTTCAGGCTTAACTGTCGCTGGTTGTTCCTTCTCTTCGGATTCAATTTCAGGTTTAGCTGTTGCAGGTTGTTTCTCTTCAGATTCGACTCCCAGTGCGGCTGTTGATGTCTCAGATTCGACTTCAGGCTTAACTGTCGCTGTTGTTGTTGGTTGTTCCTCCTCTTCGGATTCGATTTCAGGTTTAGGTGTTGCAGGTTGTTTCTCTTCTTCGGATTCGACCGCAGGAGCGGCTGTTACTGTGATCTCAGATTCAACTTCAGGCTTAACTGTTGCTGGTTGTTCCTCCTCTTCGGATTCGATTTCAGGTTTAGCTGTTGAAGGTTGCTCCTTCTCTTCGGATTCGGTTTCAGGTTTAGCTGTTGCAGGTTGTTCTTCTTCTTCAGATTCGACCTGAGGTTTGCTTGCGGCCGGTTGTTCCTCTTTTTCAGATTCAGTTACAGTTTCGGCTACCTCAACCAAAGGTTTGCCCGTGGTGTGTTGCTCTTCCTTGACTGTATCTATTTGCGGAACAGCAGTGGTGAATTCTCGTTCATCGGCGACGCCTTGTGGTTTAGCTGATGTTGGTTTCTCTTCTTCCTTTTCGGGTTTCGATGTTGCTGCTGCTTCCTCAGCTTCGGTTTCTGGAGCAGCTGGAGTAGGTTGTTTCTCCTTAGCTGCCTCATCTAACGCTGGTTGAGCTTCCTCGCTGATTTCAGGTTTCGTAGTCTCTTCCTCGGTTGTAGACTTATCTGTAACTGCAACCATGTCTGCGCCCACAAATTGTGGTTTCAAAGCGGGTTCAATGGTTATATCCTCAATATTTTCGCCTTCTTCACCTGAAGCTTCCAACTCGTCCTTGGATGGCTCAATGGGTTTAATAGCACTTTCAGTAGTGCTATGCAAGATATGATCCGTAACGAATTCTCCAATATGTTGTACTTTATGTTCAGTTGTGCTCTCTTCTTCTGATTCTACTGATGTATCGCTTTCCTCTACTGATTCTAAATCAGCTATTACTGCTGGAGCTGGAGTAACATTTGTGTCTTCTAGAGATGGTACAACAGGTTGAACGGTGGCTTCTTCGATGTCCAAGTCCAAGCGAGGAGCAATTGTAATACCTTCGCTTTCGACCTCAGTTGGAGGAATAGTAGTGTGTTTATCTGCTTTATGAATCTCAGAGTCATCCGTTTCTTTCTTGCTGTCATCAAAACCGATTCCAGCGTCCACTCCAGGAGCAACAGTAGCTCTCTCGAATTCCTCATCGGCCACAGGAGCGGTTGTGACTTTTTCATGATCAACATCTTGAGCTCCAGGAGCAGATGTAACTTCTTGAGGCTGTTCAGCAGTTGGAACAGACGTGACTTTAGTTGCAGATTCAGCATGAGGGGTAACCGTGGTTCTTTCAAAGTCTTCCTTTTCGGGTTCTTCTGCAGTTGGAGTTGCAGTGGTCTTTTCAATACCTTCGACATCAAGAGCAGGAGCAAGAGTAGTACTTTCCAAAAATTCATCACCCCCAACATCAGGAGTAACGGTTTCCTTTTCAGATACCGCACTACTAGGAGTAACAGAGATTTTATCGGCTTCTTCGATTTCAGGAACTTCGTCAATTTCGATTGTGGGCGCGGCAGTAGATATTTCAGCTTCGTCGACTTCAGGTGTGGTTGTAACCTTCTCAGCACCTGCCTTAACATGGTCAACATCACTAGGCTTTTCAACTTTTTCGGTGCCAGGAGCGGCGGTAACTTTGTCGATTTCTTCAGTTTCAGGAACTTCATCCTTTGCGAGTCCAGGAACGACGGTACCCTTTTCAAGTTCTTCGATATCAGGAACAATAGTAACCTTATCCACACCTTCGAATTCAGGAGCAAGAGTAGTTTTCTCCAAAAATTCACCTTCTTCGTGTTCAGGTGCGACAGGAGCCTTTTCAGTGACTCTGTCAATATCTTCAATTTCTGGTGTACGGGTAGTTTTCTCTGCGGCTTCGGCATAAGACGTGTCAGGAGAGGCCGTAGTTTTTTCGGCTCCTTCGGTTTCCTGTGCAGGAGCAACTGTTGATTTCTCAGTATCCTCCAAAGTAGGTGCAGCAGTGATCTTTTCAACACTTTCGAATTCAGGAGCAAGAGTAGATTTTTCCACACCTTCAGCTTCCTGTGCACCAGGACCTGCGGTAACATGTTCAATTTCTTCTGTAACTGGAGCAGATGTAATATTTTCGCCTTCCTGCACATCACTGATCTTTTTAAGACCTTCCTCAATTTCGGGAGCCGCAGTGACCTTTTCACCTTCTTCAACGCTTTCACCTTCTGATGTAACTTGTCCACTTCCCTCAGCTTCTTCAATTTCAGGAGCTGCAGTAGTTTTGTGAATACCTTCGATTTCAGGAGTAGCAGTAACCTTTTCACCTTCTGATGTAACCTGTCCGCTTCCCTCGGTTTCCTTGATTTCAGGAGCTGCAGTAGTTTTGTGAACATCTTCGATTCCAGGAGCAGCTGTGACCTTTTCACCTTCTTCAACAGTCTCTCCTTCAGGTGTAATCTGTCCGCTTCCCTCCGCTTCTTCGATTTCAGGAGCTGCAGTAGTTTTGTGAACATCTTGGGTTCCAGGAACACCTGTGACCTTTTCTCCTTCTTCAATGCCTTCACCTTCTGATGTAACCTGTCCGCTGCCTTCGGCTTCCTCGATTTCAGGAGCTGCAGTGGTTTTGTGAACATCTTCGATTCCAGGAGCAGCTGTGATCTTTTCTCCTTCCTCAATACTTTCGCCTTCAGATGTAATCGGTCCACTTCCCTCGGCCTCTTCGATTTCAGGAACTGCAGTAGCTTTGTGAACATCTTCGATTTCAGGAGCAATAGTGGCCTTTTCACCTTCTTCAACCTGTCCACTTCCCTCGCCTTCCTCAATTTCTGGAGCTGCAGTAGCTTTGTGAGAAGTTTCGATTTCAGGAGCGGTAGTGACCTTTTCGGCCTCCGCAACACTTTCGGTTTCTTTTTCATCTGTATCCTTGGTAGGAGCGGCAGTACCCGATTGTCCTTCAATATCCAAGTCAAGACGTGGAATACCAGTAAATGATGGAACTTCTCCTTCTTCAGGAGCTTGGGTAACCTTTTCAACTTCATCAATAACAGGGGCAGAAGTGACCTCTTCAGGTTCTTCACCAACTGGAGAAGCGGTAGCTTTATCGGCTTCTTCGGCGATGGCAGCAACAGTTGTTTTCTCAATTTCTTCGACAGTTGGACTAGCGCTAATCTCCTCACCTTTCTCGGCAGTAGGTTCAGCAGTAACCTTTTCTACGCTTTGGTCCAGAGGAGCGGATGTTGTCTTTTCTATACCTTCAGTACCAGGAGCAGAAGTTTCTTTCTTTTCTTCTTCGAAGGTAGGAACAGCAGAGGCATCAGTACTAGTCTCCACATCTTCAACAGCGGGAGAAGCTGTTGTTCTTTCCCCTTCTTCTGGAATAGTAGCACTAGTTGTCTTTTCAATTTCCACCTTTTCTTCTTCTTCGGCAGCAGGAGCGGAAGTAATCTTTTCAATTTCTTCGTCAATAGAAATGGGAGTAACTTTTTCGAATTCCTCATCAACTGGACCAGTAACAGCCTCCCCAAATTCTCCACTAATGGGCTTCTCGGGTTCTGCAGCGGCAGGAGTACTAGTTGTTTTCTCGATTTCATCGCTTGCTGGAACAATTGTGATATGCTCAACTTCCTTCTCTTCATCGCCAGACACAGGGGCTGAAGTAGTCTTTTCAATTCCACCGACAGCAGGAGCAGAAGTGACTTTCTCGAATTCTTCATCAACAGGAATAGCAGTGGGCTCCTCAGCTTCTCCACCAGCAGTCTTTTCGGGTTCTTCAGAGGCTGGAATAGAATGTCCTTCCTCATCGATACTAGGTGCAGCGGTAACCTTTTCAGTTTCTTCAAGGCCAGGAGCAATAGTAGCCTTATCACTTTCTTCACCCACAATAGTAGCAGTAGGTTCTTCAGCTTCTTCACTAATAGCTTTCTCAGGCTCTGCAGTGGCAGGAGTTCTTGTCGTCTTCTCAATTTCTTCGATTGCTGGAACAGTTGTGACACCGTCCTTATCTTCATCGCCAGAAATAGGAGCAACGGTAACCTTTTCAATGCCTTCGATAGCAGGAGCAGAAGTAACCTCATCAATTTGTTCAGACTCTGGAGCGGTTTCTTCTTTTTCAGTAGCAGCAGGAGTAGCAGTGACGCTTGCTTCTTCAGCGGATGTTGCAGTAGCACCCTCGGAAATGTCTTCAATTCCAGGAGCTGTTGTTGGTTTCGCTTGTTCTTCAGCAATTGGGGTAGCTGTAGCTCCTTCAATTTCTGTTGTAGGTATCGAAGTAACCTTCTCTGGTATTTCTTCCATTGAGGTAGAGGTGACCTTTTCATGACCTTCAGAAACAGGGGCGACTGTAGTCTTTTCAATATCCTCACCGACGGTAACCGGTTCAGAAACTTCTTCCTTTTCCCCTTCATCGAATGCTGGACGAGATGTCGGCTTCTCGACCTCCTCAGAAACTGGTGACACTGTTGCCTTTTCGACGTCTGAAACTGTTTCTTCTTCAGGTACAGCAGTAACCTTTTCACCTTCATCGAATGCTGGACGAGATGTTGGTTTCTCAACCTCCTCAGAAACTGGTGACACTGTTGCCTTTTCGACGTCTGAGACTGTTTCTTCTTCAGGTACAGCAGGAACCTTTTCACCTTCATCGAATGCTGGACGAGATGTTGTCTTCTCGACCTCCTCAGAAAATGGTGACACTGTTGCTTTTTCGACGTCTGAAAGTGCTTCTTCTTCAGGTACAGCAGTAACCTTTTCACCTTCATCGAATGCTGGACGAGATGTTGGTTTCTCAACCTCCTCAGAAACTGGTGACACTGTTGCCTTTTCGACGTCTGAAAGTGCTTCTTCTTCAGGTACAGCAGTAACCTTTTCACCTTCATCGAATGCTGGACGAGATGTTGGTTTCTCAACCTCCTCAGAAACTGGTGACTCTGTTGCCTTTTCGACGTCTGAGACTGTTTCTTCTTCAGGTACAGCAGGAACCTTTTCACCTTGATCGAATGCTGGACGAGATGTTGGCTTCTCGACCTCCTCAGAAACTAGGGATTCTGTTGCCTTTTCGACGTCTGAAACTGCTTCTTCAGGTACAGCAGTAACCTTAGCGCCTTCCTCAGCAGTTGGAGCAACTGTAGTCTTTTCAATTTCAGTGATTTCAGGAATTTCGTGATCAATAGTGGCTTTGTCTTCTTCCACGGTTGGAACACCTTCTTCTTCAGGTTTAGCAGTAACCTTCTCAACTTCCTCAGCACCTGGAACACCTGTACCAGTTTCAACGTGTCCAGCGTCCACGATGGGTGCGACAGTAGTCTTCTCTGCTTCAGTTTCAGCAACGACAACAGGTGCGATAGGTGACTCTGTAGCTGCCTCGATATCCTCTTCACTTTCGGTAATCGATGCGGTTTGATCAATTTCTGGAGCAGCTGTACCTTCTACAATTGGTTCTTCTTCTTCCTTGACATGAGACATTGGCTGTTCAGTAGAAGCAGCAGGTATGTGAATATCTGAGATAGGAGCAACTGTTGGCTGTTCTTCATCCTGTGCAATGGGCGCAGTAGTTGCTGCAGTTTCTTGTGGTTCACAGATGTATGCGGGACAGCATTTGGTGGAGCTTGCTTGATCGATAACACATCTGCTAATATCTGCTGGGATATCGCACTCAACCTTCTGGCAAACAACAATGCTGCTAACACATTTGCAAGATATATCACACTCGTCCGCCGTTGGTATAATTGTATTATTTTCGTAAGTTCTGTGGCCGACCAAACAGTCACCTTCTCCTGGTATAACAGCTGGCAATTGCATATCAGGTATTTCCTCTTCTGAACTTGAGATTTCTGTAGATTGTTGTGTTGATACCTCAGCTTCTGCAGACTCAGTTGATTCTTCGCTGCCCTCCTTACTGACCTCGGTGCTTGTGGGTTTCTCTTCCTCCTCTTCAGATACAACAACAATTGGTTGTTTAGTGGTGACTTCTTGTTCCATAACTTCTGTGGACTCCTCAGCACTTTCTTTCTCAACAACAGGCCGCTGCGTAGTGGATTTCTCTGGCTCTTCTCCTGATACAACAACGATTGGTTGTTTGGTGGTGGCTTCTTGTTCAGCAACTTCTGTGGACTCCTCAGAACTTTCTTTCTCAACAACGGGCCGCTGTGTAGTGGTTGGTTTCTCATGTGCAGCACTAGCTTCTTCAGATGTTTCTGTTGATTCCTCACTTTCGACAGTCTCAGCGCTTGCATCTTCACCGGACTCCTTATCAGCTTTCGTAGGCGTGGATACAGTAGTTGGTATTTCTGCGATTGCTGGTTGAACTGTCGTTGCTGCCTCATCGCTAATCGGTTTACCTGTTTCAGTATCAATTCTGTCGGCAAATTCAACTGTTGGCTTATGTTCCACATGAGTACTTGGAACTGTAGTGACCTCTTCCTCAGCGGCTGGCTCAGCGGTAGCCTTGTCATGCTCGTCAATGTCAATGCCAATACGTTTGGTGCCATCAGGTCCAGCTGTTGTTCCATATACATGCTCAGCAGCTTCAGTACTTGTCGGTTCCTCTTCCGTCTTCTGCTCTTCAACAGGTGCTTCGGTCGCAATTTCAGATTTAACTGTGGTAACACGCTCAATATCCTCAATCCCTTCTTCCTTTTGTGCTTCTTCAGATTCTGCTGTTACCGCTGTTTCAGTGGCACCAATTGCTGCCACATCAGGAGTTGAAGTAGTAACTTGATCGGCAGGTTTACCTTCCACTTCTTGTTCGGCTTCGACCTCGGGCTTATCGGTGGATACCTTTTCTTCTTCATCTTCATCAATGTGTTGTTGTAGTTCAATATCCTCGGCTGGAATGGCGCCATGCAGGTCCTTATCAGGGCTGGCAGTAACTGCTACTTCTTCTTTAGCATACGGTACAGTCGTGATCTCAAAGGCTTCGGTTGTGGCTGAGTCATCTTCGCAGACATAATTGCTTGGACAGCACTCACCTTCGGCTGGTGGCAATGCATGGCAACTCTTGCCATTGCTGGCCAACATTGGCATCTCACATTCTTGCACAGCACAAACAATATCTCCGCGCATACAGTAGCAATGTTCGCAGGCGCTCTTGCCAGTAATGGACGCGCCGTCGGCATAAATTTCGCCATTGTGTACACAATCGGTGGAGACTGAGGGCGACATGGTGGTTGTGAGTATGAAACCAGGCGTTGGACGCTCCGTGGTGGTGGTGGATGTGGTCGACGAATGATCCTCCAATTCCAAAATGTCATTCTCGTGATCTAAGTGTATGAGAAGAGGCGAAAAAGAGTTGCAAATTAATGGGGACTGAAACAAAATTGCTGTGGTCATAAAAGCGCTGGCAAACTTACCGCAATTGTAACGCACGGGACAGCATGAACCCTTATTGTAGATGGGCGTGCAACCGTCAATATGCAGCGTACATTCCTGCATTAAACACGAAGTGCGATTCTTGATGCAGTAACACAGCTCGCAGGGCTTATTTGGGTTCGATGGTACTTGTGCGCCCTCTGGGTAGAATTTACTGTCGATGCTGCAGCCATATTTCTCGGGAATGCTGAGTTCAGTGCCTGGTTCGGGTGCATGATGCGCAATATCAACTGGTACTGTGAAGGAGTAGAATAGAATGCAATTGAGTTTTGAATATGAGTAACGCAGCGTCTAATGAATTGAGCTGAAATTATCAGCGTGGAAACTTACCCTCGGGGCATGTGATAATCGGACAGCACTGATCCTCACGCTTCTCCACAATGCAGTCGTGACCGATTGGCTTCGTGAACGGGCAGACACGCAGATAACACATGAGCATCTTATTATGGCAGGTACAATTCAGGCAGGGTTCATTCGTCAATATTCTATCGCCTTCATTGTAGTGATTGTAATTGTAATAACAGCCTTCTGCAAAATGAGCAAAAGAGAGAAATTGAAGGTAAATAGATTGTATAACAGACATTTGATTCAATATGGTACATATGATACATAGATCATTAAAGAGGTTGGGTAAAGTTTGTGGAAATCAAAAGAAGCTGAGCGTAACTTTCAGCAATAACGCTCAAAGGTTTGTCTCACTAAAGCTAGTTCTTTAAAATTTAAGAAACAGTTTTTTTTATAATTTTTGTTTTAAAGCGGGAAAGGGACATTCGTGACCGTAACATGAATCTCACGATATGTATGGCTGAAGCTCGAGATTGAGCATTAACAGGAGTTGGCAATTAGCGCTAAATAATAGATCAGCGGAAAGACTTTTGTGAGGTATCCTTTTTCTGTCGCTTTGGTCAATATTTCAACCCACGACTCCCCGTGTAGCAGCCACTCTTTCTACTCATTTTATTAATTTAAACTGCCGAGTGCTTGAGTAGTTTAACAGATCGTCTATTGGATGGCTTCTCGTTTGTTTCCTGCGGTTCTCTCTACCACTCTCTCCATATCTTTCCCTATTTCGCTCCTTTTCTTTTTCTTTTCCTCTCACTTTAATCCTCAAAAAACGCTCGGCGGCACAAAAAATATTGTGAAAGCTATTTTTCTTCAAAACATTTTAGAATTATTAGTTCAAAAATTTCATTCGACTTAATTACAAATCACCACAAAATATTATAACTGTCGTATGAGTGTACATATATGTGTGTATGTATGTATGTGTATTCATAATTACAACTTCATTAAATAACTGAGATTTATTACATTTTCAGCCACAAATAATTCATGTTTCTTGCCTACACTTAATTAATCTGACACATAATGTAATTGTAATTACCTATGCGCACTACATTAACGCTGCAACAACAACAGAGACAACAAATGTAATAAATTAATAAGCCATTTAGCCCAACAACACGCGACCACATTAGCGTTAAAGCAAACAAAAAAGACAACAACACGCTATTTACATACAATAACGAACAGCTGATTAGTGTAAATAGCCGCCAATACACAAACACACACACACATCCACATTACTGTAAACAAAACTTGTGTACAGCCAAATAAATAAGTTGTGTGAGAATAATTTATGATTTATGAAGGCACGTGAGCTCGAATAGTAGAGGAGAGGAGAGCATGCTAATTTACAGTTTATTTTCATTTGTCAACAATTAGACAATGAAACAGTGAAATAATGAACAAAAGTGAATTGTCATAACTCACTGACACCAAACAAACATTAAATGGCACTTTAAGTGACGGCGACGGCGGCGAACTCGTATTTAAACAGATTTGTATCAAATAAAAAACAAATCTTACAAAGCAAATGAATAAAAAATTAAACAAAGCGTAGTAATAAAAGTAGAATAGCGCGCGCTGCAATAAAACGCCATAAAAGTAAACCATAATTTACGACTTTTGTGCGGGTGGCGGGTAGACAGGCAACCAGTTGAAGTTGTGATTGTGTGTTGATTTTCTCAGCTTGTCTATGCGCTTATGAGCAATTGAATGATTGAATGAACTGAGCTGTCAAATGGTTTAGCGCTTGGTGTTTCCAGGTCACAATGTAGTTCTATATAAGTTTGTATGTATGTATGTATGTATGTGCGGTGCTAAGTTATAGCGATCAGACAAGCTAATGCCATTATTTTTGTGATTTTAGCTGTTAGATTTGGTAAGGTAGGTGTGACTGTCATAAGCAATTTGTACAGTTAATGCATTTACTTTTCTTATAGAAATTATTTTTTTGACAATTTTTGTTTCTGTTTTTTTTTAATTTTTCTGTTTATTTTTTATATTTTTTGTATTCTAGTTACATATTTAATTTTTTTTATTTTGTCTTTATTTTTTCATGTTATTTATTTTTTAATTTTGCTTTAATTTTTTTTAATTCCTGATGTATATTTTTTATTTTAAATTTATTATTTGTTAAATTTTTTATAAAATTTTTTTTTTTTAATATATTATTTCTTTTAATTTTAATTAATAAATTTATATTTTAATTTATATTTTTAATTCCAATTCGTTTTTTTTTATTTTTTTAATTCGAATTATTTTTTAAAGTTTTATCTTAAGTTTTAGTTTTTGTCTTTTGTTTTTTAATTTTTAAATTTTTTTAATTTATAATTTCTTTTTAAGTTTGAATACATTTTTTTTTAATTTAATTTTTTTTTAATTTGTAATTATATTTTTTTGTAATTTTTAATTTATTTTTTTATTTGTAATTTATTTTTTAGTTTATTTTTAAATTTCTTATTTCGTTTAAAAACTCAATTTGTTTTAATTTTTTGTTTTTCATATTTTTTATTGTAATTGTTTGTAATAGTTTTGTTTTTTAATTTTTTATTTTAATTATTATTTGTTATTTTTTTAATTTTAAATTCTTTAATTCCCAATTTATATTTTTTTAATTTAATTTATTATTGTTTAATTTTTTTTACATACTTTTTTATTTTAATATTATCAATTTAATTTTGATTAATTACTTTATTTATTCCTTTTAATTTAACTTTTTTAATTCTAATTCTTTTTTATGTAGTTTTTAATTTCAAATAATTATTTTTTCTTAATTGTAATTAATTTAGTATTATTTTTTCATCTTAATTTGTTTTTTTGATTTGAGCTCTTCTTTTAATTTGTTTAATTTTAAATGGTTTTTTTTAATTATTAACAAATAATTTTGTTTTAATTTTTAACTAATTTTCGTTTTTAATTAATTTTTTTTTTGAGTTATTTTTATATTTTTTTAAATATATTTTTAAATTTTTTCCACTTAACATCTAAATTGTGACTATTTATCCTTCATTATAGTGATTCATTATTTCCTAAGTGGCAATTTAAATCGTGTAAATGAGCTGTTAATATATGGTTAGAGGCGTTGATGTATTTGTAAGTGGCAATCATCATTTGCTTATTAGCTAAACGCTTTGTACATTTATTTCAAATTACCATTACAAACTATTATTATGAACATGATTTAAAAGCAATTTATAGTAAAATATGAGTTTAGGTGTTGGTACATATTGAGTTTTTGACCATATTTTTGGAAAAGTATGAAGTCTGTCCTACAAACTGTTTGATAAAAGTCAAGTCCTTGTAAGGAAACATTTTTTATTTGACAAGATATATTCACGGAATTTGGCACAGATTATTGTCAAAAATAACGCTACAATCTTCGAATAAATTGTTGAGATCGGACCACCATAAAATATGGCTGTCATACAAACTGACCAATCAAAATCAAGATAAAGATTTTTTTACACCCTTTTGTGCTATAAAATGTATTACAGCTTCGATGTTTTCAAAGTCGGTGAGGAATATTTCTCCGAAACGGCTTGACCGAAAAATAATTTTTTTGTTGGGAAGCCGCTATTTTGTCTAAAATCAAAATTGACTATTTCTTCGATCATACAGATAATGATCTATCTTAAAAGTAATCCTTTTGGTTTTTTTTTAATTCAAATAATTTGGATCAGAGATATCTTCCTCACCGCCAAACACCTTTTTGTGGAGGACTTTCAGGAGATCTTCTACAGGAACGACGGAACCCAATACTTTTATTAATAAAATATGAATTCTTAGAATACGTTAAATTCGCTAAATGCTCATATATTTTATTTATATATGCAATAAAAAACCTCTCCAGAAAAAATTTACAAAAAACACATTTTTTCGAACTTACAAGTGGGTATAACACCTTAAATTATTTAGTTATTTTTTAATCATAATTACCTGTGTATTGTTGAATTTCAGTTGCATCTTGTAGGGGAGCTGCAAGGATAAGAAACAATAAAATATTGATTAGTAAGAATTCAATTTTTTTAATTCAAATTTATTTTTGGTTTTAAATTTTTTTTTAGTATTTTGTAAATTGTTTATTTTAATATATATTTTTTTAATACCTTATACATATGTATATAGTTACTCCCATGCACTTAAAATTGTTTTCCATTTCTCTAAATATGCCATAAAAATACAAGCGTGTTACATTAACAACACTAACAGCAAAAACAACAATGGCACACGAATAAACAACGCAGACAATGCGAATGAGATTCGCAAAGAAACTGTAAAATTGCGGAAAGTTGTCGCTACAAATAACAAAAATGGCAATAAAGATACGAAGAAATGTGCAGAAGCACACAAACACACGTTGCACATACACACACACACATTTCACACGCACATAGCGCATAAGAACTGAAAAACAACAGCAGAATGGCAAGTGACTAGCCGCACAACAATCCAGTTAACTTTGGCAACATGTCATTATCACGTAATAACTGCAACATGGTACAACAAAAACAAAAACAATTACAATGCAGCGGCAAAAGTGACAAGCAGCCGCAGACGCGATTCAGAAACAACAACAAACACGAAGTTTCTTATTTTTTTTTTTTTTTTTGTTTTGTTTTTGCAGCAAAAGTGCCAACAACAACATTGCTGTACAAGCATAAAAAGAATGCCACAAATTTGAACAACAAATGTTACTTCACTTCATCAAATAATGTCGGCTTGCTGCTGTTGCAGCGCAGTTAATCGTTGCATGCAGCAGCGCACATCAAGGCTATGTGTGTGTGTGTGTGTATAATGAACTTGTAGAATGTGAACTTGCAACAATGCAAAGGCCGACAATTTGAATGCGCGTCGCAACAGCAACTATTTGCGTGTGTGCGTGTGAGTGAGTGTGTTTGGCTGGCTGCCTCGTTGTTGTTTGGCAACACATGCATGTAAGATTGCCGCTAACAAATTGTTATGCGCTGACAGATTGTGTCAAGCTGCTATGGCTTGCAACAACTTATTCGCCGGCTGCTTGTCTGTTGCAGGAAGAAAGCATTCGCTTGTTATAATTTAGAGACACGTTGTTGAAGTGCCGTTGTTGTTATTAATAATTTTATCATATTATATTTAATTTACTTTAATTATTTTCACATTTCTCATTGATAATCTGTAATATTTTAAGAATCTCACACAGGGTCACACAAAATCTTCACACAAGGCATCAAAAAAGCTGTTGAGCGTGGCGTAGACGGACATTTATAGAACATGTTTGCACATAAAATTCGTATGTTAAGCTAACGTTTGAGTTGGCTAACAGCTTCTGCAGCCAGTTTAAAGTAGGTTCGTGCCATAAGTCTTTCGTTTTTTTGCTTTTGATAGCCGGCTGGTCACATTTTGTCAAGTGTCAACAATGTTTGTTGTTATTTCTATGCAATTTACTATTTTTTTATGAATTGTTTTTTATTTTTTTTTAAGTAAAAATTTTATTTTTGAAATTTGTTGCTTTAAATTATTTAATTTGTTGTTAGTTTAGAGTTCGTCTAATTTATTCGCCAAATTTTTAATCTTTGTAAACAGAGTTAGTTGGATGAATTTTATTTACTGTGGCCTTTATTTGTAATTTTGATATTTTATTTTTATTTTTTGTTCTTTTTTATTTTCTTTAATGTTTTTTTATTTTTTTAATGTTTTTTATTTTTTTTATGTTTTTTTATCTATATGTTTTGCTTATTTTGCTTATTTTTTTTCTTTTTTTATTTTTAATATTTTTTTTTCTTATTTCTGTATTTTCCCAACATTTTATATTTATGTTCTTTTCTATTCTTTCTTTGATATTTTTTTTATTTTTATTTTGTTTTTATTGTATTTGTTTATTTATTTGCATATATTTTTAATATTGTTTTTATAAATATTTTTTTTTATGTATTAAGTATTTAGATTTTTTGTTTTTAAATTTTCTTTTTATTAATTTTTCATAATTCTGTTTCTTTTTTTTCTTCGTTTTCAATTTTTTTTTTATTTCTACATTTGTCACCATTTTATATATTTGTTTATTTTTCTATTTTTTTGGTTTGTTTTTAATATTTTTTTTTTTATATTTATTTTGTTTACATTGTAATTATTTACTTATTTTTAAACTTTTTTAAAAATATTTTTTATATTATTTTTATTTTTTATTATTTCATTATTTTCTTAAAATTTAATAAGTGGAAGCTATCAACATTTAATTGACTATTTGCTGCTACATGAAATCTGTTGAAATATACTAACATAATGAGCTCGTGTGCGCTAAAGATAATGTGCCTAAATGTAGACAATATTTAATATTTATTGTTGATATTATAAGTATTTAAAATTTTCTACATTTATGCTGTGACTTTAATGTTATGTTAAGCATGGTTTTAGCAGAATTGTTTTACTTTTATTTGTAAAAAAAAATGTATTATTGAAATATTTCTTTGAAATCGTGCCTGAATGTAGGCAAGAAATATTTGTGTAGCCTATCTTTAGGCTGTCGTTTGAGTACTGGGCTTAGTTATTATTTATTGAAGAAAAAACTAATAAAATCTTTAATATACTATGAAACAATTATACTTTTAACAATAAAAAATATCAAAAAAAAAAACAAAATTAAAACCAAAAATATAATTAAATTATGAAAAAAAAATATATATATTTAAAATAAAAAATCATAAGCTAATTTTCTGAGTTGAAAAATATTTGCTATTTCACTATCCAACTAACATAAATACATAGATAACTGGTGAAACTCTTAATAACCTATATAAACTGCGCTGAGCTGAACTTTGCGCTAATAGAAGACCCAATAACCAACTGACTTGGTTGACTTGAAATGTGAGACTATTAAATAATCCATAAAAAAATATTTTCACACATATCTACGGATGTGTGTATGTGTTTATTTATATTCGCATGCATTTGCGATTGCTGCGCTTAACCACATAATTTTGTATGCACAGGAAACAACTCACTGACTGGCCACGCACATTAAGTCACTTCATACAGATCAAACAATTTGCAAGCTGTGCAACGAAAATTGCATTATGCATGCAAAGGCTGATATGTGTCCGATAAAATTATATATTATAGCATAGTAAATTGTATCAGACTACAAGCGAAGCGAACACACATGCGCATACAAACATATGTACATGTGTATATGTGTGTGTGGTGAAAAGCAAAGAAGCGAAGACGCTACAATAAAGATACAAGATGTGAGGGAAAATTGCTGCTAAAAATAATGCAAAAAGTATTAAATAAAATGTGTAATAAACATATATTGAAATTGCAGCAACTAAACTAACAGCGAATTGTTAGCAGAGCCTGCACATAGCAGATATGAGTTGACTGTTAGCCTCGACTGACTGCTGATGGCATGAGAGGATGGTCTATAAGTGCTTAGATCAATATATTTGTAACTATATAAACATATGTATATATGTGTGAGTGTATTTGTATGTAATTTACTCCGCTTCTGATTTCTTAGTAGTGAAACTACCACGCAGACCAATAACAAGTATAAAGATCGTATCATATGGGCAAAAGTTGGAACGAAGAGACTGTCAGGCATCAGAAATGCACATACACACATGCATATGTATAACTGATATTGATATACATACATATATACGATATTTTTATGGCATGAGGCATAAAACTGTGGCAGCAATAATTGCATGAAATAGAGTAAATGAGAGTAAAAATTTGCAATAGCCAAGAAAGAATAACAACAAAGAATAGAATAGCAGAGATAATTGAAAAATATATATGTATAGTTCAATAAAAGTAGCACTGATAACATATTGTATAGAACAAGAACAAGAGCAATTACAAAAACGGAGCTGCGAGTAATTTGTTGTTATTATGAGTCAAGAAGAATTAAATACATATGGAAGTCATATGCACATAAATATTTATGTGAAATATCATGCTGTTGACAGCATATTGTATTAATTTGAAAATATGTATTTTTTATGTTTAAAACAACTAAGCAACGATAACCTGGTAAGCTTTTAAGCTGGTATGAGGAGTTTGCTGGCTAAAAGAAGGGACTAAAAATTAAAAGTTTAAAATAATTTGCACTAAAACCCGAATATTGAACTCGAAGTACGCAAGCGAAAAAAAAAAATGTCAAAAAAATGTTTGGGAATAATTTTTTTTTTTAATTTTTTTCAAACACAAACATATAAAGATGTGTTTCCAAAAGTGTTTTTTTTATTCTATTTATTTTTTTTATTTTATTATTTTTATTTTTCAATTCAGTATTTGAATTTTTTATTTTTTTGAACCAAACTGAAACCAGTATTTCAAATTAAAATTTTATATAATTCTTCCATTCGGTATTTGGGATTATTAAAGCCTTAAAAGCTTAAAGTACATACAAATTGCCCTTAGTAATGGCAACCCTCCGTTATGCTGCACTATTCACGGAAAGTTTCGCGGAAAACGGAAGGCGCCGCTTGGCATACAGTACACACTAAAAGTGATGCGCCGCAATCAAACGAAAGATAAGCAGGCTGGGAACTCAAAGAAGACCAAGAATTCATATGCAGTCGACTTGAGATGCGCGCTATGCACGCTCGAAATAATGATACACCGAAGCTGTATACAATAACAACAACAATAGCAAGCAACACATTTGGATTGCATCACGCTGATGGCAGACAAACGAAATTCAGGCGAAATGTTTGCTGTTGCTGTCAACACAAGCGGCTGTCATGCTTGAATTACCTGTCGCATGCATGCACACACACATGCAAGTTGCATGTAAACAATAGATGGAGCGCACGAATGCGAATATGATTGCACTACATCTTAATTTGATGCCATTAAAATTTATAATATGTATTTATACAGAAGATTCTTGGCGAAAGTTCAAGCGGCAGCAGCAAAACAACAGCAACAAAGTAACTTGACATGCAACGTGAACGACGTCGCGGCACAAAATTAATTCTGAGTAAATAAATAATTCGCATAAATGCATATATGTATGTTTGTGTGGCAGGCAGATCTCGGCACAAACAAGCGCGAAACAAAAATAAAGGAAAATGAGAAAAATGCATACAAAATGTGAAGCAAGTTGCCTTTGAGCCACCCCACACGGATTTGTGGCGGAGCGCAGCGCTATTAACTATGGTTGGCAAAGCAACAATACACACACACATAAGCACATATTTACACACACATATGTATATGTATACACGCACACAATTATATATAAAGATATTCACATGAAACCATTCTTGCCAGCAACTTGTACGTCTATGACTTTCGGGCATACTTGTAATTTGCCAGTCAGTTGTGTCTACCGCAGCCATCTTCCACAGAGTCGGCTGCAGCGCGACTCCAACCGCCGCTAACCGCTTAACTGCTGCTTTAGAAACAATGCCTCCGACCAGCAGTGGCTTCCCAACGCATTCAAGCGTGAGCCATAACCACCACAATGCAGCCGGCAGCGGTGCTTACAGCAATAGCAACAACAAATAACTCTAACATTGCAGATAATAGCAATTATAATAAGCAAAAGTAAAAGAAGCATAGCAAGAGCCAAGAACAGTAGGTGGAGTTGTGCAGTAGCATGCAATAAAACCCATCATCATGCCATCAGCGGCGCATCATCGGGCAAAATGTGGTGGCAGCGGTGTGGCAGCGTTGATATCAACTTGACTTTTGTTTGTATGTTGCGATGTAAACTTACACGCCCATTAATATGTAACTGGTTAAAGTGAAGTTAAAGTGGAAATTTATATATATTTGAATCGGTGCACTGCAACTTGCCTCATTCCCAGCGTATGTTGCATGGCATTCGTAATATATATATTTAACTTTAATATGTTAATATATTTGCGGTGAAATAATATTCGTTTTCAGTAGTAATCGCAAGTTTTTATTTAAGTATATAGTCCAGACTTAGTACCGTGTATTCCATATAACTATATGCTGTTCTTCGTGACCGCTTAAAATAATTTATGGTTTAATTTAGTAAGTGAAAATACTTTTTATGTTGCAAAAGTACTTTTAACAATTTTTTATAAGCGCAAAATATACAATACAAAAACACGTATACACAAAATATATAATTTTGACCTTAATATTGTGCTAGAAAAAAAAACAAAAAAGTGTTGTTGCTTTACTTACAGCTTATATTCATTTGCAAGTTGGAAAAACGCATTATTTCTTGAACTTTTTTTAAAGAAACATTTAATTCGACAAATAAATAAAAAAATGTTAATTTACAGAATTTAATAAACTTTAATATTCTGCGATTCATAACAAAAAAAAAAAATAGATTCACTCTATGCCGTTGCCGATATCCATAATGAGCTCCGAAAAGTCGTGTCTGGGGTGAGAAATTGTTTAAGGTTCAGAATTATGTCCACTCCAAAAATCAAAAAATAGTTATTACTTTAGTTGAAAACAGGTAAAGATCATGGTAGAAATCAAAATTATATGTAAATTGGAAAGCTCGTTGCTAACTTAATGTAATCTCTAAATATAATCCAACAGCAGTCGAAATTCCCCGTAGAAACAATTAATATTTACGTAACTGACTCGGTTTATGGCCCAACGAGTTAGAAAATATGTTCAGAATGTCAATATTACAACAACAATAAATAAATTTTAATTTTCCTCAACTTTTCACTCTTAGCTTCATAAAAATGTCCTCCCTCAATATTTCCTCCACCTTTAAGTAACATCAGTTGCTTAACTTGGTTGAGAATTGCAGTGATAAAATCGAGCTGAACAAAAATCAACAACGAAGCACACTGATTAATGGCCCAGCAACAAATTGGCGCCAGCTGCTGCTTTGGCTCACTTCATTATTAATATTATTGTTGTTGGTTTTGTTTCGGCGCGCGTCATGCAGCATTGACTTACCACCAGTGTGAGCGTGAGTGCAACACCAGCAGCAAATGAAGCGTATTATACGCCAACAAATTACCGTTAGCGGTGCACGTTGTCGCCATCAAGCGTCAATGCCAATGTCATTGCCAACAAACAGCGAGCCACAAACCCACACACACACACAGCCGAGTGCTGCAATGCGGCAACACAGTGCGCACAGTGTTTGTTATTTGTGTTTAGCTTGTTGTTGCTGTCGCACAGCATTGAATCGGTCATTTGTCAACGCTTGAGTGCACAGCGCCAAGCGAGTCGTCAAACGAGCAGTAGCAACGGCAACAGCAACAACAACGCGACTGTGGCCAATTTCATTGTTGTTTATGGCCGCTTCATTATGAGCTAGTTGCTGCTGGCTGGTGTTGCGGTTGTTGTTGCTTTTGTTGTTTTTGCTGTTGTTGCAGTGTTTGCTGCTGTGCGCGTGGCAGTTAATCAAATGGAGCGTTAAGTCGCCTGCATTTTTTGCCTCAACGGCCTCGCAGTTGAATTCATTTAGTTTTTTGCCACAATGTTGCCACAATTAGTAATGGGTGCTGTTGCTGCTGCAGCGCCCGCTGTTGTGGGCATCATTTGCGAAAATGTCACTTGCGCACGCGCAGCCATTCATTATGCGGCTAGCGCGTGCCTGCGTGCTGCAATAAATTTGCCACAGCGCCGGTTGTTGTTGCTATTGTCGTTGTTGTTAGGCGGAAATGCTTCTGACATTTTTCAAATTAGTTGCGTGCTGCATTTCGGCACTTTGCTGTGGTCAACAGCATCAAACGTGCCACAAAGTGGATGGCAACACATGCAATGGCTGTTAATTAACTTGCAACAGCTATGTTGCAAAGTGTTATTTAATTTTAAAGGTAATCAACAGCGCGAATAGAGCAACAACAACAGCAAAATGCATATCTGCAACATGCAACAAGAGCTTGAATATGTGCAACATGCAACGACAACCCGCCTTTGTGCAACATGCAACAACATACCACGCGTGCGACTCGCCACACTAATCGTTAATAAAAAAGCGCAATGCAATCAGTGCAACAATTTGTTGCGCGAACGCGAAATAAATTGCGCTTTCGTGCCTGCGCTCAAAGTGGCAGCTTAAACAGGTTGCCAATTGGCGCGTCGCTATTACCATGGTTAGCGGTTGAGTTATAGCCGCTTCATGCCTGCACAGTTGTTGCTGCGCCATTGATACGACGACGGCGGCGCTAATCACAAAGCTGTTGACACCACCACAACGCGACATTGACGCTCGGCTTTTCGGCACCAACTCGTTTTTGCCGTTGGTGATATGGATTTTTACCAGATTATATTTTAATTCAATTAGAAATATATTTTTGTCTATTCTCTTTATTGCCGTTGTAATGCATACAATGTTATCAATAACACCTAACGGACGCAATGCGATCGTTTACGCCGCGCGATCACCACATACGAGTATACGCATGCGACGGTTGTACATTTTCCGCGTTCGTTTCGCCAACAGCTGTCGTTCGTAGTTCCAAGGTAAATTTGTGTTGTTAAATTGAAATAGATTAATGCGTGTTTAAAAATAGATCTTGCAAACAACAAAAAACATTTATTAGATCAGCACACTTTTAATGATCTGATAATGATCTATGATGCTGGAAAAGAGCAACATTGCATGCGTTGAAGCGCAAGATCGCGGAAGTGTATGGCTGAAGATCGCTAATTAACTTATGGATGCGCTAGATAAATACGCAATAATATTAAGAAAATATTCAAGATCTGATCGCCTACAAGATTGATGTTTTTTGGATTAGATTTTGTAGTATGCCGAGGTTGATCTCATTTATAACTAAAATTTGCCAACGATGCTTTGCATAAAATTGCATTCATTGACATTTAGGGTCAGAAAAAACGACCGAATATACATATATATTCTAAGCTCTCGACCAATTAAATATTAGCTGTAATATAAATAATGAGACTGATGACTTCTTTTGCATCCTGTATGTACAATAACTGTAATTTCTTGCAAACAGTAAGCTCTAGAACATATGTCATTGTTGAAGGGTGAATTGTATATAGTATAGTAAGTTGGAGGATGGAGCTATGTGTAGAAATTCACGCAAGTGAGGAAAGTTCTCTGAAAGCGCTGGGCTTGGGACCTCCACGTAAAACCCAGTTCTAATGAAAAGATGAAAGACCACCCGTTTTATGACGAACCCTACAAATATGTTCTCATCCAGGGCTGTTGTGTTCTTGCGGCTATAACCGCGTAATTGTTATCTACGCCAAAAAGAAGAAGATGATAGTGAGTTGCAGCATAGAAATAATTTTGACCACAAGATCACCTGGATCGGCCTACAAGATCATAGAGTTCTTATGAAACTGAAGTCTACGTATTCGGAAAGAACTTCGAATTCTTAACTCGGCAGAATTTCGCAAAATTAATTTGTATATTTTTAAAGGTTCTCCTGTGTTTCTTGGCGGATGAAACCCAAATTTTGATTAAAAACCGATTTTTTTTGAGAAATCGCCATTTTGTAAAAAAAAAAAATTTTACTATCACTTCGATTAATTATGAGATTTAACAATACTTTAAAGAAAGGATCCAGTTCAAAGATACAGTGGTTGCCCCAAAACGTCTTTTTTGAGCCAAGCTCCCAGAGATCAGCAGTAGTTCATTTACAAATAAATAATTTTACTAATACTAAATCTTAAAATATAGTTAAAAGATATCATAATATAAGTAAAAAATCGTGGATCAATAAACTTGAAAGTTTTATCAGAAAAAGTTCTGGAAAATTCGCTTTTTTCGGCCTTCTAACTGTAAGAGGTTACCCTTACCATTTACTGAGTTTTTTATTGCTTACTATTCACTACATCATATTACTATATGTGTGCATCAAATTTTAAGCTCCCGCTAACAAATATACCCAATTATAATAACCAATAAAGAACCAATTATAATAACCTATATAACCAATTATGATAACCAATATGTAACCAATTATAATAACCTATATAACCGATATAATAACCATTTTATAACCGAAATTTGTTTCAATATGAGTGGTTTCTATTATGTCGTTTTTCCTTCGCCTCTAAACTTATGAAAGCTGATTTTGCATTATATGCATATATCTTATAGAAAGGTATAATTGCACATAATTCTTACAGAGATGGGTTTCCTTTAAAGCACTCGCTTAAGTGAATTGTTGTCATTGTTTTCATAACAATTTGATGATGCTTGCTATTTTTGGGTTCTCCAACAAAGTAAATGCTAACATACATACACACACAGCCAGCCACCCAAACAAGCTAAGGGAGTGGAGTTCAATCAACTCGTTAGGAAAACAAGAAATATGAGCAGAAGAAGAAGCAGCAGCAACAGCAACAGAAAGTAGAAACAACGGTTGCCACGGCCGATGAACGGTAGAATCTTGAAATTGCACGCCTGCGCAAGTGCGTATGTATGCAGGCGTTGTGGCCGCAGACTCGTACGCGGTGCCGTTTTGGTCTGGCACCTTCACGCATCGCCTGGCAATTGCCACTCACGGCACACATACATTTATATACATACGTATATACATACATATGTATATAGATATGAACATAAATATAAACATAAAAAAATACATGTATAGATACATAGATACACACATACATGCACATACAAGCGCATCGTGCAATTCTCCAACTGGCTGCTCGGGTCAAATTGCCAAAGGCTGCATTCTATTGCTATTGCTGTTGTTGCTGTGATAGTTATTCTTCTTGTTGTTGTTGCGACTTTTAGTGCGCTTCGGCCAGCATTTTATAATTATCACATTGCTGATCTGGTCAGCAGCAACACCATGAGCAACAGATCGTGCGCTACGCAACGCGACGAGCAATGAACGGCAAGCAAAGTGTTTGTGTTGTTGTTCGACACTGGCAGCACTTGGTGGCGTTTCGATCGCTATGTATGTACAGGTATGTATGTATGGTGTATGACTTTTATGGTTTAGTTCTGCGCTTTGTTTTGATTTTTTGTTTGCGGAAGCGTCGTTGCTGCTTTCGCACGCAATGCCTACAATAGCAACAATAAAAAACATGAGCAGCGGTTATAGCAATTGCGCAACAATATTAATTTACCTACAATAACAAGAAAAAAGCGGCAGCAAAAGAGACTGAAAACCTGTGTTTTGGCCTGGTCCATTGCCACCCAACTGAAGAACAACTGCCGGCCAAGCAAAACGAGTCGGCGGATAGCGCGTATGTGTATATGCTGTGAATATATGTATATATATATATATCTATGGATGTATATATATCCATGTATGTTTGTTTGTATGTGCACGTTTTTACTGCAGCGGCATTTGATCATTAAGGAGTCAGCAAGATTGCATAAATTTGTTAAACCAGCGGGCATGAACACTTGCCAATAATACGATGGGTATGTGTGCGCCTGCGCGGCAAGTAGGCGCACATTTATGCGTTGATATGCTTACAATTATTTCAATGGCGTGTTAGCTATGTCAAGATAAAGGAAAATGGCCAGAATGGATTATCGCATACGCGATTTCCTGCTTGAGATTATTGTGTAGCTAATGGGATATTTGCAAGTCTTTTGCCTACCGATCGCTGGCGTACGGCCATTGTGGATAAATGCAGATAAGCGAAGAAAAACGGTGTAATTGAGCCTTGCGTAAGAACGCTTGCATACAACTAATGGGTTATGAGGGAGAGCGTAGAAAAGTTTCAGGGAGTTAGATTAGTTTATGGTTAAAAATAAAAAATACACCGCCAATGGTGTGTAACTCGGATAACAAACGCTCAGTTGTAGGCAATAAATAATATTAAGCAGTTTTTTTTTGTTTGCAGATTCGAAAAAAGTTGCTGTTGTATATTTTTATTGCGAAATTTGCTCGTTTGATTTATATTTAACGCATTAGAAGCGGGTCTTTGCTAATAATGGTAACAAGTCCGCCTAATGGTAGGCAACGTTTTATTTTTAAATTATATTATGCCTTTGAGAGCAGAAATACGTAAGATTAACTTTAATTTTTTGGCATACGTGTGCCTCTTAATATTTATGTGTAATGCGCCTAACTGTAGGTAACGTTTTATTTTTCAAAGTTTTTAGTTTTAAGAGTAGGGATTCGCAAGATTAAACTATATTTTCTGGCATGCGTGTGCCTCTTAATATTTTTGTGTTTTGCACCTAAATGTAGGCAAAGCTTTTTTAATTTATTTTTTTCAACGTTTATTCTTGTTTTGAGATGAGGAATTCGCAAAATTAAACTATATTTTTTGAATGCGGGTGCCTTCTAATATTTGTGTGTTATGCGCCTAACTGTAGGCACCATTTTATTTTTAAATTTTTTTTAGCTCATTTTAGCTCATTATGACCAATATCAACTGAAATTGCCTATTATAGATCTGGTTTTTTGATAATAAATAAGCACTGCGCCTAATTGTAGGCAAAATACTATTTTTAAATCTAGATTGCCCTTTTCAAAGCCAGAAAGACATCTTTCTAACTATATAGAAAGCTATGAAAAGATTAAAAAAAGCTACGTAGACAAAAAAAATCGAAATTAACAAAAATAGTTTCATTCATTAAAAAAACCACCTAGTCTCTTCTAAAAAAGAGCGCGTGAAGACCACATTTGAAAGGTTTGTAACAGTTTTGCAGCGAAAAATGTTTTTTCGAGGACAAAACTTAGGCCAGTTATTGTAAATATTTTTGCTATAAGACATATGTATCCAAAAATATGACTCAAATCCATAATAAGATCAATTCTGGGTACTCCATTAGACTCTTCATAAAACACCTATCGCTTGTAAGAGAAATGTGCTCTCATTAAGACATATTGACAACATTATTGACAGCATATTTGCAATGCAATTAAATTACAAAAATATCTTCCGCGCTCGCTACCTTCAACTGCCACCATTACTACAACACGAAGCTACTTGCCACACTTGGCGAAATGATTTTAATGATCCCGTTGTGCTGCATATTTCAGGCAGTTATATAAGTATGTTCGGAACGGACTAATCTAGACATTAGCCAACAGCCCAGCGGCTGTCATGTCTTAGAAATTGTTCTAATCAAATTCACTGTTGCACCAACGTCATTAAATCCACAGCGAAAGGTATTAAAATGTTACGTGTATCTTCGACTACAACAAAAGTAAAAATTCCAGAACGAAGGAAGCTGCACGCACACTTACCTATATTACATTCACAAACGCGCTTTGAAGTTTCACGCTAGTCCTGTGAGTGTGAAGTAATGTGGCAAGTTTGCATTAAGCTGACAAGCTTGTTAAAGTGACGCCGCACTCGACACATTACATATCGCCGGACTTCTCCACAAATCACTATTGCTATCCTGCTGTGTGTGAGTGTGTGTGTGTATGTGTCTAATGAAAATGCAACTGGCCAGGTATAAGAAGAAGAAGCATATTAACTGCAATTGTTAAAGCAACAACAAAACAACAACTACCAACGCTTGTTACAATTTGTACTAATTTATTTATAAGGCGCTGTGCTAAAATGTCTGTTAGTGAGCGAGTAGTATGCTTGCATCTGCGCGGCTGCAACCCAGTTGAGACTTTATATGAGCCAAAAATTGGTTTAGTAAAAAAAATATTATAACTCAACTCATTGTAAATGGTTAATTTTTAATAAGCTGGCTTGAACTAGTACATTAGAAGTTATTTGAGAACTGGTTGCGAAACTAGTTACTTTTGAGTTAGTTTGTAAACACTTCACGAATTGATGCTTGGTTAATTTTCAGTAATTTGATTTCAATTAATTGGCTGACTAGTTAACTGGTAACTGGTAACTAGTTACAAAACTAGTTACTTTGAAAGTAGTGCGCAAAAATTGATTTTCAATTTCTACATTGTGCAGTTAAATATTTTTACGGTAAAAATTGTCAATACTTAATACCAATAGCAGTGAAATATAAAAAAACTTTCTTTTTCCCGAAATCTCCAACCGATTTTTTAAACTTTGAGTCAGCTAAATCTCTTGCTGGGCACATGCACCATTTGCTATGCACTCAATTGCTGGTTGTACGCATTTATTACCCTATCAACAGCACCTCAGCCCGGAAATATCGCTACAACATATGCCATGACTAAGGCTAATGACTGACTGGACTTTATCAAACAAAAAAAAAAACGTCGAGTAATAAAATAAAAGTAAATCTCCTTGTAGCTATAAAAACTTACTAGCAAAGTTGTTGGCGCTATAATTAGTTGTTGGAACTTGCTTGTCTTTCGCCTGGCGTTTGATGACATGACACATATACACTACGCTTGTACAATTAATATTTATAGCACAGGAAGTGATACGAGGATTAAAGGTTTGAACGAAGAGTGACTGTAGCAAAAGCGAAAGAAAAGTTGTTGACAACTTGACGTGCCATATTTATGTGGAAATGGCGTATATTTAGTGCGGAAAAGTAGTTAACAATATTCTAACCTAAAAATCTGTAGCTTAAGGGTGCTAAGAACTATAGAGAGCAACTTGTAATCATAAAAAGTAGGTTAGATATAATAAATATAATGAAATTTGTGATGTGTATGAAAGTGGAAAGTATATTTTAAGCGCTGAAATCGAGAGGTCGTTACATATTTTTAGGGTATTATTTTAATCCACTCGATTTATAGCAGTTGTATGTTCTGTTCGTCACTCTGGAAGGCTTAACGTATGGAAGATAACTTATTGTTTGAAATCCTTCTCTTTCTTATTCGCACTTCGCACCTTTTTCTTATTGAAATAATACAATTTGCCTCTGATTTGCCATAAATTATTATTTAACTTCTCTTTTTTTGCTATAATTTCAGTTAATAACAAAAGTAACTCGTTTGCGTTGAGTGATATTCACACGTTCGGAGTTATTTCAAGTGGTATATGTGTTTAAGAGTGTATGTCAAATATTAACAGGTCATACTTTAAAACTGCCAATGGATATTTCCTGAAAAATTGCTATATTTAAGTAGCAGATCGGTGTAACATACGAAAACACTTGAGTGACGATTTGAGTGGTTTGGCGGGTGAGTGAATAAATGCTTTACTTTTTTGTTTCCCTAATCGCAATTTATTTATAAAAATTAAGAAAAGAAACATTGGATCCATGCAAGGTCTTGAGTTTGATCCTTCAATTTGTATGGCACTATATACTATAGTGATCCGATAAATGTTGCCGTTACACTTTCTTAAGAACTATGAACTACTTATTCTCTGAGAAGTGGTTTCTTTGCGAACGTGATGGTCTCAAGCCCTGTCTTAGGTAGAGATTGAGTCAATTTTTATCAAGTACTTATACATCAGCCTCAAAGCTTCATAATATTCGCTATATATAATATACATGTATAGATTCTTCACAACCATTTTTAGTGAATTTTGAAATTAGTGGTGAGTATGGATTCTTTACAATCATTTTTGGTGAATTTGGAAGCACTTGAAAAACAATCTACCTAACAGAGAAGTATTTCTCCTCCATCGTCCGGCCTTTGCAATACTAAGGCTGAAACATCTCGGTTAACTTCCCGAAACAAAAGACTTTCGCTAAGATACGAACTGATATTAAACGTCTCAACAAATTTTTGATGTGCTCAAAGCGCTTTGTCGAAATGTAAGATTCTTCTGAACCAGTTTTTAGAAGTTTTTGGTACCACACAGACCAACGTTCTAAGCGGTCCAAGTGAAATCCTTTTTAGAATGAATCTCTTAACCAAACCTAAGAATGAAATACTTCGATAATCCCTCGATATACAAAGAAATGCATGCCAATATGCCAAACTCACAAACTAACAGACCCTGCAACGTTCTCTAAAATCGTGCCAACACACTGCCACATCAACATCTTAATAGAATTGCCATCATCAACAGATATTTCAAAGCTCTGCATAAATATCTTTATCGAACACATTAAAATTTGATATATGTAACGCAACACCGTTGTAGCACAAAAACAATGCCAAGCTGCATATACTCGTACAATTTTGTATGGAAACAAGTCAACACATTGAGCGCCAAACAGCAATGATTGCAATCAGCAACAATAACAATGCAAAGAACGCGTGACAAGCGAGCAAGATGAAATACCAAAGTATGATTAAGGGGAAGTAGTCAGCAAAGCAGGAAAAAAAGTGTAAAGAATAGCCACATGCTGCATGCCACATGCCACATAATCAAGCCTTGCAGCAGCCAATACTCGTATGTACATACAACACGCAGGCCAAAGAGGAGTAAGATCACGATTTCTTACCAGTCGACGACATGGCGTGATGCGATCTTAAGTATGTAGATAACTGCAAAGGTTTCTGTGTGTGTGTGTGTGTGTGTGTATGAGTACACCTTGAATCTGGCAATGACATTGTGGGAGGGGAGCTGTGCCGCTGAGCCTTGCCTGGCATGTTGTGGTCACTTCGGTATTTGGTGTTTAGCGATTGGCGTTGGAGACACGTATTGGCAACGGTAAATATTGCGGTGATAATGCAATGAGTACCGCAAACAAACACACATACATACTTACATATGTACATATATACATATGCATATGCTCATGTTGTTTGTGGCTGTGTGCTGTCAATAGTTTAAGGTTAGTTATAGTTAGATGTTGTTTGTTTTGCATTGATTCGACACCTGCGTCTTGTCATTCGCCTTAAAGGCGTTTTAGTGCGGCTTTTAGCTTGTGGCATGTGGCATGTGGCATACGACTGTTGGCTGGCTGCTTCGCCTGAGAACGCTACGTTGGCGAAAAATACTTGTTGGTGCTGCTGCTATTGTTTTTGTTGTTGTTTGTGGTGTTAGTGACATAGTACCGTTTGCTATTTTTGCATTTTACTGTAATGACGTTTCGTGTTGTTGCCTGTCTATTATATTTTAATAACAACAAAATATTTTAATAACAACAACAAAAATTTTGGTGGAATTGCTAATATGTAATCTGTTGACGGTGGCGCCGTCTATTGGGTGAAGCTGTTGCTGCGTTTTATTATTATTTTTTTTAATATTAAAGCTGAGTAATTTAAACCTTAGAGTTCGACAGTCTATTTTCATTTAGGAAAAATTTTATTAAAAAAAATCATTTATTTTAATTTAAAAAGTTCTCTTTTAAAAAATTAGCGTTGAAATAAAATATTAAAAATATATGAATTTAAAGTTCGGCAGTAATAACGTCAGCTAAGAAAATTTAAATAAAGGTATCGATATACATATATTATATACATATATTATATGAAAAAAGTTATCGATATTTCGATTTATCGAGCACTCGAAAGTTTTAATATTAGCTAAGAAAAATAAACGTGTTATCGATATACATATATTGTATACAAAATGTTATCGATATTTCGACTTATCGATAAATCGATAATGAAAAAATTATAAGTATTAAACAGTTTCACTTCTTTTTATTACAAAAAAACATATTGAAATATTAAAAAGTAAAATAGCATCATAATAACTATGGCTAGATAGGTTAGGGAGATCAGCAGCAATATCTCTTATACTCTCTCTCAAAATTACACGTGGAACTTATAAAATTTAGCTCGTAATGGATTAAAAAATCTAAATTTATACAGATTATATAATCGGTAAATGAATATCGTTTATCGAAATTTCGATTATAAAATATATCGATAACACGTAAAGGTTTGATAAAATTTAAATTTGATACAGATTTTATATGTGTTGAATTAATATCGCTTATCGCGATTTCGATTATAAAATATATTGCCAAATCAATACTTATATCGATATATATGTATGTATGTATGTATATATAAGTTTTCGATGTTATTTCTCCATTATTAAAATTAAAAAACATTAAAAAAAATTAAAATGTTTCGTAATAACAGTTTTCTCTTATTTTTCACATATGTATGTTGATGAAAAGCTTTCTAGGTCCCTATGAATATTTGTATAGTTTGGAGAGTAGAAAGCATTGAAACACTTGTTTTCGTATTAACTAAGATATTATCAGTATTAAAAAGCCGTTTGTATATCTCATGCAACTTTATTAGTTCTAGAATTAGATTCTTGCTAATCTTAAAGACCTTACATATGAAAATTTAGTGTATCCTAGGTCAAAGTAATATCCTATCTTCCAATTCTGCTTCTAATGGTGTGCAGGTATGTACCTTTCAAGGCTGCAATGCCAAATTACAATATGTTAGTAATTTATTTGCATTTCTCGCCTAGCCCACAATTGCCCGCTCCACCTATAACAAAACGAACAACCACTCGCTTACTTTCGCAGCTAACAGCATTTTCGCAGTACCAAATGTCAATAACAGTGTCAAGTACTTTTTTAATATTTTCGTTTATATTACTGGCATTCCCGCCCCTACGCCACTCACACTCTTGTGGACTGTGTCTCGCTTTCCTTTGCATTTGGCCAAGCGTTGAGATCATGATCTTCGTCGGTGAGGTTAAATGCGGTGGACACATTACATGTGAGTTGTGTGGCATACTGACATTCGTTGTGATTGTTGTTGTTGTGCGTTGCTATTTTTCGTTTTTTGTTTTTGTTTTTTCCTGTTTTGTTTTTTTGGTTTCTTGCTTTTCAAAGCTCGTGTCTGCTGTTGCGTGCGGACGCATCTACATAGGTCCCCAGTAAATATACTCAAATGTGCAACATGTTGCGAGCCATTGACAGTGCATTGATGATGTTACACGTTGTAGTTTTGCATTTTTGCTTGTTCGTGTTGGTTTCTTTACCAAACTAAAAATGTGTACGTGTGTGTGTGCAGATTGTGCGCTGGTGTAGTGTTGTGTCTGCCCATAATGGTTTTGGCGGTTTGAGGCCACCAACCGGTGGCAAGTGTCAAATGCGACAACAACGCACAACTGCTGAGCACACAGCAACACACAACATGCAACAGGCATATTACATGCCAACTGCCTTGTGGCCCATTGTTGGCCAGAGTTCCTCTTGCAGCCGGATGGATAATTCCTTGGCGCACAATCAACGATTTTCCGCATTGTTAGATATGGGCAGAATTGGTCATTACCAGCTGGCCGATATACATACCAACGAAGTGTGCGTGTGTGTGTGTGTGAATGTCATGTGCGTTTGTATGCATTTGTTTGGCCGAGAGTACGTGTGTGGCATGCAAATGTGGCATTCGACATGTGGCAGACTTTCTTTGACAGTGCCTTAGCCGCCAAGCTGTGGTTGCATGCCACTAAGCGCTGTGCGTTTGTGTGTGTGTGTGTCGAAGCTTCTTCTACTCTCCTGACTTAATGACACAATTTTGAGCTAAATTGTTGGGTTTCATTTGCTTACATGTTTTTATTGTTGTTGTCTGTTTTTCGATTTCTTTGGTTTTTTTTCCGTGTTTTGTGCCTCAACAATGTGCATTGAGTTCTGTTTGGACTCGGCATGAAATTAGGTCAGCACTTTCTCAGCTTAAACGCACAGGCACTCGGAACTCATGTAAGCAGCTTTGTCGTAAGCATGTAAGTGTGCGTGTGTGTGTGCGCTCATTTACATGCAAGCGCTTGTCTTAGCAAATAGCAAATAGCGAGAGATAAAAATGCCGGTGATGCGTTTTGATTAATTGATGACTGTCAAATAAACAAACTAACTGGCAGTTGGTATGCCGTCTACCATGTGTGGCAGCGAAGATCAACCGACCATCGGTAAACAACATGCAGCGCGTCGCTGTTGCGTTGAGTTGTTGGAGCCATGCAGCTGTGTTGGCTGTGCTGTTGAAGCAAACAGCAGGCAAACAGGCAAACAAGCAAACAAACAACAAGTGCGCAAACATTCTTCACCTCAAATCGAATGAGATTTGTGGCCACCTAAATTTCTATTTTTATTCGCTTTGTGGTAAAGGTCGCTTCCTTCTTGGAATCATGTACATATGTACTTACATACAACAGCCATTGTTTTATTACAAATGACCCAATTGCTGCTGATTGGATATTTGTGTGCAAGGCTGAAGTGCTGCCTAGCCTGGTCTATAAAGCTGCAACATATTTGAATGTGGTGTTAAATGTTGATAGTTGCAGCGTAACTCGACCTAATTTGTTTGAACTCCAATTTTTATAGTGGATTTGTTCATTTCTGTTATAATTGGTACAGATTCGTCAAAGAATCTTAATTTTATTTTGTTTTTAAAAAATTGATTGATTTTCTTCAGGGAATAACTGAACTGGTTTTTAGTGCTAGCGTTAAATATTTAATTGAGCTATAAACTCGAGCTTAATGCACATTTGTGTGCTTAACTTTGAATAATGCTCATACCTCATCCAAATGCTCTGTTCAATAAAATTAATTTTAATTTTTTTCAGGAAAGTGCTTTTAACTCGAGTTTATTGATTTATTTGGCGTTTAATATAAAATCAAATACACAAAAATAGAGTTTATCGAGTATATCATATACATACATATATTAATATAAATGAATTTTTTCTTAAGTATCACATATTTTCAGAAATGTTTTAAATTCGAATTTATTAACCAATTTGGTGTTAAGCAATAAACAAAACACAAAAATAGAGTTTATCATATAAATTAATAGAAATTCAACTTTTCTCAAATATAAAATTTTTCCATAAATTTTTAAACTCGAGTGTATTTTGGTGTTTAACATTCAACACTGCGCATAAATACATAGTATACCATATATTACTTCCTTTTTTTAACACTACATTTTTTTACAAAAGTTTTTTATTGCGCCTTAAACTCGAGTTTATGAAGTGTTTAACATTTAAGACTGCACATAAAAACAGAGTTTACCATGCTACTTCCTTAAATTTATTACTTATGTTATTTTATCGTTCATACTTTTCAGAAAAATTTAATATATTGTGCTTTTAACACGAGTTTATTGACTATTTTGGTGTTTAACATTCAATACTGCGCATAAATACAGAGCATACTATATGTTACTTCCTTTAATTTTTCAAAATTTTTTTATGAAAATTGTATACTACGCTTTAAACTCGAGTTTATTGAGTGTTTAACATTCAATACCGCGCATAAAAATAGAGTTTACTATATACTACTTCCTGAAAATTTTCTTTTGTTATATCAGCCTTCATATTTTTCAGAAAAGTTTCGTATTGTGCTTTAAACTCGACTTGTTTCACCAATGTGGTGTTTAACATTAAACACTGCTCACAAAAGCAAAATGTATTATACATAAAAGTTCGTTCAACCTTTAAAAAAATAAAAGGTTTTTAAAAATGTTTATGTTGTGTTATAAACTCGATTTATATTAGTGTTTAACTTCACAAACACGAGTTTATGACTCATTTTCGTGTTTAGCATAAGCGATAATGTACAAAAATAGAGTTTATTATTCAATTCGTTGTAAACTTTTGTACTTTTAAATTTTCCTAAACACCACTTTTTGGAGTTTATGGGAACACAACCTGTCGTGAGAGCGAATTCGGACACACGATTGAAAAATTTTACCACACTCTTGAAATATTTGATATTTTCAGAGCAGATACCATATGTATGATCACAAGCCTTTTTTGTAAACTCAAAATCTTAAACTCGAGTTTATAACACTTAACTACGTGAAGAGACAGATCACAGTTTCTTATTCCCCTTAATGGGAACACAAAAGAGTCTTTCATAAACACGAACTCTTAAACTCGAGTTTATAACAGTATGTTAACAACAAAACCTTGCAGCAATAAATCTTTTTAACTCCTCATTAATTTGAAATTTCTCACAATGTTTTAGAAGTGCGCGCAACTAACGGTATTTCTGCGCTTCAAATATTTAGCATGCTATTAATGCAAATGCGCAAGCACAACGCTTCCAAAGCGAGCTGCGGCTAGAATTGCCATAAAAAAGCAAACAACAACAACAAAAAATGTTAACACAAAATAGATAAAGCTCAATTTTACGAGGAAAAATTTTGTGTTAATCGGTCATTTGCCGCTTCGTTGATTGGTGAAAGAATGAAATTTCTTTCTTTCCAATTCTAAAACTTGAGCTATGGCATAATGTGTGTGTGTGTTTGTGTGTAAAAAATAATTGCAATTTAATTGCGAAATTCCAGTGATCACCGAGATATGCGGCATTACGAAATTCTAAGTGATTATATGAGCATTCTAACGTTTCCATGTATATAATGTACATAAATATATATATATGGGTGTGTGTGTGTGTGTGATGGCAACGTGTGGCATGTGTGGGATTTTATATTGCAATTGCTATCTATGCTGCGTCGGCTCTTCTCTTTGGCTTGTTATTTTTCTTTTTTATTTTCGATGTGTGGTTTATTATTGTTTTGAGTAGAATAACGGTTTGTCTACAATTGAAAAGTAGTTAGTTTGTAAGAAATCAATTACAATTTGATTTGCTTTCAAAAAGCTGTGTGGATTAGTGACCCTTCTACATATATGTATATGTATTTATATTGAATGTTTGCACTCACACACATTCATGAACACAGTTTTAATGATTTTGTGCCAATTTTGTAAATTTTAACTATTCGTAGACATTTAGAAGTTTCGATGAGAACTCTGAAGACTGCTGAAAGTACAGGAAATGTTTACAGCATATGTATGTATACACTCATATTAAGGTTAAATGATTTTTAGTTGATAAATAAATATATTTGCAACCGGGAGTGTAATGGAAGCTCTTGAAAGCTTTAAGGTAGTAGAAGGGGTACGAAATTGTAAAACCATTGGTTCGTGAAATTTTGGGAAATTATTTTCTATATTCATATAAAATTTAAAAAAACTTTGAAGAGCTTTCGCACAATGAAAGCTTCTAATTCCACTTACGATTTCGAGCTTTCACACAATTAACTTTCAGAATCATATATTTTATAAATAGTATGTCGAAATGAAGAGATTAAAATTAAATCAAAAATTGTAAAAGCTTTCGCACAATGTAAGCTATTAATTTCGCTAGAGCTTTCGAGCTTTTACACAAAAAGCTGTCATTGAAGAGGGTAAAAAACACTTTTGAGAACTTTCACGTAAAATAAGCTATTAACATCACTTGGCTGTCGAGCTTTGACACAATGAAATGTCAGAATTGTTATTTTTCTTTAAGCATATTGTAGAAAATGAAATCACACATTAAAATTTCAGCACCATTATATCTCTATAATTATATTGAAGAGAATAAAATTAAAAAAAAAAACTTTGAGAGCTTTCGGATATCACCTGAGCTTTTAAGCTTTTACACAATATATTGTCAGAATTATTATTTTTCTATAATTATATAAAAAAAAAAATTAAAAAAAACTTTTGAAAGCTTTCGCATAAAGAAAGCTACTACTATTTTTAGAATCTTCTAGCTTTCACACAATAAAATACATATACACATACACATACACATTTTATTTTTCTATACAGTGGAGGCCCACTAATCCGGATCAATTAAAACCGGCCCCTATCCGGAATATAAGGAAATCCGGATTACCAAAGACATATTAGAACTATGTATTAAGAGAAAATATTTATAAATTTGTGTTTGTTTATTATAACAAATAATACACATATTCCAAAAAAACAAAAAAAAAATAAACCAATAAAGCATAAAAGTGAATGTAGTGATAAACATGTGATCCGGATTAGAGAATACGGATAGAGAATGTCGGTCCGGATTACAAGGGACATAATAGAAATTTTGAGTTTTTTAACCCTGTCCGGATTACAGTGGAAACCGGATTAGGCCATGTCTGGATTAGCGGGCCTCTACTGTAATAGTAAATCACATTGCAGAGATGTTAAGAGCTTGACTTGAGCTGTCCAGCTTTCACATAATAAAATTTCAGATTCATCGTCGTCTACATACTTACATAATTAGTATTGCATAGCGTTGTGTCATAATGAAATTATTATGGCGCTGAAAGAGTATTCAAAGCTAACAGTGATACAAAAGATCTAATTGCCTTCCATAAAAGCATGCACATTAAATTTGTTTGCGCTTATACTTTAATAGTCAAAACAAAAAATAAGACTAATTAAATAATGGTGTAATGAACTCCAGCTTCAACTTCTTGGTGGCTAAAGTTAGAATTGAGTGTTAGCTGAGCAAAGCAAGTCAAATTAAATAAATAAAATAAATTCTTTATTTACTGTGCATGCTTTCATAATTAATGCTCGCTACTATTAGCATTATACAATAGCACTTGGCGGCACTAAGGTTCTACTTACTTTTCCTTTATCTAATTACTCTTTGGAATGCGCCGCATGATGCATAGTGTATGCGAGGTGACCATATTTCATTTGCCAAAAAGAAAATTCAATTAAGAAAGCACTAAACATTTTAGAGACATATATACACCACATTCTCAGCGCAGCACATGGCGCATGCGCGCACGGATGCATAAATTTTAATTGTTTTCTAAGCATTTTATTATGCAAATGTGCTGAACAGTAGCTCCGCCGATGCTGAGAAATTGTGAAAAGTTAGTCACCCGAAAACATTAAAAGCCATCTAACGGTTAAATGAAATATTTTGTAAACACAAGAAGTCAAGTCACTGCTGCCTGCCGCCTGCTGCTTGTACACCATGTTTGTGCTTGTAATCTAACAAGATTTCCGGCGTTTTGTACGCATGCGCGTGCGCTGCCTGCGCTTCTGGCAAATTAATTAGCGTGCGCTTGTGAGAAAATAGCGGTGTAGGCGTCGTAGGCTGATTGTGCAAACAACAACGCGCTAGCAGTTATTTACACCGCATAACGGTTGCGCAGACATGCTTCGCTGCAGTTGGCAAATGGCAAAAAGCAATAACAAATACAAATACACCAAATGAACTGAGTGGGAAGTAATGAATGTTAAGTGTAAAAGCCGCAACAACGACAACCACAACATCAGACGTCTATAAATTATTTGTAGTTATGTACATATACATATATGTATATACATACACAGATCTATGTTAATGCTGTAACTCTGTGTGCCAATGACCGACAACAGCAACTCTGCTGACCGTGTACACCAGCGCCCGGTCGCATAATCCACCGCAATTCAACTTGCATAATTTTTACCTTGACAATGAAAACTAAATTTTATTTTTTTCCCCCATTTTCATTTTGTTTCTCGCCTTGTTTTTTGCTTTACTTTTTGCTCACGTCTGCTGCTCGCTGCTTTGTAACGCTTACATTGGCGCTGTTGCCAGCTGGCTTTGACTTTGACTTAGCAAGTCGAGTTCGCTGCAAGCGGTTTGTATTACGCGCAATCTTTCGTATATAATTTATATACATATTTATACATTCATTAACTTAGTTGCTCTTGTTGTTGTTTATAAGCCGTTTCGGCCGTAAGTCAGCGCAACACTTTAACTGCCACCCGTTCCACAGCGGTGTCGGGTTAGGAGTCGCATTTCTGTGTGCCGCTGTGTTCTGAATGAAATTATTTTGTTGTACATAAATACATACATACTTACTAGTAAATATTTATGCACATATAAGTGATGTGTATTTATTTTTGCTGCTGCTCTGGTCGTTGATCTCTTAATGTAATAAAGTTTGCCGTGCAAAAGTCGGGCAAATGTCATGATATTATCATGGCAATAATTAAGGTAAGAAAATTGCCTAAAGTCATGCGCATTAGAGCAGCGGAGTCAACAGCACGACAAAAAAATATTTAAAAAAATTCAGAAAAATTTAAAACAATTAAATAAAATAAAAAAACTGTCACGGCAGATTCAGCATTATAAAGAATAAAATTGAAATATATAGCAGAAAAATTAAAAATAAAATTAGAAAAAAATATCACAAAAAAAGTTTAAAAAAAAAAATAAAAAAAATAAAAAAAATTGTGTCTCTATTTTTCCAACAGCATAATAAAAGATTTCCAAACAAATTTTAAACAAAATTAAATAAAATAAAAAAAATGTTTTGTATCAACTATTTAAGGTTATATTATTTTTGTTGCAACTTTATTTTGTAATTTTTTTCTTAATTTTAATAGAATTTCTTACCATAAATATTGTCTGCATTTGCTCATATTTACCGCTTAGCCGCCAAAAGCTTATTTTGATTAAAATTATTATGTTCTGTTTAGAATGTTTTTTTTAAAAAAATAGTTTTTATTTTAAGTTTTTTTACATTTTTATAATATTTTAAATATTTATCTTTTTTCATTTTTTATTGTTCTATGTTGTGTTATATTATATTATGTTAAGTAAAATTTAGTTATTTTTTGTTATTTGTTATGATTATCGTATGCCGTAGGATATGTAAAGTTTTGCTAAGTTATGTTACGTATTTTACAGTTATGTTAAGTTTTGTTGTATTTTTAGGTGATTTTTTGTAGTTGTGTTATTTATTATGTATATCACATGTAGTTTCAGCTATGTCAAGTCATGTTATGTTTTGCTAAGTTGTGTTACGTAACCTGTAGTTATGTTAAGTTATATTGTATTTTGATGTGTTGTGTTATTTATTATGATTGTTTGTGCAGTTATGCCGCCATATTTCGTTAAAATATACCATCACCTGTTACGTTATGCCATATAATAAAAAGGTATATTACGTTATTGTATGGTACTATGTTATGTTATGCGGTGTTATGCTTTGTTGTGTTGTATTATGTTACGGTATGCTATGTTATGTTTTCGTTACTTAAGCTCTGTACATATGTATGTGTGCTATGATACGTTAAGTCGTTATAAATATTTTATTTTATTTATTTCTTTTTATTTACTTTAATTTAAATTAATTTAATGTAATTTACTTTACTTTAATTTACTTTAATTAAATTTAATTTTATTTTATTTTATAGATATCTTACCTCCATATACCTACATACATACATACATATATCGAAATTTTAAAATTTTTTAAACTAAAACTTTGAAATGTAAATTTTTTGATCAAATATTTACTTTCTTTGTCAATTCAAAATTTTGAATTGTCATTCGATTACTATCTGTATTAATCTGAAGTATGTATAGTAATAATATATTTTTTTTATTTTGAATTTGAGCTAACTTTTAGCAAAAAAGTCTTCGTGACAGTACTTTTCCGATGTCCTCCTCGAGATCGGCAACGGTATCAAAGGCAATCAATTTTTTAAAAATTAAATTGACTATAAAGTAGGTTAGTTTGACGTATTTAGTAATTAAAACGACGCTTCAAAAAAAAAAATTACAAAAATAAAATATTTCTTAATAATTTTCCACTTTATTCATTGCATTTTCGTTTACTGATCATTCAATTCTCTTATACTTTCATTTTAATTTAAAAAAATTTCGTTTTCGTCATATAATTTTATTGATGTTCTTGCCACCTCTGCTTGCGGTGCTCATTGCGCTCATTTAGCAAAAGCAATAAATCTCACTTTCAATAAATTTTCTGCAAAATTTTAATCAATTTCGCAGCAGCTACAAATCAAAAGCATGAAACTGTGATTTGTGACAATTGGGTGAAAACAACAACAATTGTCGTTGAAATCACTTTACACTTCATTAATGATGCGACGAATGGAGTTTATTGAGTGCAACCGAAGTGAGTTGACACAAATTGCGCTCAATTGGAGCAACAACAGTAATTAAAGCGCATATAGTTGAGTGTGAGCTCTTTAAAGTTATGTTAATTGTTGGAAAATTGGTGGACAATTACCTGAAAAGTTGTTTATAATTATGCAATTTAGTGCTCATTATGATTTTCTACTCTTTAACAAAGAGAGATGTTAACTTGGAAAGTGGTGTTTATGGGTGGAAAAAAATTAGAAAAAAAAAATATATATAATTAAATAATAAAAACTACAATATTTTTAAAGTAAAAACTATATATTTTTTTGTTGAAACAGTAATGCTCACATTAAGTTAGGTCTATTTCATTAAATTAACTACATATTTTTCAACCAAAATTTGGAAAGTGGCATTTATGGTTGGATAGAAAATAAAATTACTTATATAATAATAAGAAATATTTTTGAAGTAGAAACTATAAAATTTTGTTACAAAATGTTTAGTTCATACCTTCAGATAGGCCTTTATTTATTATTATTATTCAATAACTTCAACATTTCCTCAAAAACTCTTAATTAAGCTCCTAGACTGGCGCCACCGGCTTATAGTCACTACATGTGACACCATATTTATTTAGCGGTTTAATATATAATCCTTTCAAAAAAAAAAAACTAGCCAAACCTCATATTGATTTATATAACGAAACCACAAACACCTAATTATCTTCTCTAAAAAGCTGGCGAGCGCAAGAAAGCTGCTTGGTGTCCATCACAAATCTGCGCAAATGACATGATATTCAATTTTAAGTTGCCAAGCGGACGAACGGCCACACAGCCGGACAATCAGGCAGCGAAGCATTAAATTCACTTGGCTGGCTGGGAATAATTTGGCGAAAAGCCATTGAAAATACAAAAAAAAAACAATAAAAGAAATTATAGAAATACCAGAAAGAGCGCTGCTGGCAAGGTGAAGAGCAAAAAGAACAATAACAACAAAGCCAAACTATAAAAAAATGCCAACATAAAGCAAAACTGCTAACATGAGAACGAATGTAGGAAAATTGCTGCTGAGCAGCAAGCGGCCAGCGGCAAGACGCGACTGCGCACAAGTTCATTAGACTTTGACCACCAGCATTTTACTACATTACGCCTTTTTAGTGAAATATAATTGCAGAAAATCTTAGCAGACAAAAAAATTTAAGAAAAAAGCTAATTGAAAACTAAGGAAAAAGAAGGCAAAAGAGACATTAAAGCAGCTATAATGAGCAAACGGCCAAAATAGCCGCCAAAAAGGAAGACAGCCGAGCGCTGCGGTCAAAGTTTTTGACTGAAGCGAACGGAGCGACAGCGTCTTTAACAAAATAACTTTTGCACAAATATACAGAAATATAATTTTTTTAATAAAAAAACAACAAAATAATTACAGCGACAAAGCGCCTCCAAGTAGTGGACGCAAAATATTAATGAAAATCGCACAAATAAATAAATAGCAAAATGACAGGCTAATTCGCGCAACAACAAATTAGCGTTGAATCAGTGATAAATAAATTTGATCGTGGTCAAAAGGCACACCAACCGACACGATGCGTCAAACACAACAACAATAAGAAAACAATGAAAAAGAGAAATTAATTAAACCCGCCAATGAACCGCATCGTTGCGCCTTTGAGGTTCAATCAACGCATGCGCAGGAGTGATTGATTAACGGAAAACGCCCTCTAATGCGACGCTGAGAGCCAGTGTAGCTTGAGCACTTGTTCAGCTTCAACTCGAGTGGCTGGCCGATGGCCATAGCGGTTGTCAGCTGTAAGTGGGTGCAAATTTTTTGATCGCATCAGTTCGACAGTCTGGTCTCACAACACGCAATGTGATAGCATATTCAAGCTAACGAGAGGGGTTCTGCTATTACGGTGCTGAGTAGCTTTTTTTCTAATTTTTTATGATTTCTAATTTTTTATTTTTTATTTTTTTTTATTACTTTAATTTAAAAAATAATTAAAAAAATTTAATTTTATTAATTTAATAAATAAAGGTACACCTGACTAATTTCAAAGTTTAACAATTAAATTAAATTAAAAATAAAAAATAAATAAATTTTATTAATATAATTAAATTAAATTTTTTAATTACTGAAAGTTTTTATTTTGGTTTTTTTGAATTATTTGTCTTAAAATTTTGGTAATTTTGTTTTAATTTATTTTAATTTATATTTTTATTAATTTAATTAAATTTTATTTTTTTAATTACTGCAAGTATTTCAATTTGGTTTTTTTTTTGAATTTTTGTTTTAAAATTAAAAAAAATTGTTTTTATTTTTAATTAAATTTTCCATTTTTTTAAATTTACATATGTTAATCTATTTTTTTGTATACTATGCTGGATTCTTATTAAATTTTCTGCTTTTTTGTACTTTCATGTTACTTCATTTTCATTTTTGTAAAATTTATTTACTTTAAAATTTTGAAATTAATTACAATTAGTTAAATTTAATTTATTATAATTTTATTGTTAATTTTACGTTATTTGTAATTACTTACTTCGTGTTGCAAAGCGATCTGCTCTCGTTCCGTATACCAAAACCCCCAGCAACCTTAACCTAAAGAAAACTATAATTACGGTCTGCCTCTTGCAGCAACAGACCACCGAAAAAATAAGTACCACCTAGTAGCGCTTCAAGCTGTTGACAAACGCTATCATTATACGAGTATTGGTCATGACATTGTTTTTGTAGATTTTGAAAACCACCAAGTTAGCTGCTGCCGCCACAACACTTACACAACTCAATGTATAGTTAATCTTATGGCTATTTGTTGTTGCTAGTGAACATTTCTGTGGATTATAGAATGTCGAGACAGTTTTTTAGACATATTTTTCAATAATTTTTTTTTGCTATTTATTTATATTATCATTACTTTTTGTGGTTTTCTTTTTACACGCTCAGAGCGTTGACTTTCTTCGCCACAGCGCAACCAATGCTGCCATATGCTGCCACTTGCTTCTCAGCTGGCGACCTTGAGTCCCATTGAAATTTTTCGGTACTCTTTTTTATACATGTTTTTTATCTACTCAGCCGTTGTAAGCCGTTGCTGGCCATCGGCAACGTTCGTTCGTTCGATCGATTGCTGGCTACCAAACGCGTGCAATTGCGGTGATCTTGAATTTTCGTACGCCAAGTTTAAGTTGGTCTTCACGAATATCAGTTTGCGGTGGAAAGCCGAGGAGTCAAGGAAATTCATTTGTTGTTTTTATGCACGAGATTTGACTCTTTTGCCAATTGCGCTTGCAAGTACACCCCGTTGCTTGTGCGCACACTTTTCGGTAAACTATTTTGTGTAGTTGTAGACAGGGGTCAATAGCGCTCTTCGGTATGCGCTGGCAAGTGCTTTTAGCAGCTTAACTGCTTGATAATAGGTACTTGTGTTTTTGTAAAATCTATTATCAGCATGTCTCACAGCTGGAAGTTATTGAAGAATGCATTATTAAATTGTTTTTAAAGCGCCAGTGAGTGAGCATTACCTGGTCACTGAAGTGGCACATGAAGCAGCATGATGGTGGATTGTGCGCGCTTAAGTGTGGCGTTTGAAGTGGTGCTTAAAATGAAATATTGCCATGAGAAATGATACAGTTGTATTTAAATGGCGGCTTCTTTGGCGTTAGTATAGAGTTTTGTTGCAGTTTTAGCCCAAAAATTTTTTAAAACTTTTAAAAAATAAAGGCAATTGAAATAAAAATGTTTGAAAGCTCTATAAAAATATAATTCGATATTAAAAACTTATGTTCAGGGCAGTTTGTTTTAATTAATTTTTTCTTGTCAAATGCATTCCAATTTGTTTCTATAATTTTTAAAACATTCTATGTTTTCTATGTTTTTTTCTGCCTTTCTTAGTTTTATGTGTGGTTGAATGGATTTATTTATGTTCCTATAGATTACTAGGTATTTCTGCTCCTTTCTATGTTTTTCTATGCATTTCTATGTTTTTATATTTTATACCTATGTATTTAAATGCATGTATATATACATTTCTTAATGTTTCTACTCCTTTTTACGTTTTTCTATGTCTTTCTATGTTTTTCATATTCATACATCTGTGTATTTCTATGCATTTATATATGTTTCTATGTCTTTCTATATGCCTCCATGTCTTTCTATGTGATTCTATGTTTATTACCTCATTCATTATTGAAAATCAAAACTATGTTTCCATACAAACATCGTAACAGTAAAAAGTTTTAGAGCAACTTTAACCAGAAACAACAAAAAAAAAAACGAAACACTACAAAGAAAGTCTGCTGGTGTCAAATGTCACTCACACACCGATGGTGCATAACTCTTTTGTTGAATGAATGACTTAAGAGCTTAGCAAATCCATTCTCTTGACTGACTTAATTTTTTAGACGCATCTATTTTACATATAGACCACTTACTAAAAAGCTTTACATATGGATTCCTATGGTTTGGCTTTGAGTCTGACACTTCAGTCGGCAAATGCAGTTATTATTGTTGTTGTGTAATTTCTTTTTGTTGTTATTTTCCTCAATTTATTTATTTAATTTTATGTGCAGTGCTAATGAGAATTCTAAGAAGATGTGCAAGTACTCATACTTGACATAAAGAAAAATTGATGGAGTTAAATCTTCTGCCATAAAGAGTCTTCGAAACTGGCATGAAATAAAAGTAGAACACAAAAAAGACTGAACACTTCCTGAAACTAAGTCTACTGCCACTTTGCTTATGTAGCTTTGTGTAAGCTATTTGTTGCTGTTGTTGTTGTCGAAAATGGAAAATGGGTCAATAGTGCCGTCGTAAAGTACGTGGAGGTGGCTTTCAAGTCTATTAAAAAGATGTTAAACACACAAAGCGATGGCAAAGGCGGCAAAACTAAAGTGCGGAAAAAAGAAGACGACTAACGTGGTAAGGTTAAAAAGCGCAGCTTGTGGAAATATTTAGAAAAATGTTGAGTGTGTTATCGATTTTATTATTATATTTTATATGTAACAGAAGTATGTTCTTCTTTTATCGATATTAATTATACATTAATTATGCGTTATTTGAATGGTTACTTAGGAAAATCGAAAATATTATATTATTGATTTCAATATACGTTTGTACATAGATCGGTTAGAAACAGGCTTGCAATATTTTTACCGAGAATAATCTACTATTAAAAAATTTGTATTGGTTATCGCTAAAGTTTTTTAAAATTTATATAACTAATAGCAAAATATTTGTAGTAAGCAATATTATAAAAAATAAATCGATAAAAAATGGGTTTCAACTTTTTTTCCAATCGATAACATATATATATTTTTATTAACTTTTATCGCAAAAGACACTATTTATAAAAATAAATCGAGAAGAAGTCGGTTTCGATTTTTTTAAATCGATAACTTGTATAATTTATTATTATTATTTTTTATTGTAAAAGTCACGTTATGTCTAGCATCAACAAATTTGCAGTACATGATGTTATATAATCGATAAATCGATTAAATATCGGTTTAAATTTTTTTATCGATAACATGTATAATTTATTATTAACAAAACTAACCGCAAAACCGTTAACATAGGACATAATCGATAACAAATCGATATCGATTATTTGTTTATCATTAACATAAATAAATGATCATTAATGCTATGCTGATCGAATCTTCAGCTATAAATGTGATTCTTAACATGTTGACCGATAAGGCATATGTCAAAATCGCTATAAACCCAACCTAATGTACATATTTAATATAAATAAATAATCGATAACCGCTAACCGATTGAATATTTATGTTTTCTACCACCTTTCGTAATTTAAAATTTTATTTTTTAATTTTCAATAAAAAGACTTTAGGGTAATCCGTTGAATCATGTGGGTACGTATACATATGTACATACATATGAACGATCAGAGGCCAGCTGCTTAGCGACTTCATTGCATCCGCTTAATGCCGCCTTGTCGTCTAACCCTATATTATTGTTATTGTTACTATAATTTTGTTATCTATTCTATGATTATTGACAGACATTTTCGTTACGTCCGAGCTACGGGTTTGAGCATCAACATATTATTGTATCGAAAAGCCATAAATAAAATGAGGCTGTAAGTCATAAAGCGCAACAACCCGGGGCATAAACACTGATTGGTGATTCGCTGGTGGAATGAGCAATTAAAAGCGGTGAGCGTTTGTTGCTTTGCTTGTTTTAATTCTTTAACAAAAGCTATGTGAAAACTTTATAGTTATTGTTGTTGTTATATTTATTGTTTTTGTTCGGCTTTCTTCATATTCCTTCTAATCGATTTTAATTTCTTTCTCGCATTCCTCCGCAGGCTTGTGGGTTATGTGAAAGTCCGCCATTTGCCGGTCATAACTCAATTTACAACTACAAATAAATTAATGAGCGACTAAATAACGGAAAATTTCTAGAAATCATACAAGGCTAATCTGCATATGTTAGTAAGTAAATACACACATACATTTACACACACAAGTGTCTGGCCGCGCGACCGAGCGACCAACTGACTGAATGAAGATTTCACCTGAAGACCGTTAAAATATTTTAAATGCTGCTTACGGGAGGCGTAAACGCCGCACAACCAAACAGTCAAAGGGCGGCTGCAATGGAAACAGCACCAACAACAACAACAACAACAACAACAACAAGTATTAATAGTCGGTTGTACGCCTGGGCATTTGTTTGGCGGAAATGAATGAAAATTAGAAGCTTTTGTTTATGATGGAAAATAGTAAATAAATAGTTGGCAAAGAGCAACAACAACAACAACAACGTGGACATACCGAGTAGGACTAACTAAATCCTCAGTATTGGCTTAGAAATGCAAAAACCGCAAAACGCCATAAAAACAAGCACTCACACATGCATACAGAAAAATGCAGACACACATATGTTTGTATATATGTATGTGTATATGTGTATGTTCATATGCATGTATGTGCATTTGCATGCGTGTTGTGCACGGCGCGCAGGTGAATAGGCGTTGCAGCCTTTCAAAAGGTGCGCTGACCCTGCGAGGCGTGCAACCACAATCTCACACTCGACCGCCGCCGGCACTCCGCCACAGCCGGCAGCTTGCTTTGTGGCCCGCCGCACTGGAGCAAACATATAATGGCTGTCATTTTGATTTGATTTATTTTTGTGGCAATTTTTTTTGCTCGCTCGTTCGCTCTTTTTTTTTTGAAATTTATTTTCATTAGTGTATAGTGCATTCCGCAGACAAGTGCGGGCAGACTATTTATTTATTTGAGTGAAGCAATCTGTTTATTTGTTTTGATGGTCATATTTCTATTGTACATATCTTTTTTCTGAGCACTCCTGTGTTGCCAGATGTGTGCAAATATATATTGTCTATATTATGAGTATGTGTAAAGCAGGCGGGGGGAATATTTTAATGGGTGACCCAAGTAGAGGTACTTTTTTCAATCATGTTACGCTGTCATGTTATTTTTGTTCAGTATTGTCTGGCTTACCCCTGAACAACGTATCCAAGTCGTTCAACTTTATTACGAAAGTTCTCGTTCTGTAAAGGATGTGTTTCAAGCGCGTCTCTCAACTTATGGTCAACATAATCAGCCTACTGAGAAAACTATTCGCAACACCAACACCCATCTTGAGATTTTGGATCGATTTGCCACCAAGATCGTGTGATATCATACCGTTAGACTTTTTTCTGTATGAATATGTAAAGTCTAAAGCCTATGCGAACAATCCTGCTTCGATTCAGGTCTTGAAACAAGACATCACGCTTGTCATTTACCAGTTACCAGTCAAAATTTTCGAACGAGTCAACGAAAATTGGGCTCAACGGATATGCCGCCTGAGACCTAGCCACGGCCAACACTTGAAAGAGACAATCTTCAAAAAATAAATGCCAAAGAATGTTCTTTGAATGATAATAACCGTTCCCCATTAAATTCGAAGTTTCTGTGATTTTTCTTTAAAAAAGTAGAGAACCTCGACATGGATCACACTTTAAATTAAATTTTCGTCGTTTGTATTAAAAAAAATATATATATGAAGATACTAATATTATTTGTTTTTCCCCAATTTAGGTTTTTAGTTGTGTATTAGGGTGGGTCGAAAAAAAACTTTTTTGTATTAAAAAAAATTTTACATCCCCATACTTTTTATCTCTTTATGTTTAAAGTCAATACAAATCATAAGTACAAAAATTATATTACTTCAAAAAAAGAAATAAATAAGTAAAAAATAAGAACACAGAGCTAATGCTAATAAAATGAAATTAATTTTTTTTTTCGAAAATAAATAAAATAAATTTTTTTTTTTTCGAAAATAAATGAAGTAAAATTTATTTTTTTTCGTTTTGGTTTTTTATTTGAGCATTGAGGTGGGTCAAAAAAAGCATAAATTTCTTTTTTTTTGCTACTCTGAAAAACAGGTACTAAGAAAGTCTTTCCAAAGTCTCAAAAATATGCACCTCCATATCTACCCAGCAGGAAATTACTTTGCAAAAGAAATTAATTTCTTAGTTAAAAAAGTGTTTTCCCAAAAATGTCGCTTACAAAATTTTGTCATAACAATATTTTCTAAATTTAATAATACATATATCTTTTCCATACTACTGTCATAGTAACTGAAACAGAATACCAACTGGCCATGCGCCAACACTTGCCTTTGCATTAATTTGCGCCGTTTAAATGAATTGGCGTGAATCAAATGAATTTTGTCGCCTTTTTATAAATAAATTGATGCAAAAATTTAACACAAATGGCATCAATTGAATTTACGCACAATGAAGTTCGCATTCAATGTCAATGACTAGCAGAGTAAATGGCAGGCAGAAAACAATAATACTAAAAACAACACCATAGCACATGCACAAATTGGCTGTGCGCACACACGCATCCCTTCCGCACACTGGTAGAGCCACCCCAATTTAGCAGACTGCGTTCAAATGCGCGACTGGCTGCGGGCTGAGGGCAAATGCAACAGATTTTTCGGCACTAAACAATATGAAGGCACTTTAAATGAGGCAAATACGCTTAATTAAGCAAAAGAATACATTGACCCCAGCGAAAGAGAGCACCACAAGCACAAATGAGCCGCCGCGTTGGCAATCTACTGTTGCTGTGACTAATGACAGCTGATAGTGATTTGTCAAATTTGGCAGAAGAACAGAAAATGCCAGAAACCATACGCACTCTCAATGCAAAATTGCCATAGAAATTGACAATAATGACAGAGCGCAAATAAAACAAAATAAATATAAATAAAATGCAGTATTGTGGCTTAATTTGCGATTTTAGTGGCTTAGCCGAAAGTGTGTGTGTGTAGTTGGAGCGCAGCGAAGAGTCTGTGCCGAGGGTTGTGTATTGATCGAAATGATTGGTTGCTGGTACCGCTAACAGTATTATATGTCTACCACGTGGCCTTAGCGTTGGTGTTAATGGTGTCAGTGGGTACATAAAAATACCCCAACTTCAGTTACAGTTATATATGTATACACACACTAGCAAACTGCTTCAGTTAGAAAACCGCCGGAAAAATGCCGAAAGAAAATCAATTTGTTTTTATTGCCCGTAACGCCAAAAGCGTGTCAAGGGTCACTCGAGACGAGCCGGTACCGAAAATTGCAACTTATACATACAGACTAACATCTTGCGTACACACTACGATACTTGCATACATACACACTTCTACACTTGCAGACATACAAACACATATGTACGAGCTACAGACCACTTGCAAGTCCACACATCGAAGCAGGATGCGTGAGTAGGCGGTAATTGCATGTGAGTGTGTTTGTGTGTGTGTGAAATACAATCGCTCTGCCCCTGTGCGCATTTCTGCCTCTAATATGCGGCACATTAATGGATAATTCTTTTTAACTTGGCAGCTGGGAAATAATTAACGGAGTGACAAGTTCTTTTGTTTATACACATTGAAGCATTTATGTACTAAAACACATATATATATATGTATGTTTGGGTGTGTAGGTAGCACATTTAGTGCTTACTGCCGCAAATGAGTGACCAATGCCTGCCGCATGCTCTAAGGGGCGCGCTGACAGGTGCACCCTCATGCTTGCGCGCCTCACTGACACCACCCTCATTACAAAAGCTTTGTTTAAGGCGAATTTATATGAATTGTTATATGTATTGTTGTATGAGTTGTTGTATGTGTGTTAAACCAAAAATATTCTAGGAATTTCGTGGAAATTCGCAATGTGTCGCAAAGAGATGTGCAGTGGCAGGTTGTGGCATTAATTTTGCTTATCACGTCACATATGTGCAGTTTTTCTATGTCTCTAGTAGTACCAAATATATGCCATATCTATATATCTCATATATAATTATATATTTGTCCTATATTGTTCGCTCTCTAACTTCTCGCGTCCATTTATTTATTGCCATCACAGATGTCATGCTCTAGCTTGGCTTTATGCCTATAATTGATTCATTACTCATATTGCTTTCTCTTTATTGTTTTTCATGGCATTGCATATGACACAAAATTGTATGGTTATTGAATACCTGCTACTTGCATTTTTTTGTGGTTCATTTCTTCTTAATGTTTAACTATTTATAAATGCAATTTATTGCCTCATATTAATCAATTTATTGCTCATATTAATAAATTTATTTATAATTTATTTATTGCTTGTGTTATTCACTTACCGGCTTGTGCTAATAATGGCAAAAATATGAATGCCACTGCCACTGAGACAGCCAACATGTCGAGCCCCAGTGGACTCGAACCTTTTCTGGTCATCTTGCAATATCCTGGAAATAAAAAAAATCAATTTATTATTAAGCGAGCTGGTTAATGATTAAAATAAAAAAATGTAATAATTGGCATTTAAAGTAGCAATTAGTAATTAATTTGTTATTGGCAGGTTATAAAAAAATTTTAAAAATTGCGTAGTCGAAAAAGTCTTTTCGTATTTTGTCAATAGATGTCGTTGCTGTCGTATATCTTCAGTGCTACCAATCACATTGTATCTTACTATACACTGGTAGTGTTACTGGTAGTGTTGGAAAGGTGAGATTTTAAGCTTCACTTAGAAAAAAAAAAAAGTTCGGGTAGCTCAAAAAAAGTTACAGCTGTTCAAAAAAGAGTGAAAATAATGAAGAAATTCGCTATATTTTGATATTTTCGTATAAGAAAGGGCCACGCTTTCTTGATACTTGAGTTCCATAACACAATAAATAACACGCTGAAAAAATAATAAAAAATAAGCTGTACAAATTTTTTCGACCCATAATCAACTGCAAAAGCAAGCGTTACCTACTAAACACATATTTACAAAAATTCTCAACAATTTTATTCATTTTCGTAAGCTCTCAAGAAAGCAGATTTGACTGCGAAGTTTATTGAAATTCTTATTAAGTTTTGGGCTTTACTAACGGTTTCAGTCTTTATAATGGGTTGTCAAAAAAGTCTTGCGGTATTTTTATTGACTTTTTTTTATTGAAATTGAAATGAATTTTTGATGACTCCCGCCCAGCTCTTGACCGCTGCTACGGCTGCTACTATGCCGGTCTCTTTCGACCAATTCAGCGATTTTATCGCAATTTTCGACGACAGGCCTTCCGGAGCGTGGCGCATCTTCGACCACCTCTACACCAGAACGAAAACGCTGAAACCATCGTTGTGCGGTGGAAATGGAAACTGTATCGGGTCCATAAACTACACAAATTTTATTGGCGGCTTGAGATGCATTTTTGCCTTTATCGTAGTAGTACTGTATAATATGCCGTATTTTCTCTTTATTTTGCTCCATGTTTGCGACGCTATAACTCACGAACGACAAAGAAACGACAATCAATCAAACACTTGTTAGCGCGTGAAATGACCTTTCCAAAAAGGTATAGCATGACCCGATGCGACGAATAAAACTAGAACTACGCGCCAACTAGCGAAAATACCGCAAGACTTTTTTGACAACCTATTATTTTAATCCTTAACCTTATTATTTCGGTAAGCTTTGGTATTTATGCTCTATATTTTGAGTATTTTTATGATTCCTTCTTCAAAATATTACTTTGCTTAATTTTTATGCTGTTTCTTAAACTTGTTTGCTACTAATACAATTTTTTTGAATAAAAAACAACAACTATGTAAATATATAACTTTGTTATATAAATTGACTTTTTCAACGCTCACTTAATTTATTTCAGCAATGCGCCAAAATGTAGGTAATACTATTGAAATAACGAGCCCAAAACACACACTTCTATTGAAAATACTATATTTGTCGGAAAAATATGTAACAAAGTTTCGAAAAAATTTGCAGAAAATACTTAATTTGATATCTAAACTGACTTTTTCAGCGCACACTTAATTTATTTCAGCAATGCGCCAAAATGTAGGCAACACTATTATAATAACCAATCAAAAACATATTCTTCTGTCGAAAGTATGATTTTTTTCGGAAAAATGTGTAGCAAAATTTCGAAAAAATTGCAGAAAATGTGTTTTCTCTAGCTAAAATCCAATTTTTAAGTCATAAATTTTTCAATATATGATGATTTTTTTTTCATAAAAAAAACCCAATTATTTGCCAAAAACAAACAACTTTCCTGCACACACACACACACTCATAACTATAAAATTTTACAGCAAATCGGCAAACACCCCACTTTTGCACAAAAAAACCAAAATTCTTCAAACCCTGTGCTTCCAATTTGCACCCCTGAAAATGCCTGCAAATCCTATTGCCAGCTTAATACCGATTGTTTGCCTGCAAATTGCGCAAACAAAAGCAATTTAAAATGCAAAAGCAAAACACAAACTGAAAAAAAATTACAAACAAAAAAGTGTTGATTGTGGTTTTCAGCTCATTTGTTAGACATTTGCCATTCTATGCGTTTGTTGTGTTTGTTTTGGTTTTTTGTTGTGCAAACAAAACGCGCCGGAAGCGCTTTTGACAAGCTTGTAGCGCTTAATGCGCCCTGAAATATGCTTCAGTCTGCGCGCTTTGACCCCTCAAGGGTGTTTTGTTTGGCTTTGCTTATGCAACTTTTAATCGATTCGATTTCGATTGTTATTGTTTTCAGTTCATTTTATAAAAAAAAAAATAAATCATTTTGGCTTAATTTTTGAATTGGCGTATTTAAACATTTTCTCTGCATGCAAACAATGGCAATTGTTTATTAGTTTGTGAAAATTGTTGGCGTATTGGTGCTGTTAGGGTTACCATTGGGTTGTGTGGAAACTACCCTGAGTGATTATAGGTTAATGTGCGTAGAAATATTCGAAGTTGATATGGTTTTATGGGTATATAATATTTTCGTTTTGCCACTCAGGCAGTTATTTGTGTGGAAAATATTGCTTTTGAGATATAAAAAAGAAGAAATTCAAATTTTACACAGAAATGCTATAGAAAATTAAAAAATTTAAATAAAGCGTGCAATCAGAAAAATTCGTCTCGAAAATTTTCATTATTTTTGAACAATTTTTCTCGATACATATAAGTAGCTATTTGTTCACAAAAAATCCAAAAACAAGTAAAAAGAAAAAAAAATCAGTTCCTTTTGCTTCCTAAACCTTTAAGTCGAAAACTGGGGGCAAAAAATACATATTTTATAGCGCCAACTAATGTGTGGGAGGAGTTTATGGAACAGTGTTTGCAATATTTCGTTTTAATAAATTCCCCAGAGATGCAACACGTGACCAGTATCAAATTACAATCATATGTAACGGCATTAACACACACCTACATATCGAAATATATACAAACATGTATCAAAAGTCGAGTATACTGAAGCCGGAGGGTTGTTTTCAGCTCGACGCTCACCATTTTTTTGATATTTTTTGTGGCATAGTAAAAGTAAAGTGCAATATCTTCTACTTGTAATATAATTGGCTTCGGTTTGTTGGCTATATTATAACGGCACTTACGCCATTAGAAGTTATTTCTTTAACCATTAAAAGTTTATGAGTTTAAGATGTGTATAAATTACTTTTGTATACTATATACAACCAGAATGGACGTGCATATGTAGGCCGACTGCCTGTTGGAATATTTTAATGGCAGAAGCGGAGTTTTGCAATTTTCGTAAATATTGGGAGAGTACATGATTTTAACATTTTTTAGACTAAAATTTCGCTATATTATAAAAAATATGTGCTGAAATGCTTAAGTTCGAGTTTATTTTGGTATTTAGTATTAAACACGACTCGCAAACTTAAAAATAACTTAAAAAACCGTTTAGAAAATAATTATATCTCAAAATGCTTAAACTCGAGTTTTGTGAGTTAGGGAGTTTAATGTTAAACACGATTCATAAACTGCCAGTTTACCATAACAATTTTTCTTTAACGCGCCTCAAAGACATCTTAAAAGATATGTATATATGTATGTATATCTCAAGATGCCTTAAATTCGAGTTTATTTTGGGGGTGTAATATCAATCACGATTCATTAACTCCGAGTTTACCATGAAAAAATTTCTTTAACTCTTAAAAAATAATTATATCTCAAAATGTTTAAACTCCAGTTTATTTTTGGGGTTTACTGTTAAACGCGATTCATAAACTGCGAATTCACCATACACAATTTTCCTTAACTCTCCTAAAAGACATCTTTAAAAAAATATATATCTTGAGATGATTAAACTGGAGTTTATTTTGTGGTTTTAATGTTAAACACGACTTATAAACTCCGAGTTTACCATTAAAAATTTTCTTTAACTCTTAAAAGATAACTATAACTTAAGCTGCTTAAACTCGAGCTTATTTTGTGGTTTTAATGTTAAAGACGACTCATAAACCCCGAGCTTACCATATCAAATTTCTCGCTTCAAACAAGTTTTTAAAAAGAATTATGTGTTAACAGTTTATTTTTAGTTTAGTACTTGTTTTAAATAGCAATTCTTGAACCCGAGTTAAGGATGTTTAACTAAATATGAGTGTTTAAGAGCAATTTCTTTAAGTCAATTCTAAAATTGTTTATTGCTTTTCAGCCAAAGATTTCTGGCCATATTTAGAAAAAATATCTTTAGATTATTCTTTGTATTGTACTACATTAAACTAGTGGAATTATCAACAAAAGACCAACTAGTTTGGAACTAGTTAATATCGGAGTAGTGACGAAATTTTTTGCAGGAAATAAATGTTTTTTTATTACATTAAATCAGTCGAACAATAAACGAAAAACAACTAGTTTGAAACTAGTTAAAAAAAGAGTAGTTACCAAATATTTTGTAAAAATTAAATATTATTTTTTATTACATTTAACTAGCGGAAAAATCAAATAGCAACGAACTAGTTCGAAACTAGTTAATAGTGGAGTAGTTACCAAATCTTTTGTATTAAATAAAATGTACTTCTCTAGACATATGCACGTATAGAGTGAGTATATGCAGTCAAGTACTCACGTTAACTTCAGCAATAATCAAGGTAAGTCTCAGTAATTCATCAAAGTTTGGAATTTGTAATTCAACCCAGTTTATTGCCCTGTAGCCTAAGAATCAGTCGGTTTGGTTGCATACTGACATCATTTGTCACCGTTTGACAGATTAATAAAACCACAAATGAGGTGTTAAGAGACAATAAAAAACAGCCAAACTACAATAATAAGTGCAGTGCTGCCACTGTGGCAAGAGAAGAAGACACTCAACAAATTGGAAAATCAAATTAGAAAAGTATGTTAATATTTCATATATAATATGCCACGGCGACTATTTTTACAACCGCAGAGCATATCTAATACAACAACAATAACAGTATACCCAATATAAATAGTAATGATAATAACAGTGGCTGCTGCTTTGCAAGCAATTGGGAGCGCTTAGAACCAAGACTACGCAAGGCAACCAACTGCTTTGGCAGCCAGTGGCAGCACGCGCGCTCAGCAGCTACGGCGGCACCGATTAGCGGCTGCCGAGGTCGATAATTCGATTTGTGCCAAATGCAAGTGTAGAAATGCCATTTACTTGGCCACAAGCTACACATGTGTGTATGCATAACTTTCCTGGTGTTTGTGCGCCGCAGGCACAAGCGAGAAAATAGAAATGAAGAAGCCACTACTGTGGTTGCCGTCGCCTTGTGTGATGACCTAGGCGCGCAGCGCAGCGCTGTGTAATTGCAAATTGCACCGTTAAGCGACCAAATTATAGACAATAATAAAAAGAACTTGCCACAGCGCCGAACAACAGCGAACGCACAGCGCGAGTGCAGCAGCAAAACGCCAATCATTTCGAGTATGTAAAATAGCCGGCGGACGCACAAGCATAAAAATCGCGTTGAAGAAGCTGCAGCAGTGGAATGCAAATGCCGCTTTGAGCGTGTGTATATGTGTGTGCGTGCAGTAGAAGAACAGCAAAGTGGCTTACGAACAGGCAGCTAGGCTATAACAGCGCACAAGCACAATACACCAACAATAGTGGCACACTCGCCAAAGCAGTAAATTGGCAAAGCAAGAGGTTAGGTCAGGCACGCATGCGCAGAACGCGCTGAATGCGGCGAAAACCACACATGCAGCAAGTGTGTGGCAGCAATGACAAAAAACTGCGTGGCATAAAAAGCATTTAGTAGCGAAAAACGGCAGCGCGCAATCATCTTCGAATGTTGCCGCATCATGAATGCCACGTTGATTTTGTGGCAATGTGGCTAATTGTAAACTTTCTACACAGCTGGCGGCAAAGAAAGCCTACCGCCAATAGTGTGTTTCTGTTAATATGCTTCTTTTTCATTTCCAATTTAAACACTTGTATTTAGTTTCTTAGCCAGCAATTAAGCTTGTTAGATTGTCGCGTTGCCACAGTGAGCCACAACAACAAAAAAAGACAAAAAAAAACAATAAATTGCCGCAAAAACAAAATTAAATAATGAAAAATCTACAACTGCGTAACTGCGTTTCTTTTGTTTCGCTGTGGCACAAGTGCTTGGTAATCATGCGCGCCGCAGTTGACGCTGCGTGCCACAGTCTTTATGCCTTTTCGACTATTAATCGCGCGTGTCATTAAGTGCTGCATTTCGAACACCTTGCTTTCTACTTTGGTTTCCTGCCTGTTTGTTGTAGGTTTTGAGTTTTTGTTGTTGTTTTTTAGTTTTAAATTTTTTAAATTTTTATTTTTTGGTTTTAAATTTTAATTTTTAATTTATTTTCTTCTAGTTCTCTCGTTTTTTTTTCTTTCTGGCACTGCTTTACTGTTCAAATCGATTATCGCTGGAATTTCGATGCTGTGGCAATATGAACAGCCGCAGCTAATTAAATTCTTAATTGCTTTCACGCTATTTTCAGTCACTTACCGCAATCAATACCGGCTTTAATCTTGATCTTCAAATGGGCTTTGCGTACTTTGTGTGCAACTGTTTGAATGTAGAACGCCTGGCAAAGGTATAGTCCTGTTAAACTTTTGGTGTTTCTTTTCTTATTATAGTGGATCTCTGATTAGTGTGATCTAACTAAGATTTTGAGGTTAGGTCGAAAGGTTAAGACCAGAAGTAGCAACAGATTCTCTGATTGGTGTAATCTAACTAACCTTTTGAGATTAGGTGGAAAGGTTGAGATCGAAAATAGACACTAATTTCAAATTTTTGGAAATTTGTATTTCTGTTTGTATTATTCTAAGATTTTTTACTAAAGGAGTACACTTTTGGTATCCTATAATATTTAAATTGTTTAGTATAAGTTTTTTTTTTTAATATTAATGTCATTGAATTTTAAAAAAATATCAACTATTAGTTTCGTAAAAGTCGAAAGAAATTAGTTTCTTCTACCGAAAGTTCTATAAATTTAAGAAAAATTCGCATTATTGTTGCTTGCGTGGCTTAGGGTCATAACAAAGTGAAATATGGCAACGTTGGAAATTGGAAAAAATATATATGTTAAGTGCCGAAAGAAAGTTTACTAAGCATTTGTGGCATTCAGAATTTGTAAATTTTTTTTTTGCTGCTTCATTGCTTTTCTTGCTGTTTGGCTCGCTCGCAGATTTATTTAAATATGTATGTCATAGTTTAATGTAATATTAAATTAATGAAAAATAATAACAACAAATCTATACTGCTATAAATTTATAAAAAAAATGCTTAAAAGTAGCGGTATTAAAAAAATTGTCTCGTTAGCCTAAGGCTTGGCATATAATGAAACTCCGCACCAATTTATGATACACTATGAAGATATTCGTTGTTTTTCTATGTTTTTCTTAGTGGTTTTATGCATTCATTTATGTTCCTATAGATTTATACGTTTTTTTACTCCTTTCTATGTTTTCTATGTTTCTTTCTATGTTTTTCTATGTAATTTTATGAATTTAGTTATGTTTCTATAGATTTATTTGCGTTTTGCTCGTTTCTATGTTTTCTATGTTTTTCTATGTCTTTCTATGTTTTTATATTTTGTTTGTATATATGTGTTTATATGCCTTCTATGTGCTTCTATGTTAACTACCTTATTCATTTGTTTGCACGAAGAAAATTTATCAATGGAAACTGATATTTTCTCAGCAAAATACCTTTAGAGCTATTTAATTTTAATTTTTATTTTTAATTTGTAATAATTATTAAAACTACCACCATCTTTCTCTCACTTAATCTCTCTCTAAATGAATTTGAAATTTCATGTGAGGAGAAAAAAAATTTGATTGTTCTATTTTGTCTTCTACGCTTTAAACATGGTATGACACACTAGAAGAGCTAACGGCAGTGAGGCCACAGATTCTATTGAAAATCACGTCAAGCACAGGCACCCATTGACTAGGCACCTAAGAATGACTACTTCTCATGGACTTCGTAACGGAGCCCCATCTAGTAGCGCAAAGCACCAAAACTGGCCAATGAATGACTCATTAGTCTACCAGACCAACCTAACCTTTAACCTAACCCAACCTATTCTGTCTCATATATGTACATACATAAAGAACCAAAATGTCTAAAGATATCTTTCTGTTTTTTTAAAAATTTTCTCTAACAAATCACCACTCCAATCGCTGCAGACCGCAATCCATTAAAATCACCATTTTTCCCTAAAGATTTCAAAAGAAATTGGCAAAAAATAAAATAAAACAAAATTGGATGTCTGCATTTAATCCCAGAAGTGCTGCAGCACGCACTTATCTAACGAGTGCATCAATCAAGTGCGTGCAACAAATTGCAATTTAATGCGCTTACAAATGCTAATGCAACACTTGCAACACATAGATGTAAACGTGTGTGCTTGCAACAGCAAAATGTGTGGCGTGAATTGCCGAGTGCTTATGTAAAGCACTTCTGCTAGCTATCAATTGCCAGCAGATCTAGATCTGCACTGCTGAAAAGCGATTAGAATATGCAGGGCTGGCGTGCGTACCAATACACACGCACACGCACTTGCGAAAACTGAAGCATGCGTGATTGTTGCATATGTGGCTGCACAGCGCAAATTGCATGTGTGTGGCATGCAAGTGCTGTGCGAATACTTTGTTGCAGGTTGTGAGGTGTTAAAAGAAGCGCTGAGCCGTACGTGCGGCAGGATATGGCGGAGCGCAGCGCTGTCAGGGGTGCAAAAATGGAGCAAAGTAAGCGAGAATGCTGATTTGTAAGCTAGCATGCCACATATATACAGCTATGTACATACATATATATGGTTAAATGCATATAAATAAATATTTTCACATATGTAAGTATGTATGCAGGCGTGCTTAAGTCACCATAAAATGCTGGGGAGCCTGCCTGAGATTGCGATTGGAAATAAATATTTCTCACAGTTTTCGAAGCAGCCAAAAGGGAATATAAAATTTAAATGCAGAAAAATGTGCTATTTACATACAGACGCTTGTGTATGCTTAAGTACATACACATACATATATGTATGCGAGTTATGCCACAACAGGACTTGTTGCAACACTCATGCTTCATTTCGCCTTAGCGCTTATTTGCGGTGGTCACGATGTTGCAAGTTGCCACAATGCGCCGCCGCCTGTGTCTACATTTATATATGCACATAATAAATACAGGTATAAGCCTACGAGTATGTGTGTGCGTGTGTTGGCAATATGTTTTGTGTGTGACTTGGCGCTGGTAAGCATGCGTAGCGTCGAATTGCAACAAGTTGCGCCAGTGGGCAACTTGCAACAGTGCGGCAATTTGTAGCCAAACAACCGTTGCGGTGAGTGTGTTTGTTGTTGTTATTTTTTTGCCCAGTTGTTGTTATTTTCTGAATAGTTGTTGTTGTTTTCTGGTTAGATGTTGTAGTGTTGTGCTTAGTTTTGGTTATTTTTTGCTGAAATGTTGCTGTTTTATGCTTAGTTCTTGTTGTTGTTTTGTTGTTTCTTTGTTTATATTTTTGTTGTTGCTTTTTCATAGTGTTGTTGCTACTTCTTACTCTTATTGTTTTTCTTAGTATTTGTTGTTGTTTTTCCTACTTATTGTTGTTGTTTTTCATGGTTGCCGCTACTGCCACAGCGCGTTGTCTTCAGAACGCACGCGTACAAAAAGTGAACGATAAATATTTGTGCAGTTGCAGGTGAGCCACTGTGTGCTGCGGCCAGTGCATCAGGGTGGGCTGCTTTATGGCCGCTCCATAGGCATAGGAGTTGGTTTTCGTGCACCAACAACACACACACACATTGATATTTATGCAGCATCGAATTGCCCGCAAACGCATATGAAATGTGCAACAAAAATCAGCAAATGCTTGCAGTCAGCCAGCATGTGGCAAGCACAAACAATGCTACAGGGAAATACAATACTTTAAGGTTGCACACCGAGTGTGTTGCACAAACACACATTAATACATAGAGTCTTGTGTTCGAGTGCAAGCTTTGTTAGCACTTTTGTGGCAAGTTGCTCAAATGCGCGCGGCTGCTGGGCAGCTACGCTGTTGAAAATATATATTTTGCTGCTTTTCATTTTGCTATTTGCTGGTTGTGGCATAAACAATGACACTACTTACTCGACGTCTGACCAAAAGCACAACACGTCTTTGTTGCACAAAAGTGGTTTATGCACACACAAACACACACACATACAGCGCATGCAAGCAAGCATGTGCCACTTAAGTACTTTTGTGTGCTCTGGTCGACATTTTGGTCACTGCCACTGACACGATCAAGGTTGTTGTTTTTCTATCGCGGCCAAGTCATATTGCCGCTGCATTTGCGCGCCTGCGGGGAGGGGGAGGGGGATCTCTCTTTTTATATTACTTTTTTTGTTTTTTGTGCCTTTTTATGGGCACGCACGCGCATTAGTCTAGGAAGTGGCATGCCGCATTAAATACTTTTTCATGCATTTATTACTCATTTGTGGCATGCGAAAAAAAATTTGAAAAAATTTCCATGTTTTATAAAAAATTTTAATTTCTTTTTAGTTTCGTTTTATTCGCCCTGTCATGTGCGGCATGCGACACAGCCCTTCTTTGGCAGCCAGCAAAATTTGATATCCTTTTCCATGATTACACGCCGAATATCAGTACATTTTCGGTTTCGACGCAAATAACTTGCAACATTTATAATGCCATTGCCTTTTTGGCCATGCGGCATACGAATTTTCTTTTCCGCTTTGTTCCAGCTTCCTTTTGCATTGCCAACCGCCTTTGGTTGCCAACGGAAAAATCATAAATTGTTTTAGGACCAAAGCAAAGACAGAAACAAAAAAATTCCAGGAAAAAAGTTCAAAACAAGTTTGCCGCTTAAGTCTACGCACTAAGCATGCCTGCCGCTGCATATGTTGTGTTGTGGCCGTTGCAATTGCCGTTTCGGTTGTTGTACAACAAGCGCGACCGTGTCCATTTGCGTGCTGTCGGCTTAGAATACGCACTGCCAAATTTGGCTCTAACCCACATATTTACACAGCTCTCTGGTCTAGGTGGCGGAACGGAAGAGAAAGAGCGCACGCTTTTGGTGTGAGAGCGCACACATTTATGCCACATGCCATCGTAGATAGGAAAAAGTGCGGCATATATAATGCTGCAACAACAGCAACAGCAACAATAGTTGAAAGTCAAATATGTTGCAATGCCACGCTAATAGCTATGGACAGCAACAGTAGCAACAATCTAATAATAACAACAATTACTTCCAGTATGGTGTGGCTCAATAACTTGGCGGCGGCACTAGGCAATTGCTGCAAGTATACTTATAGTCTTGGTAAGCAGTTTTGCAGCTGATGACTGCCATCAATTGTGTATTGAAATCACACAGCCATGTGTGTACATACATACATATGTACATATGGGTGTATATTTGGTATGCCTGCCTCAATTTGACATAATTGATCAACGAGCCTGTTGCAGCAGCGGCAGCTGTGTGCAGTTTGCGGAAAATCGCCCACCAGCACCCAAATAGCCAAAGCAACAGGCATTGCCAACCAGCACTTATTGCGTAGCACATACATACATATACATACATATGTATATATGGGCTTACATCCCCCCATAAGCTTTTATATGTGAATAACCAATGTACAAATGCAAAAAGCGGCTGCCATTGCAAGGCTGTTATAAACTCAGAGTTTATTGAACTGGAATAATTATTAAATATTTTTTTATTATACATATATATATAAATATACATATATATACATCTCATATATCTATAAATTTTTATTAATTTTGATATTTGAATTTAGTTTTTATTTTATTTATTAATTTTTCTTAATTAATTAACTCTAAAAAATTATAGATTATTAATTTTATATATTTTTTTATAAAAATTAAGCATAATTTTTAATTAATTTTAATTACAATTTTTCGCTATAAGTTTTTAAAAAACTCCGATCAAAGACCAGTTCTATATAATTTGCATGAATATAATTTTTTTATGATTTATAATTAAATTTTTTTATTTGTAATTAGTTATTTTTAGCATCTTTCTGATTTAATTTTAATATATACTTTTTAATTATAGTTCTGTATATTTTTTTATTTTATTATTAATCATTTTTATTATCAATAATTAAGAAAATTAAACATTTTTAATTTATATTTTTTAAATTAATAATTTTTTTAAATTAATTAAATTAAAATTGTTTACTCTAAGTTTTTTCAGTATTTTTTATTTTTATTGATTTAATTAGTTTTTGTTTTTCAAGAAATAAATATTTTTAAATATAACTTTACATTTGTTTTTATTTACTCTTAATTATTTTTATATATTTTTATTATTTATATAATAAGTTTTAACAGCTACTTCAGTACCATTTAATTAATTAAAAATATTTAATTAATTTTTTTAAATTAAATTAATTAAATTTTTTTAAATTAAATTGAATTAAAATTACTGTAAAATTTTTAAGCATTTTCGTATTTCAGTTTTATTAATTAATTTGTGTTAATCATTAAATTTTTTAATCAATTTTTTTAATTATGTTTATTTACTTTTAATTTAATTTTTTTAATTATCTATTATTTATGTAATATTTTTTTATTAATTATATACTAATTTTAATAATGAATTTTTATTTAAAAAATTTCATCAGCTACCTCATTTCCATTTCATATATAGCGTTAGTTCTTTTACTTCATTTACCGTTTTCTACCATCATTACCGTGTTCCGGCCAGTTATCGTCGCTTGCATTGAATTCTCGGCATTGTATCCTCCTTTATTTGTCAATTCGCATTGCGACAATTTGCAATATTTCTATTGCTGTAGCAGCAACATGTCTTTTATTTGGCTCTCCTACTCATTTTAAGCAGCTGACGCCCTGTTTGGTCATCTTAATCCCCTATAGAGTTAATGGTTTCCACGTAAGTAGCCGAGTTGAACATTTGATTTGGTTTGTGTTGCACGTGATTCATTGAAGATGCAAGCATCGTGACGAAGCTGCGGTCTCTTGACAATTAAATGCAGCTGCACCTAAGGCGTGCTCGATATACATATATATGTATGTATGTATGTATATACAGATGTTTTTTAAGGCACCGATGTGCAAAAGGAAGTAAACAATTTTGGAATATTTTTTTAATATATATGAATTAGTCGTGGATAGCGCGTTTTAGAATCGTGTTTGTTTGGTATTTAGAGTGGGATATCACCGGGATACTTTCGCAAATTCCGCATCATCGTAATTTTTGAATAGCAATATTCAGAAGTTACCACTTTTTGAAATTCTGCCTAGTCTTTAAAAAAGTTTTCATATATTTGAGAAACCCGAAATTTCGGGATTTTGTTATAGAAACCCCGAAAACTAAATCTGTTTAACTTGTATTTGCATGAAATATGTTTCGACAGTTTTGAAGTAATCCCGAAATTTCGGGACTGTATTTTAGAAACCCTTCAAATTATATCCGTTTAACTTGTATTTGTATGAAATATGTTTCGACAGTTTTGAAGTAGTCCCGTAATTTCGGGACTGCATTTTAGAAACCCTTAAAATTAAATCAGTTTTCCATGTATTAGTGTGAAATATGTTGCAACAATTTTTAAAAAATCCCGAAATTTCGGGACTGAATTATAATAATCCCGAAAATTTGGTATTTTTAAGACAAAAGATTTACTTCATTTATGATGCAGGCCTTTAGAAAATACTAATTTGCGTTCGCGCTAGTCGCCAACTGCCAGCTGCCATTATTGGCGAGTGACAATTTGTTTAGCGCTTCATATTTGCACGATGTTACGAGGCAAAAATGTACAGTAAGTGTGAAACATACCACAAACTGTATGAATAGATATGTAAGTACTGCATACATTCATAATTCAAGGTGCCACACACACATGTTGCATACATTTTCTGCTATTTTGCTATGTGATTTCTGCTTCTTCCACATTATATCGTCTGCATGTGGCAAATTCATCTGCACGTTGTTTGCGAACATAACGGTACACAAGTTAACTATTTATTAAGTTGAACCACGTTTGCCTAAGCAAATTGTCTGCTACACGAAATGCTGCTGCCGATGTCGCTACTGCTGCTGCGGTTTGCTTGCAACTTGAGGCACATGCACACCATTTGTAGCGGCAGCAACAATTGCTGCTGTTTATCTTACATGTGCATTGCATTACACGGCACACATCATTGCCATAGTTATTTCTGTGGCAACAGCAACAACAACAACAACAACTCGACTCGCCAAGATCTTCATCAGGCAAAGAGGTTCGAGCCACATTTTTGTCACTTCAACGCCTCCCGCCGTCGTCCGAAGCCGCAAAAAGCAGGCAACAACAACAACTACAAGTTAACAATAACAACCTGCTATGAGTAGCGAGTAGCAGCCTGCCGCTTGCCACTTCTAATACAAGTTGATCTATTACCTTGCATTGTTATTGTTATTGCTGTTGTTACTGCCACTGCGGCTGAGGCACTTCAATAGATCTTATTTGCGCGCTGTTGCCAGCACAGCCTTCGCTACTGCCACACTGCCACTGCCACGGCGACAGCGCGAACGTGTCGATCATGTATGGCATGAAAAATGCGGAAGCACAACACAATTGGCACAAGTGTGGCTGCCGCACGGCGACGCCACGTACCTATGTATATCACGGAGTACGTTCATACATACAATCATCGTTCCTTCGCTCGTTCGTTCGTTCATACTTTGGCTGGTTGGTTCGTCATGAGGGCGGCCAAGCAGGCGCGTTAGAATCTGTTGTTTGAGGTGCCACTTCTGGCACTCGAGTGTGCAAACATCGTTGCTGCGAACTTATCTATACAAACATACACAGATTTGTTTGTGCATTGGCGCTGTTGTTCTTGTATGTAGCACGTTTTGGATACTGCGTCGTTTTGATGCGACAACTAAGAGATGCTTTACTGCTGACAGTGGCACTGGTGACGCCTATGCACCCTAACTAACTCAACAAGCTGCAGTCTGGCGTCGGTCACGCGGCAAGCGCGGGGGCATGCAGGCAGCTATGCTGCTATAGACAGCCTGCAACAGCTAGGCGCTGCACCTAACGTCTAATAAGTGTGCAAGTATTTGCCATTATTTGCTTTCCCGCTAGCTGGAAGGCTCTCAGCAGCTGACTGCCGGCTTGCCTGCCTAACTGGCTAACTCCTATTAGACTTGTATTGTTTATGTTGCAGCTTTGTTGCCTGTCTATTCGCGGTTACTGCCAATTTATCCAGAGGCACTTTTGGTTTGGACTTGTGTAATTTTTACATACACACAGATTTAATTTACGCCAATATACATGTTCAACTATGTATGCATATATATGTACATATACATATATATATATTGCTATGCGTGTATTTGTGCGTTGGCAGAACTGGTTCTTGTGCGCCTTAATGCCATTAGCCGCTAAGTTCACTACACCTGCTTCCTATATAAATAGCTTGTAACGCTTCATCTTTCACACTACTGATCGATATTCATTTTCATACCTAAAAATGCATGCATATGTACATACATACATATATATGTATAACCACATATTTGATATATTTTATTGCTTGTACAAATTTCGTTTGAAAAAATGTGTTTTCAAGGATGCAGTTCTGCTTCCTATCTAGTTCATTAACCGCTCTTGATTTTAGTAAATATTTTTTTATAAATATTTGATGCTTCTTACTTCCTGTCTGTGCCGATCGATTGTTTTTGTTGATGAAATATACTTTTTTGGATGGAAAAACATATTTTGACTGTAATTTGCCGATTACTTGCATAATTAAGAGTCATTAACGTGAAGCACTCAAAAACTAAAGATTATAAAATAATATCCAAAGAGAATAGAAGCACTAAAGAAAAACAAATAATAATGATCATAGAAAAATATTGAAAATATATGTACATTAAAAAGCCTTTTTTTTGTAATAGGTTTGAGGCGTTTAGAAAACTATTTTTTTTACAAAATTTGTTGCAGTATTTTTTTTAAGTAAATTTGACGTTTTTAAAATACAATATTTTTAAAATTTTGAAAAAAAATATTATTAAAGAATATTTTAATAGTTTTGAAATATTTTTGACATTTTTATATATACAAAGCTATTGTAAGACCTATTCTGCTCAACGGTGCAGTAGTATGGTGGACAGGCGTGCGGAAATCCACCTACCCGAAGCCAATGGAAAGGGTTCAGAGGCTCGCTGTGCTGTGCATAATGGAAGCTTTACGAACAGTTCAAACGGCGGCTCTTGAACTGGTACTAAATCTGCCACTTATAGACCTCTACGCTGAAATCTTCGCAGAAAAAACGGCGGAACGACTATCTAGACCCTTCAGGCATAGCTCGGTGGAAAATGGCGTTTGGGCAAACACCGACTACATGATCCCATTTTTCAACTGGGAAAGAAGATTCAAAGTAAACATAGGTAAAGATGGTTGACGTAAAGGTATGTTAGCTACGCGCAAAACTCTAAACATTTGTACTGATTGTTGAAAATTGAGGTGGTGCGAGAATATTATGTCCAGAGTTAGGCATAAGGTAGCCTTTTAAGTTGCCAAACCACTGCAGTATATATCAAGCTGAGGTCTTTTCTATTGCGAGCACCGCGCTGCTGGCCTCTAATGCAGCTGCAGGCAACAATAACATCTTCGTAGACAGCCAAGCAACAATCAAGACAGTAACCTCATATCGCCAGAAGTGTCTTGTAAAGCAGGACAGCAGTCGAAAGTGTTGCCAGAAGCAAGCAACTTCACTTCTACTGGGTGCCAGGGCACAAAGGCATTGAGGGTGTAAAGAAAATCAAAACCCTATAGAACGAGCTACATGGATACTGCAAAATCGGTAGACCACAAAATTCCTATTGGCACTCGATAGAAGAGACTGTAGGAACATAATGTTTATGCTAACTGGTGACTGGCTGGTGACGAAACACGCCGCAGACAGAAAATGTTTAGAGCAGGGCACCAGGGAAACAATGGTGCATTGGCAAGACTACGCTGTAAGCCTCTGATGTACCCAACGTTAGTGAGACCACAGAGTATGTTAAAATTTGCATCAAGCGCTGGCATCCCAAAGGATGACTACTTTTCAAGTAGCAACTGAACTTCATCTGGTATCGCAAAAGACCAAAACTGGTCTATGCATGGCTGGTTGACCAACCAGATTATACAAAACAGCGCCATCTAGTGGATAAAATATTTTAAATTTTCTGGGCGCTGCAAACCAGTGTATTTTACAGAATTAGCTTTACACATTCAAAGGTAATGAAAATTAGTTTTCATAACCACACTTTTATGAACAAATTGCTGTCAAAAGGCGAAAAACCCAAAGATAATGATTTGTACAATCGAGTTATGAGTCCAATCAAACTCAGTAATCACCGCCATTGTGTGTCATATAAAGCTGATTACGGAATTTCATCTTCAAATCTTAACTGATCGTTATCGCACTTAATTATTCTCATCCATTCTAAGCAGCAGCAACAGCACCACAACAACAATAACGCATATAACGTAATACCTTATGATGCTAACAGCTGAAATAACGCCACGCACGTGTGAATGAATCACGCGACGCGAGCGTCAAGTGTGTGCCAGAGTCAATCAAGCCATTAGTCAAACAGTTTTTGTTTCTATTTTTATTTGTTTTTATTTATTTTTACAAAAATATAAGAACAATAAACAAATAACGTAGTTAAATGCGCAGCAGCGGTATAAATACTTCAAGCATATATTGATTTATATGTGAAATATTTCCATCAACTACAAATAGCTGAGCATCTTTGCGGATCTTCTTCCAAATCTTATTCCAAATGCGCGCACGCACACACACGCAAGCATGCACAGACATAACCAAATATAATGTGAAGGAACTGGCAGCCATACAAGGGTACCATTAAGCGATAATACTCGCCAGTCATTAGAAAATGACATCACATTTTAAAAATGAAACAGTTTTCGCACAGGTGTAGGCAAACCAAAAATAACAACAACAATAGCAACAAGCATCAATTAAACGGAAAAAATTTGCATGGAATTTCCGTGTAATTTACACACAGCGCGAGCAATATGTTTTAAAAACCACAGTGAAGCCACAAATTCATTGAACAACAACAAAAAATATTTAAAAATCTGTACGTACAGCTGTGCGCTGCTCTGGAATGCGCGCTAAAACAATAAAAAAACAGTAAAAAGTTGGTGAAAAAAGCGTAAAAAAATCAGCCGGTGACTCGCCAGCGCTTTAAATAAACAAATCGCATTGAATTACATATCAGACTGAAGCCAAGTGACGCCAGTGGCGAGCGTTCTTTTCCCAACTATTATATTCACACCGCCATACATACATACAGACGCGTATGAGTAATCATATTAATGAGTTTTTATTGAAATATGCGCTTGACACAAGCAGCCAACACACATAGTACTCGCAGCATTGCGCGCATGCGCAAACACTCTACACTCAAATAGCTAATGTAGGCGTTTGGTAGCTGGGCTGCGCCAAGTTCTAGTTATGTAAAAATAATTGCCGCTACCTTTGTCGCGCGGCGCTGCACCAATTTCAGTTGTTCAGTTGTTGTGCCAAAGTTGTTGAACCCTAAGAAAGTTCTTTTTCCCCCAATTATATTTAGCGTATGCGTTGCGTTCCTTAAGCAGATCACGTTTGTGGCAGAGCAGAAATTTGCATAAGACAAATTGGCCACTTGTTGCCACCGTAGAAATATACGTACATATATTTCTTATTTTTCTTGCCTTTGTTAGTATTGTTGCTGCCGTTTTGGTAGTCACAGAAAATTGCTACAAAATTAGCATAAACCCGAATTGCCTTTTTAGTGCGCGCGCTGTTTTAGTTTAGTTGCCAGCTGGCTTACAGTGAACCAGTGTCTTCTAAATGAAGAAAATTACTCCAATTTGTATCAGTTTTATTTTTGTCTTAGCGTGCAATTAGCGTATGTGGGAGTACTTTGGTAGGAAGGGGGGCTAGTTTTTGCATGAAATATTTGAATTATGGACTAAGTTCTCAAGCTATAACCATTAAATTTGTTTATGCTTGTAATAGTTTTTTTTATACCAAGCTGAAGCTAGAAATTTACTGTTATAAAATAAAAAAATATAAAATTAAAATTAAAATATACTTTCTAAATTTTTTGGGGCCTCAACTAAGTAGTAAATTAAATACGTATGTATGTTTTTGTAGATATGGATTATACATAAAACAGGTGGCAACCTCAAATATTTCTTAAACTGTTTTTCTTTTAATAACTGTGCCTGGCGCACAACTGTTTGTAATTTTTTACTTTTAATATTTTTATGTGGTGGCAACTCTATTTCCAAAAATTGTCGAAATTTTAAATCTTCTGACACACATTATTATTACATTATTTTACGACATATAGCACATTTTTTTGTTTTTTTTTGCAAAAGGTGGCATCTCTATCAAAAAAATTTACGAAAATTGGCAGCTTTATTAAAAAGCTCACATATTTTGAAACACACATACATACATACATACGTAGAGCATATTTTTAATTTTTTTTCAAAAGGTGGCAACTCTACCAAAAAAGTCACAAATACTACAACATATAGCACATTTTTAGTTTTTTTTTTTAATGTTAACAACTCTATTTAAAAGTTAACATATTTTACAAGTTTTTAGTTTTCAAAAGGAGGCACGACTATTGAGAAAGTGTGTCTGAAATGGATTAGGTTAGGTAAATGTTAAGACCGCCGCATACCGACAAAGCATCTAGAGTCTGCCACAAATTTATTGAGACGACTAAAAACAATTTCAGCCAATTCGGTGGTTCGTAGGCTGTTTGAAAAAATGTTTTTGCTTGAAAAAATTGTGTGATCTTGGAATTCAAAAATCTAAAATTACTTGTTCTGCCCAAAATGAAACCCTGCAACATTCTCAGGCTCACTTGGGAACCACTTAAGGTTGACCATAAAAAGTCAATACACCACTTCACACATACATACATACACACACATGTATGTACATATGTAAATAAGTTAGTCCGCGCGTACCTTACAGTTATGAGAACATACCAATGCACAAGCGAAAATCTATGCGCTCTTATGCTTTGCTGTGCAAGATTGAAGCTATGCGCGCTAGCAAAATGTTTGGCATACGTGCTAGCCCTAGCCAACTCATTCGGCTAGTTACCGGCAAGCTTCTGTCACATTGTTTGCTTATTTATTTACTTTTTCGCATGCGATGCACGTTTTTGTCGCGTTTGCCAGCAAACATGCGGTCGCGAACAAGCCGAAAACAAAAACAAAAATAAATAAAGTTGAAAAAATAAAATACATAAAATATAAATAAATGGACTTATACGAAATGCTGCAAAATGCAAATTTATTTTAATTTTTCGTATTTTTTTCGCACAACAGCTGCCTAGAAATGGGAGTGTTTGTGGGTATGTGTGTAAATATATGCACAACTCTGGGTACGTACGTGAAAATATACTCGCTAGTGACATTCTTATACTTTCGTTGTTAATTTTGTACTTTTACATAAGAAAGCAGTAATGGCTTTTTCACTAAAATTAATCATGAGCTGTGATGTTATATAATTTTTAACTAGAATCGTTAAATGCGGCAAATCTAATTAATATTTTCATTAAATAAAGGTGCACATATGGTTTTTAAAGTTGCAATTTCTACGAAAAAGTAATTTATTAGAAAAGCTGGAGGAATAGAATTGAAGTCACTGTACGTCATCAAAGGAAGTAGAAATTGTATATGACTTAAATGTACGATTTTTTTCAAGAGGCGTGTTTGAAATAGCGCTGCCACTTAGTTTGATTTATTTTTATAAATATTTTTACTAAAAAAAGAAAAATTATTATTTAAAATGTTTAGTATTTTAATGTTAAAAAATTTAGTGGAAGAGTGTTGCCACTTAATTACAACTATTTATTTTTAATTTCAATATTTTTTTAAATGGAGTGAAAACATAAAAATATTTACAAACCTTTAACGTTGTTTTGAAGTGGCGTTGCCACTTAATTTGATTTATTTATAATTTAATTTTTTCTTGCATAAATATTTATTCTTAAAAAGTAAAATTTAATTGTCGAAATTTTTATGTTCATAACTTTAAAAATATTCGTTAGAAGAGCGTTGCCACTTAATTACAACTATTTATATTTAATTTAAATATTATTTCAAACAACAAAACAAGTATTTAGAGAGCCTTTAACTCGTATATTGCAGTAGCATTGCCACTTAATTTGATTTATTTTGAATTCTATTCTATTTGTTCTAAAAAGAGAAATTTTATTTTGTGAAAATTTAATGCCTTACACACTTCTTAAAAATTTATTAGAAGAGTGTTGCCACTTAATTAATTAAGTGCTGTTTATTTTTAATTTCAATATTATGTCAAACCAAGTTTTAACAAAAAAAGATTTAGAGCACTTTTAATTCGTAATTTCAAGTAGTTGCCATCTTGAAGTGTTTTAATGGAATCGTGAAAAATTTAGCAGAAAAAGTAAAAAGTCTTATTTTGGTTCCGGTTTTTCCAAATAAATTAAGGTTTTTTCAAGATAAGTGGTGAATTTTGTGAAAAACATTTTTTAATTAGTGTTACCACCTGTCGAAAATTAGAAAAAGTTTATTAAAAATTGACTTTTCGGTTGAAACTGCTTTGTAACTTGTAGAATTCTCTATTCATGGTATAAGAATAAGATTCTCACCAGAAATATTCCCGTAAAAATTCAACTGAAATCATCTAGAATAGCTACAAGACCCGAATTATTGTTCAAATATTATGCCTCTAAATAAATTTATCAATGAAATTGAGTTTTGTGTCCATAAAATATTTAAACTTCATTGAAGCTGCGAAATTCCTCAACTATTAGTCATTGTCAATCCGGTCATAGCTGTGACAACCGTTAGTCATCGGCACTTAAGAAATGCAGACACTTCATGCAACTCGTTTAATTTCCGTATTCTAAAGTGCTTTCACGCCAGCGCATCTGCAAATGTTTTCTAAGAAGTGTCAAACAAGTTTATAAGGAATCTTAGCGCTGGCCCAACGGTGTCCTGTGTCCATGCACAGGCACATAAATTTCACAGAATTGGCGCTCACGACATAAGAATGCGCAATATAAATACACACACATGTGTGTGTGTGCGTAAGGTATGACAGGTACAACAACAACCACAATGGCATTTGTGGGAGCCAAAGGAGGAGCGCAGGCGACGACGCCTGAAGAAGCACATCAATTCGCAATCGGCACTGCAACCAGGAAATGCCAATCAATATGCGAGGAGGAGGCAAATAGACGAAAAACACACACAAATAAGTAATAAAAGTGCAGGCAGAATTACAAGAAGAAGCAGCATGCAGCAAGCAGCCAGTTAACAACGTCAACACCGCAGGGCGTTGAAAAAAGAATGAACATGAAAAGCAAATCAGCTAAGCGCAGCACTAAAGCAGTCCTTACATGAGCGGTGCGGCGCGGCCCAAACAGCGCCTAGGATGGATCTAGCGCGCGCGTTCGTTTGTCTAGCGGTGTGCGCTTGTTCGGGTTTACCCAGCTACGTGCAAATTAAATATTGCATAAAAATGTGCGCTGAGCTAAGATTTTTTCTGTTTTGCTGCCACTTCTTTTGCATTATATTACTTTTCTAGGAGTGTTGATGAAGCGGATGTGTGTGTGTGCGACTGCATGTGGCGGCTTCAAGTTGCCGCTCATTCAAGTAGAAGGTGCTGATAGTGATGTAGGAGCCACTCGAGCGCGCTTTGACTGGGCAACGAGCCGCAGCGCGCAGGAAGCGGACGACGTTGCCGGTGTGCGGCACGAATGCTGAGCGTGAGGGTGATGGCGCGTTGCCTTGTGGTACACATATGTTTGTATGTGTATGCGTGGCTGTGGCAATAAAAAACGGTTTGTAGCAATAAAATCAACAAATCACACACAAATAGCGGCAATCACACAAGTAACATGACTGTCAACTTGAGGTGCCTTTGCCCGGCACCGCCAACTGGCAATGCAAGTGGCAGCCACAAGGAGCGCGCACACACTTATTGTGTGGAATAAATAAAAAGAGGAGCGCGAAAAATATGAGAAAAATATAGTTTGCAAAAAAGTAGCTAGGAAAATGGCCACCGGCGAAAATTGGCGGCAATGGAAAGCAAGTGGCGGTGTGGCAGCGGTTTGAAGGCACAGCGTGCAGTTGATGGCAGTCACTCAGTCAGCAATAGTGAGCACTAGCACTAAAGCAGCCAAAGAGGAGTGCAGAAAAATATGCGAAATTGCAAAAGTAAGAGTTGACATTACAACAAACACAATAACAATAAGTGCGCATAACAAAATGCACAAAAAAACCAATCAGCGGCAGTCATCGTCAGTCAGCGACAAACGCAGCTATCAGTGCCCGCAACAATCGCTGCAGCGGCGAAGGTGTAGTGCGGTAGCTGCCACAATGCCTGCATATTTGCGCGCTTACATATGTCATACATGCAGCGGCAGGACAGCCAAAGAATGGCAAGTAATTGTTTGGCTGCCATACACGGTTACAAGCATACTTACATAGTGTGTGTGTGTGTTGGTGTTTACCATGATGCTGTGTGAATCTGCGATCCTAGCGCGCTACCGCTTGGCCAAAGTCATGATTTATATGTACCGTTAGTTGGACAGCACGGACGTAAGCATATGCAGACTCAGTGCTGCACAAATAACTTCACATATATGTATATATATGTACATATACATGATTTTATGTGCAGAGTTATATATGTGTGTATGCCCGCTCGCATGCGTGCAAATGCTACAAATGGCGCTGTGTTGGACATAAACTTGCATATGTATGTGTATGAAGTGTTTTTAAGCAAACGTGATACTTGAAGTCGAACCAGCTAACTGAAATTCACACGCGAAGCATATGTGTATATGTGTGTATATGGACGCTGAATGGCTAGCTCCGACTGTGAGTTGATTAGTCTAAGCAAACTCAGTTAATGTATGTATGTTTACCTTGCCCCTGCTTTCGGCCTAAAACCTGCCTGCTATCATTGTAATTGTATGTTATAATAAAAATCTATTTTTTTCTATAATTATAGATAGTATTGCAAACTTATTTATTTTTCAAAATATTTTTGGCATTCATAGTTTCCTACAGGGTCGCTCGCATGCCTTTATGCAACCATATGAACATTTATTATCTCACAGCGCAATTTAAACTATTTATTTGATTAAAGTTTATTTTCTAAATATTTTTGCCGCTCAAAATTTTCTACAGGGACACTTCTAAGACCTTTTAGAAGATCACTAGTCATTATATTTGAGCTTATTATCCGATTTTGTAATTTTCGTCATTGTCAAGCAATTTGTATGGCTTCAAAATTTATTTTAAAAAATGGTTTCCCACCAAAAATGTCCTACAGGGTCATTGGCATGCCTCTACGCATTTGAACAGTTAGTAGCTCACCGCGTATTTTAATCATCTTATATTTTATCTAATTTTATTTTCTAAAATTTTTTTGTCACTAAAAATTTCCTACAGGGTCATGTGTATACCTCTACACAAGCATATAAACAATTAGTACCGCACCGCGCATTTTTAGCACCTTACATTTTATTAAACTTTATTTTCACAATTATTTTTCATCACCCAAAATTTCCTACTGGGTCACTTGTATAACTTTATGGCATATATTACCTTAAAACCTAAATGTGTAATTTTTAGCTTTCATTTTATTAGAATTTTTATACACAAATTTTTTACCACCCAAAATTTCCTAAAGGGTCACTAGCTTGCCTCTAAGGCATCGCATTTGTACCTAGTGCCTGACATTACATTTTCGCCTTTGCCAAGCAATATGCACAGGCACAAACTATTCTATTATATGCCGGCAGCAACCAACTTCCCCATGTGATTGAACTTGACTTTGTCGCGCGGTCGTGCTGCCGTTGGCGCTGCTGCGCTTGCGCAAATGCAATTTTCGTTCGTTCTGCCGCACACAATTGACATTTGCTGCCAGTGTCTAAGTTGATTTTTCACACTGTCGCGCAAAGTTTTCGTTTCACATATAAATTTTTTCTGCTTTATGTTTTTTTTTCGTTCTTACTAGTGTTGTTATTGGTGTTTTAGTTTTTTCTATGTAACCCAACTGTTGTCTGTGTCGTGTTAACAAATTTTGTAAATATTGCCAGTGTTTGCACAAACAATCAGCGTCAGTGGCAAGCGCGTTGCACTACGGTCCGTAAGTTAGTATGCGATGATTTGTTGTAAATTGCATTAATGTTGTTGTCGTATTATTTTTTTCAAGCGAAAGATGCTGCACAGCGCTTACGAGAATTGAATTTGTTGTGCACGCTTGTTTTTGTAAATTTTATTGTTGTTGTAATTTTACATTTATTTACTCTAACACACGGCAACTAACTTATCACACATACATACATACATACATACTTATTCTATTTATGCAAATCTGATATTTGTTGTGTGTATGCATGTGTCTGTCGCATTTGTATGTGTGTGTGAGTGTTGAGTTCGTTGCATTGATTGCAGATTATGACTCGACTATTGAGGCTGCTGTCTGCCGATTTGCTTGATAATCATGATGAGGCTGATGATTTGTTGATCTTGTGCTGGCTGTTAGTGTTGCTCACGGTGCTGATGTATGTAGATGTTGACGATGTTGATGATAATGCTGAGTGATAATGAGAAGGCTTCTTTCTGCCGCCGCCGTTGCTCTTGTTGTTGTTGTGTATTGTTAGTGCATTCACCTTGCCATTTAGTAAGTGTTATTTAACAAGTCGCGAACGTGTGATATAAATGTATGCAAAGTTGTATGTATACATACATATATTGATGTAAGTACATATGTATGTATGTAGTTAGTTAGTTGTATGTGTGATCTTCGAGTATATAACACATTTAGCATGTTGCAGCAGTAACCGGTCAAAATTGACTCCTTTCTCACTTTGAAAGTGTAAAGAATGCGGCAAGTAAATTTTATTTGCTTACGAAAGAACTTATTTAAGTACCGTTAGTTGCTTTTCAATGGCCCGCATGCAGCGCTGAGATAATGAGTTGTTTATCATCATTAAAAAATTTGTATTTTTTCGGAATTTTATTATGTTTTCAAACAAAAATCAGCTTTGGAAGGTATTGCTAATATGAAGAGTCTTTAGAAGACATTTCGTGATGGGGCAAATCGTGTATTATAATCCTATAGTTATATAGAAATGTTGTAGCTTTCTTTAGTATTAAAAAATATATATTATAAAGGACAAACCCAAAAAGAACTAGTTCTGCTTGCTACCTTAGATAGGCTTTAAACCCTATTTCGTAATGCCGTAAGCTGTGTAGTATTATCCCTAGCTATATATCTACATGTCGGCTTTATTTAGAATTAAAAGATATATATGTTACATGGGACCAACCCAAAAGTAACTAGTCCCATAACTAGTTTTATTTTGCCTATTGTCAGTTAAATAGCTTATATATTTTTCATGTGCGTTTAAGAATACTAAAATATATTTTTGAACAATAATACCTCTTTGAATGCATTGTTACATCATCTTTATAAGCTATTTTAAGGTGGCTTAAAACATTTGGCATAGAGCCTTTCCACATAACTTTTAACAGCAAAAAGTTTATATGCGCTCAAATAGATACAAATACGAATTTGTTCAGTAACTAGTTCCAGATGGACTAGTCAAATAACCAGTTTTGTTGTTATTAATTCAATCATTGAAAAATTGTGAAATATATATCTGTAACTCTCAATCTCTATAAGATCCTAACCTATGCATAGGCTTTGACATGAGCGTTACTATTCTCAATACTGCCGGGCTTAAACAACTGGCGTGCACCGGATTCATATTCAATGAAGTGCTCTCGCTTTAGCAACATTCATCAAAATTAGTAGACTAACATTTGATGCTGCTATAAAAACAACCACCGAAGCTTTACTAGATTTTTAAAAGCAAGCAGTACTCTCACATCTTCTCAAACACTTACTTTTCACCTCTCTCCTTACACTTTACGTCTCTTTCTAAATTTTGCAGCATTTTCCCGCAATTTCTTTTACATATGTTATATATTTTACATGCACACATAAGCTACATATGTACATAAAAAAAAAGTTGCAACAACCATACACCTAACAACGCTCTCTTTGGCTATCATTTCATTTCGTTTCATGTTTGTTGATTCAAAAAAAGAATTTCAAACAGAAATGGAAGTTAAATTCCGCGCTGAAGATCAATAAAGGCAACGTACGACAGTCGACAATCGGTGAGTTGCTGTTGTCAGAACCAATATTTGCACGATTTGATGATTATTTATTTGCTCAGTTCAAAAAATTACAACAAAAATAATCGCAAAAATTGCCTAGACTTTGCTATAATCAAGCGCTGGATTTGGTAGGGACAACTTCAGCGTGCGTTAAGCACGACTTTGGACGTTCGCAAGCCTTTAAACGTTTTAATTATTTTTGACCTTTTCCATGTTGTCAAGGCTGTGTGAAATGTGCTATTTTTAGCTACTCAAACTTACGTAATTTGGCGAGTAAAATTTGCATCAACTTTTGCCTAATTTTTACTTTTGTTTTTTTTTTTTGATGTATTGCGTTTTGCTTTTACTTTACCTGCAAAGAGAGTGAAAAGAAAGTGTGGAGTTAGCGATGGGCAATATTTGGAGAATGAAAAATTAATTACGCCTTTAAGTACATTTAAGTGCTTTAAAATAAATAAAATAAAATAAGTTAAATTAAATTAAATTAGATAAAATTAAATTAAATAAAATTAAATTGAATTAAATTAAATTAAATTAAATTAAATTAAATTAAATTCAATTCAATTCAATTAAATTAAATTAAATTAAATTAAATTAAATTAAATTAAATTAAATTAAATTAAATTAAAAAATAAAATAAAATAAAATAAAAATAAAATAAAATAAAAATAAAATAAAATAAAATAAAATAAAATAAAATAAAATAAAATAAAATAAAATAAAACAAAATACAATAAATAAAATAAAAAAAAATAAATAACTAATTACGCCAACATGAATTACCTCACAGAAAAAGCAATAATGCGCAATGCACAATGCGATAACAAATGTTTAGCGACAAGCCAATTACTTTGAGATAAGCTTCGCAAAATTGAAGGAGAAAAAGTAGTGGCGACACACGTTAAACGTGCCAATAACCGTTAATGAAACATATGCAAAAATCAATTACTTTGCTGAAGTGTGAAAATATGTAAAAATATTACAGCTGATGTTGCCTCAAGCCAATGATGACGGCAAGCGTTTGAAAAATATTGAAATTAAACGAAATTTCAAGCAAAATAAAAAATGCGAAAACCAAATAAATTAAAATATAAAAAGCAACAACAAAATGCGTAAACAAAATTAATATAATTTAACTAAAAATTTCACTTTTCAAAGTAACGCGGCAAATATTATCTAGCGCTAATGGATGGCTTGTCATACTGATGGGTTTTGAGCAGCGCGTCATAGTAATAACAGCAATTAAAAAAAAATATTAAAAAAATTAAGTAAAATATATAAAGAAGTCGCAGTGGAAGAAAGGAAAATAATTTTCGCGCGGAAACGTGCCACAATTTTTTAAATGCAAAATTAAAAAATAATAAAAAATTAAGTTTAAAAAAAATACAAAAAATCAAAGAAAAGTTGAGACAAATGAAGCGCAACCAGTTATGTTACTTGAAATTTATTTCATCTTCGCTTTTATTGCTATAATTATTCAAACGGTTTTAACGCGCTTCTCTTTTGCTTTAGCGTTTTCGTGAATGAAAGTGTTCTGCATTTCACTGCAACAAAACTAAATGGCGAAAAAATTGTAAATTAATGAATGAAACCTGTCAAGCTATGAGCGCTGTTGACGCTGCCACAATTAAAAAGACACAAAAAATAAAAATCCAAAAACAAATAAAACAAAAAAATTGTGTTACACTAGAAAATGGAAAGTGTTGTACTTGAAACGCATTACTTTTTTATTGTTTGCTTGCTTTCATTTCATTCCACACGCCGCTTTGTTGCTTTGTGGATAAACGTTAATGAAAAGGTCACAGTGCCTAGTGAGGACAGCGTGTGTCTAACCAGCTGTCAGCATGTTCTCCATGTAATTAGTAGCAGACTATTGAACCTAAGCCGGTTCTAGCGGCTGCGTAGTGGAAAATACTTATATGGCAAGTGAATTTCAAAAACAAAAAAAGACAATGAGTGGCGTATATAGAAAATTAAGAACTTTATAATCGACATTTTAACAGCAGCTAGTGCTCAGCACGCTTGCGGTGCACTTGAGAGCCTGAATTCTTTTTCTACGCTCACTCATCTGCTACCTTTACCATTTTGATTTTTAATTTGTTTTCATATGTGGCGTGAAATTAATGTCAGCAGGAAGCACTCGATAAATGTAACACGGTAGATAAATCGATTTCGTGTCAATAGACAACGCTTACCGTGACCTTTGATGGCTTGTGCGGCGCGAGTTGCTCAAAATTATTAAACAATAATTATAAATTTGGAAAGTGAAGGGAAATTTTTTACATGCTGGATACGTATTTTAGTGCTGTTCGAACTAGTTTCGCAACTAGTGCTGATTTCATGCATATGTAACTAGTTATATATTTGCCCATATGCAACTAGTTACATTTGCGCTTTTTATTAAGCCACTTAGTCACAACTGTCTTGCTCTGCTGTAAAAATTGCTTGAATGCCAGCTTGTAGCAGATTTTCGCACGCTTACTGAGCACTCGTAAGCGTCTTATCTGCTGATTTATTGCACATAAAATATGTCAGTTGTTGTGCAGTTATCTTTTATTGCGCTATTCTTTGTATGTTATGTAATTTTAGCAACTATGCTGATTTTAGTTCGTAAATAACGGTAAAAACGGGTAGTGGCGTACGAACACAAATACAAACATATGAAAATATAAATACTTCAGCAAATATTTTCCGCATTTTTATTGAATTGATAATTGTGCAACTGTAGAACGAAGCTGCGATAGAGAAACGTAAAAGTTATTAATTAATTAAATCACATTTTTGAAAATTGAAAATCTATTTGTATGAAGAAAAAATAATAAATCATTATTTTATATAGTATTTTCTACTTAATTATTAATTAAAAGTTATGTAAAAAATTTAGCAGCAAGAAGTTGTGTAAAAATAATTGATTGAAAAACAACAACATTTAATAAATATTTATCACACAGCGAATTCCCACAACTTTTTTACAGCCGCGCCTTCAGCATCAAAAAAAAATTATAATAAATTACAAATAAAGAATAAAAATATTGAAATAATGAAGCTGAAGCAGACAAATGTTATGTCAATTCGAAAAAAAATAATAAAGCACAAAGCAAAAAGTAAACGAAAAGTCACCAACAAAGCTGTCAAAATATAGCTGTCACACCACTTGTCAAGCGGGCTGTTCACACAAGAAGCACAATACCGTTAGGTTTTCTAAAGGCAGCAAATGAACTTGCAGACAAAAAATTTAAATTTTGTACATAAAAAACCGGGTATATACCCCGTGTCATGGCTGACTCAGCACGCCCACGCAGCGTTAATAAAGCAAAATAATAGACAATGACGACGAATAATATTAGAAATAGTAATAAAAAATTAATATAGTAATAAAAACACAAAATTCAACAAAATAAATAAAGGTAAAAATTTGATAAATTTAAAAATATTTTTAAAATAATTAAAAAACAATTTTTTTTGGAAATGTTTAAAAAAATAATTTTAAATTTTTTTTTGTGAAAAAATTAAAAAAAGTAATAATAATTATGAAACCTTTTTAATAACAAAAAAATTCAATGAATTTAAAAATACAAATTTAAGAAAAAAATTCATTAATACAAGAAATTTGAAGTGCAAAATAAAGCACACAAATTAAAGGAAATGAAGGAGAGCTTTTCTTGATTTTTTCTATTACTGAAATTTACATTCTATTGTCCATTGCTGACTATAAATTTACAAACATTGTATTGTTCATTGCTGACTACAAATTTACTAGACACTGATATAAGTGGTTAAAAATAAAGAAATCAATGCTGCAAAAATTACACAAATAAATAAAATTAAATCATAAAGATAAAAGAATAATGAAAAATAATATTTTTTAGATCAAAAATTTAATATTTTTTGGCTTAATTTGGTTAATAATAATTTTTGGTTTTTTGGTTTTCATTTTTTTAAATTATTTTTCATAAAAAGTAATGTAATAGTCAAAAGTGGGCTTCAAATTAATTATTAAAAAAATAATAAAATTGAAATTCGAAATTAATACATTTATTTTTTTAAATAACATTGATTGAATCTTCAACTAAATAAATATTTTTTTTTTCAAATAACATTAATGGAATCGTCAAAAATGAGTTTCAAATATTTTTAATATTTATAAAAAAAAATTAATAAAATTTCCAATATCAAAATTTAGCGAAAAGTATCAATATATACTAGGGTGTGTCATTTTGAGGCAACCTTTTTTTTTTCAACTTAAAAACGGGCTAAAAACTTTCGAAAATGTGAAAAAAGTCACTCAAAAGATGAGCTCTTAATATTAATATTATTATATTAATATTTATATATACATATATGCACCAATTCAATTTATGTGTAAATTATGTCCAATAATTGAATAAAATACGCAAATATGTTTCAAAATATCTCTCTATCTGCAATCAATTCCCATCAATAATGTTGTCAATCCATTAGAAAACCCAAAAGTAGCCAGAAAAACTTCACACCAAGCAATCTGCTTTCAATTTCAGCAAATTAATAGTTGAATTTTTGCACAACTATGGCAAATGAATCTAAATTAGCTGGCCGAAGGAGTGAGCAAAGCAATTGAATTTGCCTTGATTTTGTGACTGACGTCAGGAAATGTGTGCCAGCAATATTTAAAAAAATGTGTTTAGAAAAAAATATAATTTTTATTAATTTATTTTGCTATTCTGTTTTGCTAAGACTGTTAAAGTGTTGTTTTTTATTTATACAATTTCTCATATTATTATTTTTATTTTTGCTTTTTTTTTAATTTTTAATATTTTTAATCTATTTCGTCTTCACTTCTATTTGCCTTTTATTGCAGAAAATATTTGGCAAGACTTGTTCGCGGTTTTATACTTACATATGTGCATGTTGCTCTATTTGGCTACTCACAAGTCAAATTATTTTTATAAAAAAAATTAATTTAATTTTTTATTTGTTTTTATGGCATTCGCCTGTGTATTAGTCACGTTTCGATACTAAAATTCGCGATATGTATAAATCATAGCGAAGCCACACGAAACTTTGCTTAAATATATTTTTATGTGCTTGTGGAGCAAAAATGTAAAAAAAAATATATTTTTAGTAATGTTTTTTGTGTTAGTGTAAAAAAAAATAAATAAAAAAATGTTTTTAGTACAAAAAACTGTTTGTAGTAATAAATAAATAGTTTTACTTAAATTTCAAAAAGAAAAGTACTTTTAGTAAGTTTTTTTGTCTTCGTAGAAAAAAAAAATATTTTTATCTTTTAATGTTTCCAGTATTTGTGCAAAAATGCGAAAATTTTATTATTTCATGTTTATTTTTTGCTCTAAGTTTTCAATACATTTTTCTTATTAATTTGTTGATATTGTTTTATTACAATTTTGAGTTCAAAAATACTTTTTTATATATTTGTACAGGAAATGCAACAAAAAATATTTTATTTTTTTCGTGTGTTTATTTAAAAATATTTTTATTATTATTTAATTTTTATTTTTGTCCTATATATTTTTAAAATTTTTTTACAATTTTGAGTTGCCGAAAATATAACAAAAACGATTTTATAATATTTTTTTGTTAGTGTGGAAAAAAAATATTTTATATTTTAGTTGTTTAGTGTTTGTGAGAAAAGTATTTTCTATTATTTAATTTTTTATATCTTCAATAAACTTTGTATTAATTTCTTGTAATTTTTATTATATTTTTAGTTTTATATATTATGCTTTTTATTTTGTTTATAAAATCTTTTTACCTATTTTGTTAATTATTATCATGCAAAATTGTAACTAAATCAAACTAATAAATATTTATCAAAGTCAAATGTGTATCAATTTCGCCTGAGAAGCTGCACATGCGTGGCAATTTGGCCTTAAACTATGCAAAATTATTTAGCGGCAGTTTGTTAGGTTTACTTTTATCGCACCTTAAAGAAACGAACATGCAATCAAATCGAATCTCATTCAGAAATTGCTTTCTTTAGCCATTTTCGGCAGTAAATCGTTATAATTGATCTCTTTCCAGCGCCTTGCCCTGCTTTCAACGCTTCCGGCTGGCGTATGCCACGCATGCTTCTTCTTATTTTTGATAGACACTTTACAAAATTCAGCTTAAATCACTTGCCTGTTGCTGCGTGCTTTGAACTTTGAATTTTCTATCGCTTTGATTGAGAAAAAAGTTACATAATTGCGTTAAGCCGCAATTTTCATAACCAAATTTAAGCTAATTTGGCGTAAAGTTAATAACATGGCGTACACGCACGCACATACACACACACATAATCCATATAAATCAAATTTAAGAAACGCTTGCAGGTGGCATATGTATATATATATATGTGTGTGGCACACGTAATTGGAATTTAAATTATTTGCCAAAAAATTGGCTGAAAATATAAACTCGCAGCGTCTTCTAGTTAAATTTGAATATGTATGTAACTATATACATATGTATATACTGTGTATCTGCATATAGTATGTATACCCTATATATGTCAGAATGTGCGCCAGTCGTCTTGACTTGCCACCAGCTAAGGCACTTAAGGAGATATCCTTGCGCTTAGCTGTGTGCGTGCAAAAGTCTATGTGTTTATGTGCTTTCACCATCTCACAGCATCACGCCTCACTCCCCCCTAACATTCTTTGTATTCGTTTGCGTGGTTGTGTGCTCGAAGGTACGTGATTTTCTGATGAAATGCTGCCAACAACAACCAACAATAAATAGAACTTTGTTGTTTGGCAGACACCAACCTTAAGTCATTGACTACAGTTATGTTGTGCGCCTATTCCCTGTTGCTGCAGGTTCATTTCGAAAAGCTGTTGGTTTGTTTAAAACAACATTGTGTGTATGTGTGCATGTAGGTGTGCTCCATAATTTTCTTCAGTTAAGTCAGGTTAATTGGCAGTGCGCTGTTGTTGTAGGCATGGTAACTGCATTTTTCTGACAATTAAAGTAGCAAAGTCTTGAAGTTTAATTTGCTTTGTTCTTGTTGTTTGCAAAAATTTAAAAGTCATTTGCTGTTTACAAAGGCCGAAGAAATAAAAGTTTTGTGTCGAAAACACATACTAAATATATGAAAATCATATTATTTTCTAACATTATTCTTAATTAGTTATAAATATTTTAATTATTGTCTTGAAATGAATACCAAGAAAATTGTGTGTTTCCGAATTATAACAAAAAGTTATGTAGTATACTTAAAAATAAATTAGTGGTATTTTAGTGAATGTAACAATAAAATTTTGTAAACATATTAAAATGTTAAAATGAAGTAAATTATGGAATTCCCAAAAAAAACATCAGTCCCGAAAATTTCGGGTTTTTATAAACAGTACTTTTCGATCCCGAAATTCCGTCAATACCAGATCAAGTAGGAAATGAAGTAAATTGAGAAAATCCACAAAAAAAATCAATCCCGAAAATTTCGGGATTTCATAAAAAGTACTTTTCGATCCCAAAATTCTGTCAATACTGAACCAAATAACAACACTCAAAACGAGAAATTTTAGGAATAACCTAAATGACCGAAACAGCACTTTCCGATCCCGAAATTCCGTCAATATCAAATCGAATATTAATACAGCAAAGTTGAAAATTCGGGATTAGCCATAAGGACCGAGTGTGAATGTACTAGTGTTTAGTTAAAACAGTTTTTTTTTAATAAAAATCATTTCAACTTTTACTCGGTATCCATATCAGAAATGGTTTAGAGGTGTAAAGCTTCAAAGCTTTTGAATTTTTGATAAATTAAAATTAATGTACTATGTATGTATATTTCGATGAGAATAAAGCATCGGGAATTTAGTGGTTCGAATCAAAAATTATCACCAAGTAGTTAAAAATACAAAAATATTAAACCCCGATCCCGATCCCGAAATTTCGGGATTCACAAAAACAACCCCGATTACACACATCTTTTATGTAAAATACTTACATATTGCATAAATGCTTGTAAAGATATGTACATGCAACATGACTTCGTTGCAGAGGCAAAAGTCAAACGAATTGCGGCATTCGCAAATTATTTAAATTGACATACAATTGACATGAAATGAAATTTCAATTAAATTTTTCATCTCAAGAGCTTACAACAAAAGAAAAGTTCCGAAAATGGCGACGATTGCCAACGAACTTTGCAACAAAAGCAACACACCAGTATGTGGACGGGCGACTACACGAAACTGTTATGTGAGGCAATAATGGCGTGTGACATTGTGGACTTTATTATGCCAAAGGTAGCTACAGGTGTACATAAGCAACATATGTATGTATGTATATATACACACAGTAGGTTCTTGCCTGCTCGTTGGCGATTTGCACTTACACAATGCCACAACTCATGCATAATTCATAAGAATGCTATAAGAGTCGAGTTGCAACAACAGAGCGGTCAGAATTTGTAAATGGCTGTTGCACGGATTTTAGAACGAATATGTATACATATGTAGAGAATAAAATTTCTTTATATTACATGTGTGTGTGTGTGTGTCACGTGTGCATTTGACTTGACATTTTGACATTTATATTAAAGTTGTTGCTGCTTGCGCTCAACTATGCGCACAATAAGTGGAAATCATTAGTATCAGTATACACAGCAACAATAAAAACTACAACAAAAAAAAAACACGAACAACAACAATAAAACATAACTTTTTACTCAACCTGCCTGAGCGGAAATGCAAGAAAGTGCTTTTTCATTCGAAATCCACATTAGTGCTAACGTAGAACGGAAGCTGCTCTGACAACAACAATGTCACAAAAAGTGGAAAATAAGTCGAAAGAAAAAGTCAATTGTGCGCTTGCAGCAAGCCACTTAGGTTGACGAGCTGCTTTTTCCCTTTCGGCTTCTACTTCTTCTTGTTTTGCTTCGACAATATTTCCCCAGTCAGTCGAAATTGTCAACGTTTCATGGTCACTAATGTGCTGCACAACAATAATAAATGCAACAAAAACTTTTTACTACAACAATATTGTTGTGTGTTGCAGCCTTTGTCATTGGCATCGTCTGCATGCTGTCTGCTCTGACGTCTGCTAGTGCTTGAAAATTTAATGACAACTCTTATATTTGCATGCACACACACACACACTTACACTCATATATACTATTTATGTGGATGCAAATAAGCGCTCATATAGTCTGATTTATATAGTGTTTGGCAAGTTTTATTGTTTGTTTGTGTTGGTGTATTTAAATTGAAATGTTGCGCATTTTAATTGAAAATCAATTTGGAACGTGCCACATGCAGCATACTTGCTGGCAACATTTAAAGCCACTTAGCTATTTACAAGCAATATTGTGGCAGCAATGTGTTAGAGCGAATTTTCGAAGAACAAAAATAAATTGCTTGTCAAAATGGCTAAGCGCAGTTAATTAATTAATTAATAAAAAATAAAAATTAATTAATAAAAAATAATTTTTTAAATTCTAAGTTTAATTTTATAAAAATAAAAAAAAAATCACTAAAAACCCTGAAAACTATTTTTTTGTTTTTAATTTTTGGACTATTTTTTAACATTTTGTAAACTTTTTAATATTGTTTTATAATTTGTGCTTAATTTTTTTAAATCTATTTTAATAAAACATTTTTGCTGTTTATTTTTCACTTATTACTTTTTTCCACATACAACGTTTTATTTCTTTCAATTTTTTTAATTATTTGTGAATTTTTCTTTAATTTTCTTCTTAAATTTTTTACGTAAATAAATGTAGTAAATGCAAAACTATTTTTTATGTTTTTTTTGTTAATTTTTAAATTGTACAATTTTTTAATTTCTCTTAAATATTTTTTTCTAATTTTTCACTTATATTTATTTAAATTAAATTTTTTTTATTTTAATTTTTCGATTATTATTTCTTTTGCTGTAACGTTTTATTGTTTTTATTAGTTATTAATTTTTTCTTAATTTTTTTTTACTTGTATTATATTTTTACTTTTCAGAGTTTAGTATATTGTTATTTTTTTTAATTTTGTTTTGTATTTAGTTTTTTTTTTTAAATTTATGTTATTAAACATTTTTGTTTCTAATCTTTCACTTATTATTTCTTCATTGTTTTGCACATTCTTTTTATTAATTTTTTTTATTAGTTCATAATTTTTTTGTAAATTCTTTTATATTAAATTGTTTTTTTTTGCGTTTAACATTTTGTGATTTTTAAAATAATTTTAATTTTTGAATTTGTTGTTCATTTTTTTTGTTAATTTTTTTTAATAAGTTCATAATTTTTCTTAAATTTTTAATTATAATAATTTTTTTATTTTTTTTTTGCGTTTAACATTTTGTGATTTTTTTAATAATTTTAATTTTTGAATGTGTTGTTATTTTTTTTTTTATTTTGTTTAATTGTACAAATTTTTATATTTAATTAATTTTCTATTTGCATTTGATTCACTTTCTTAGCAACACAGATGTATAAATATATATAAATGCAGCTATAATATTGTTATTTCTGTTCAATTCAACTAGTAATATTGAGGTTATGGCTGTTGTTGTATTAACAGATATGTACATACATATATGTCTGTGCGTTCATGTATATTTATAAATTTAATTAATTTTTTTGCATTTAATTAAGCGTTTTAGTATACGCGCCTGTTTGAATCAGCAGTTAAGTAGTTAATTAGCATTTAAATGACACTTAGCCTGTCTAATAATAGACATAAAAATTTATGCGCCGCGTGCAAGTGAAAACAATTTATTTTTATTTAATGTATTTTTAGAGAATTTATTGACTCACAGCTATAACTGGGTAAATATGATTATTAAATAGCAATTAAATAAATATTTCTTGAAATTAAGCAAAAAAAAAAGAAAGTTTTGGTGTCAATTAAATTCAAGGAAAGTTATAAATCGAAATTAAGTGAAAATAATTATTTCAAAAATTTAATTGATGGACTATATTATTGGTGTATATTAAATATGTAATTTAATTGAGCGTTTCAAAAAAATATTTTTTTAAAATAAATTTTTAGTTAAAAATTTTTTTTGTATATTTTTAAATATTCTTACTAACTTTTTTTCTGATGGATTTTATTATTATTGATTTTATTAAAATATTTTTAATAAAAAATATAAGAAAATTCAATTTAAAAATAATAATAAAAAAATATTTTTTAAGAAATATAAAAATGTATTTATTTTTTTATATACTTTTTTAAATTTTTTTATAAAATTTTCTAATAAAACTTTTTTTATTATTTTTTTTCCATTGAATTTTGTAAAAGAAAGTTTTTTGTATTAACATATATTTTAATTAATTTTTAAATTTAAATTTCTCAAAAAAAAAAAATTATAAAACAAAAAAAACCTTAGAAATTGGTCAACCAATTTTATTTGAGAAATAAACTTTTTGATTTTATGCTTGGCTAACTTTGAACCTCAAACGTTTTTCTTAAAAATATTTTCTACAAACATAAAGTAAAAGGATTACTTCAATGAAACAGCACATAAATTTTGCCTTCAAAGCAGCCGTGCCACTGCGGAAAATTAATTTTACTTCAAAGCACTTTTGCCTGGCCACCTTTTCTAAGCGCCTTTCGGCATTTCCGCTCTTCGCATTCCTGACATTTACTTACAACATAACCTTTTATGTTTACCTGCAACTCTTAACTATCACTCAACCTTGCGCGATCGCGCCAGCTCTGCCCTGCCACCCATTTGTGCATATTTCTGCTGTATGTGTCTGAGCGCTGTGCAAATGCCAATCTAAACAAACTATTTCAGTGAGTCTTTGATATTTCACACACACACAGCAACACACACTTGCTTCCGTGAACTATTCAGGGGCCCGAAAACTAAGTACCACGCTTCAGCGTCACACACATATTTAGTAGAGAAGCAACTCGCTACACTTTATTTGCGTCAATTGCTTCCACACTAGCGCGTCTGCCGGCGGCACAGTTGACTGCACTTGTGTGCGTTTGCGTACGTGCAACAAATCAAAGGCGGGCCTGACTGTTAAGAAAAGACGACAGTCGAAGGACGAAGAGAAGACGACAATAAAATAAGAGCAATAAAAATTGCGGCAATGCCGCCTCCAAAAAGCACCGACAGCAAGTAGCCAGCAACAACAGCAACAATAAGAATGATAAAGGAAAATATGTACGCGCTGTCGACTGTCAGTGCACCTGTAAGGCAGCAGCGTGGCAACAACAACTAGCTGACTTGTTGTTTGCTGCAGTTGCTCAGCGCGCCCTTTGCTTCAGCTGCGCGCCGCCATGCTCCACAGCACAACGCAGCAACTCCCCGGTGGCCTGTTTGTGCATACATTAAGGCGCTTTGCCGTTGTGCGAGTGTTTAGGTGGCACAACAACAATCCAGTTGCTATTATTGTTGCATTTGGCTTATTGCCCGCCTTTGTTATGTCTTGTTTGTGCAAACAACATGCGCAAAGCCTCGATCTCTGCTAGACTAGCGAGCGCGACGCTGGCTGCTTTGCATGCCAGAATGTATGCCCAGCTATGGAATGTACTGCCGCCTCTTGTCGCCACCACCAGCAGCAGCAGCAGCAGGCATCGCCATGCGGTGCGACTGTCTCAATTAAAGCACTTGAGTGCATCCTTCGCATTGTCGCGCGCCAGCACAATGGCTGTCTGTGTGTGCGCCGTGCCGCGCTGCCAAGTTGCCAAGCTGGCAGTTAGCCGACACAGCTCACCGCTCCTGGCGGCGCGCTGACGTTTTTCCTAGATTTTCAAGCATTTCCAACTTGATATTTTATTTCCCTTCTTTTTTTGTTTTTTTTTTTTTGTGCTTGCCTCTTAATTTGAATATTTGCTTGGGTAAGCCTTCTCAATAATTTATTTATGTAAATTGAGGCAATAAAATTTGCAATCGACGTCGCAGATAGACGGACACTTAGGCAAGTTGCAGGTATTGCCTGCCAGCCTGCTGCAGTGTCAAATTGTTGTTGATTTGTGGCATGCGCGTGTCTGTATGTGTGCTTGCGTGAGATGAAAAGCGCAATCAGCCACTTAGCTGGCCAATGCAATTGTTTGTTGTTGCTGTTTTTTTCTTCTAAATGCTGTCTTGGCACTACGTTGCAGGAATTGTGCTGCCACATTTTTGCATTTTCCCTGCGTACGTTTTGATTTAGTTTACGTGTGTGTCAGCGTTTTATGGCGTTTGCACGGTGGGAGCCCATTTTATTATTTATTATAAGCACTTTTATTAAGTTATAAAAATAAATGTCCTCGGCCGTTGTTGGCATCGAGTTGACAGTTGTTTTCAAGCAATGACTTCGCTGGTCTGCGGCGGAGTTTATGCGTTAAAAATAAAATTTTCTTGATTGGCAAATATGATTTATGGGTTTCGACTAAGTGCGGTTTGCTTTTTATGTTGATTTATATTAACAAAGTTTTAAATTGAAAATTTTGCAATTTAAATTTATATTTTTATAATTTTTTTATAACTTCATAATTTTTGTTTTTTACGTAATATACTGAGTGTACATAGTTCAACTTTGTCGTAAATCAATTATTTTTATAGGTCTAGAACTTATGTTGCTCGCACCAAATTTCAACCAGATAAAGCAATATTTAACGGTCAAAATTTTATACAATTTTTTATGCCACAGCTTTTTTATAATTCTTTTATACATAGCATCAATTGAAATATAAGTTCTTTTCCACAAAAAAATGCTCAAAATATTACAACAAATTAAAAAATTACTAAATTCATATAATTTTTCTACATAGAATCAATTATAATATATAAATTGTTTTTTCATAAAAAAAATTTTAAATATTCCAAAAAAAATAAATAATATTTTTCTACAATAAGTGTATAACCTCTAATTAATTTTTGCTAGTATCGGTTAATTAAATAACCATATTTTTGCTTCTAGTGCATTTTCGATGAATTTAATTGAAGAAAAACTTTTTCTAAACTTTTCTATTTTCGCTTATATCTCATAAATTCAGCAAATATACTTTCAGTTATTAAAAATTGTTGGTATATAAAATATAAATTACATGAGTTTTTTTCATATATTGATCAATATTGATAATGGCGCTTTCTCCTGAATGTACATATGATATGTATAATGTACTCTATTTCTGAAATAGTAAAATCTGAATAATAAATTTAAGTGTAATTTTCGAAACTCGAAATAAAAAATTGTAATTTTAATTTCGAAATTCGAAAAACCAAATGTCAATTTAATTTTTGAAATTCGAAATGGAAATGTTAATTTAAATTTCGAAATTCGAAGCCCAAATTCGAAAATAAATTTTCGAAACTCGAAATAAAAAATGTTTATTTTAATTTCGAAATTTGAAAACCAAATGTTGATTTAAATTTCGAAATTCGTAATCTAAATTCGAAAATAATTTTTCGAAATTCGAAATCTAAATTTGAAACTAAAATTTTTAAACAAAACTACAGTACATATATATATATATGTATGTACATGTGTGATTAACGTGTTGATTTAGCCATGCCAGTCTGTTTGTCTGTGCACAGCTTACACTTATCTTACCTACAGGAACATCGATATCGAACTACTATAGCATATGTATATCGCCCATACAAGCTGACCGATCCCAAAAAGGTCCTTGTTTGGAAAACTTTTTTGTTTGACAAGATATCTGCACAAAATTTTAAACTGTATTTACTTATATTTCCCAGTTTTTTAATTTCCTTTTAGATATATGAAATGTTTCGACTTTTCCATTTGCCATAACAGCACAACAGCACAAACATTCATAGCACATATTGATATCTTTGTACCAGATCAAAGCCCAATAAAGGCAATTCTGCCAACCTCCTCAACAATACAAATCTTACGCTGCAAAGAGAGTTCCAAATTCTTTTAGAAACACCGCCATTCTATGAACTTTCGCTTGCGTTCGGTTATACTGCGTACTGACCTAATGCCGAGATGTTTATCGCGCTAGCGAACTATTCAATTGCTTTTATTATTATTTATAGGCCAGCGTGCTGATTCTGCCACAACGCCTTCGTGCAATATAATACATTTAATATGTATGTGTGTGACAATGAAAGGCAGAAGTAAACACGATGTGGAGCACTCGCTGTTATCATAAATTATGCGTGAATTTATTTCAAGAAATAAATAATTAAGAAACGAATAGAGTGCTCTTGGCTTTTTCTCTACCATGGCAAAGAAATGCTTTTAGCGCATAAATTCGCATATAACTATGCTCTGACAACAAAAGTATACAATATCGCAAATGCAACAACAATGAAGCTAGCAGAACAGCAGAAAAATCAGTTCAATTAACTCGTGCGCACGCGCGGAGGCACGCAGCCACAGACAACAGCCAATTGAATGGCAGCAGTTGTTGTTAACGCTCACACAGCTAGCAGTTTATGTGCGAGTATGTATGTTGCGCAGAATCATGTCGAATTTTGAGCAAAGCAGGGCAGCGCTTGCGCACCACACGCTTTTGACAGTTCCAGCGCTGTGCTATTGTTGGTTGTTGTTGCTTTTGTTGTTGCTGTATTGTATTTCTCAAATGTGTGATAATTTGTTATTTTATTACTATACTTTATTGTTGTTGTAGGCGTTGTTTTTATTTTCGACAAGAGTTACTGACACTCAAGTGACCCAAATATCGTGTTTCTTTTGATGTCTGCCTTTGCGTGACAGGTTCTGGGTACTTTATATTCATTACCACGCATTGACACTCTCAAATTAACTTAAATTACCTACAAATAAAACTCAAAACTCCGTTAAATAGGTAATTTAGAGACGGTTTTGGTTTTGCCTTTAAATGTTATTGATTCAAAATAGTGGTAAATACCAATAAGATATACATATGTATATATTAAAATAGACCCACAGAGAAAGATTTTAGGTAGAAATTCGAAGCTAAGTTTTTTTTTAAATTTTCGATATATAATAAAATTTATAACAATCAAAATTCGCAATTAGATTTCAGAATTGAAAACTTAAAAGCTAAATTAGGATTTCGAAATCGAATTTCGAATAGCAAATGAAATTATGAAAATGATGTTTCCAATTGCGTGCTTGAAAAATTAAGTGAAATATTGAATTTTAAATTCGTATCACACTAATTCGAAATTGAGAACAAAGTTATTGATATTCGGTTCGATTCGATAATAATTTTTTTTTAAATTTTTTATTAGAGTACTCGGACTAAATTTCACGTTTTAAAACTTAAGATTAATTTCATATAGAAAAATCTGAATAATAAATAGAAAAACTTCGAAATAAAAAATTGTAATTTCAAAATCCCAAACCAAATGTTAATTTAGTTTTTGAAATTCAAAATGCACATGATAATTTAACTTTCGAAATTCGTAATACAAATTTAAAAATAAATTTGAAATATAATTCCAATTTTAATTTCGTTATTCGAAACCCAATATTCGAAAGCTAAACCGCCCATTTAATTTTCGAAACTTAAGAACGTTCAGAACAAAAATTTCGAAATGAACAATTTAATTTTAATTTCGAAATTTGAAATTCGAAACGCCAAATGATCAATCAGAATGAATCAGAACAAAAATTAGAAGATTGTGAACCAAAATTGAAAAGCCAAGGTCTATAATTTCTGTATAGTAAAATACGGACATCGAACGGATGGTATCAAAACTATTTGAATCCGGGCTTACGCATAAGCATTTAAATTATTTCGTCTGAAATCTTGAAAGTAACCAAAATTCACTTTCTGTCACCGAATGTTAGGTAAAGTAACTTAATTTTGCAAAATAAATCATAAATATTACTTTGAATCAGGCACGACCAAACCCAAATAAGGCCTTGAGAATCTGTCAGACAAATCTTGTAACAGACTGACTTCCTTAAGTGGAAGCGAAAGAAAGTGTTGCCACCCACAAGCGCGCGACGGCAAACAGTGAACACCACCTGACAGCAAAACTTTCGCTTGTTTAGCAAGAATATTTTTTATTATATTTACCATATGTTCAATGCCACTTTGTTGTTGCAACATATGAGTATATGCACTAAATATGAATGACTGCCTAAGAAATTAACTGCGTTAAGAAAAACATCACAGACGTAAAACGATGTCAAAAAGCGCAGCGAGCAAAGAATTGGAGGAGATTAATGTGCCGCGTCGCGCCGCCGCCGTGACGCCGACGCCGCGTGGTCTGTTGGTGCGAGCTAACGCGTTGACACAATAAAAGCGTAAAATCGGAACACCGACGCGCAGAATAGTGTGACTCAATGCGCGACAGCTGCCGTTGAACGTAATGAACTCGCCATTGACAAGTTGCGTTAACGGTTGAGGGGGGCAGCTGGCCAACGGTTTATCGACATATCGCTTTAGAATCGGCACAGCAGCGAAATTTTCACTTGTTTGCAGAAAAGCAATTTCTCCCGACCATACATGGATATTGTGTACGCGGCGCGGTAAAGCGCCGACCAAAGCCTGTCAACTTGTTGGCTCCGACTGACAAATATAAAGTGTGCTTTTTTGCTCGTTTTGGCCTTTGTTCTTGCAGTTGTTGTGCCAACGTAGTTAGAGCACAATTATGCGCGTCACAATTGGCTGCGAGACAGAGAGAGAGGGGGAAATTGCGCGCACAAAAACTGCTTCGAAACGCGTTCAGCTGACGCGCTTACAATTTGCTTGCTTGCAAAAAAAGTCGCCATTGATGAAGTTCTATTGTGCAGCGCCAATGGCTATTGTTCTTTGCCAACTGAATTGCACCGCGCACCAAGAAACGACAGAATTGGTTGCAAACATAAATTTCGTATATATATGCAAGTTATTGGCAAAGCACTGTGCGGCGGAAGAAAGTGTCAAAGCGCATAGAGCCTGAAAGAAAAAGTTGTATGCGACCGTGGCGGCGGCGGTGGCGGTGTTAGTAGCTTTTCCTGCATAGTTGTGATTTATGTGACAGTTGTCGTACTGAAAGTACATAACGGCCGCAGTCTGCTTCAGCGCGCGCAACCTCAGATGGTCAATGAGGCCAAGAACTATACCGCGACGCGGCCGCTGGGCTATGTTGTACAGCAGCTTCCGTGATTTTGCTACTCACATAAGCGCTTAGCGTACATATGTATGTACCTAATACGGGGTATAAAATCGAGTTTGCTTTAGAAATTGAGTTTTGCGTCGGGCAAAAGTTGAACGCTTGCGCTTTTTGCTACTCTTAAGCATTTGCATGTCTATTTGCTTTTTTTGATCTGCCTATGCTGCTAGCAGTGGCGCCTCGCAGGCATTTGTTGGGTTTTGTGTGTCAAACACATTGGAATTAGGTATGCTTATGTGACATACTGCACCGGATTTGTGTGCTTGGTGCTGGGATTTGAGTTGGTGAGAGACGTTTTAGTGAATAGTATATTTTCGAACTAAATTTCGAAATTTCAAATGCTTTAATAAAGTTTATTTTAATTAAAAATTTGGAGCAGTCGTTGATTCTCTCCGCTTATTGCACTTCATATAATATTATACAAAAAAATATTTAAAAAATTATTTAATCTCGATCACCGGCTCAAATTTTGAATTTAACAAAAAATATTAAGAATTTTTATATGAAAAAATTGAAACGAAAAATATGTTTTTCATATATATTTTTAAAATAAATAAAAAAAATACTTTTTTGAATTAAAAAAATTTTTTTTTGAATTAAATAAAATAAAATAAAAATTTTTCATTTTCAATTTTCTATATAAAATTTCTCAATATTTTTTGTTACAAATCAGCTTCTAACAAGGAAACATATAAATGATTACTAACAGTATACGATTCGCTTATCAAATCTCAAATATATCAAGTTATAAAGCGAATCGAACAAGGTTTGAATAAATAAGAAGAAGACAATTTATTCAAATTTAAGTATAAAATAAAAAATAATAAAAAAAGTAAAAGAAATAAAAATCAATTAGATTTCCAATATTATGATAAAAACAAATTAATTAAATAATTAAAAATAATAATTAAGTAAAAAATTAAAAAAATTGATTGAAAATTTTAATTGAAATTTAATTCAAAAAAATTTTAATTAAAAAAAAAATTATTCTTTTAATTTTTAATAAATTTTTTTTATTTTCTATGTATACTTTGTTTACTTACATATTTTTTAATTTAAGCACATATATATGAAAAATTTTAAAGTATTAAGACCAACCTAAAAATAAAAAATAGGAAATTTATTAATTATGCGATCGAAAAAAATATATATTTAAATCATAAAAAAGCATAACATAAAAATTTATTGAAAAACGGAACTACTAACCAAATTATTTGAGCTCTTAATACAATAACAGACACTCAAAATGTTCGCCAACATTTAAACGGCCCCACCAAAGCAACTACAAATAATAATTTTAAAACTATTATGCTGTAAAAACCTTTCGAAAAGCATCAATGAAGATCGCTAATGAAGTACATGATCAGTAATTGCGCCTTGTCTAATTGTCAAAGCCTATTGAGCGGTACCATAAAACTATAAATAAATAGCTAATAAACAAAACGACATATATCTAAACATTTATGTGAAAAAATAATGCACATGACCATCACGCCGCCACTCAACAGCACAAAGTGTTGACAATGACGATCGGTGTTCAATGATCGCGCTGTTGTTAACAGCCGTCAAATGAGCATTAGCATTGCCATGTGAAATCATAAAAAACAGAAACTGCTGTGACGATCGCGATAACAGTAATCACGATCGGTGAATTAGCGCCGAAAGCCATTTAGATTTTTGAATGAAGTGAGTGAGGCGGCAGCTTAAATAATCAAGCGCCTACAAGTAAGACTAACGCCTATTTTAGATACGTAAATATTGATTTGATTATAGATTCATAATTTATTGTGCATAAAATGTGATTTTGCATTAGATTTTTTTGAGTGAAGTGCTCATCGGCTGCATTGCCTTCGTGCCGATAAAACAATTATTTACTATTTTCATATTTTTTTTAAGTGGTAACTGCAAGGTATTTGTCTGTAAGTATAGTCTAAAATATTTATGGGCTTTCCAGTTTTATAAAAAACGTCGTCGACACCTTTGAGTACAAACATAAAAATCGCACTTTAAGGGCAACGATCGATCGTTAAATGCTCGGCAAGTGCGCGCATAGCTTCCGCATATATTCCACCGCTATCCAGTTATATTTTGACAGCAATTAGTATTTTTTAATATATTTATTTTCGCGTTTCTACATATCTCGTTTGCATAAACTACATTTTTTTCATTTTTTGTTTTGTGTATTTATCCTCACCCTTGTCAAAAAAATGTAGTTTTACGCCTTACAAATAAAACTTGTTCGTTTCGTTTATTGATTTTATCGGTTTCGGCAATTTAATCAAATTATTTCAAAAGCCTAAAAACAAAATGTTTACATCTCATTTCAGCGACGCGTCAGCTCAGCTGTGAATTAGGTGAGTCAGTTGGTCACTATTTCAAGTGCTGGTTTTTCTGGTTTTATTTTGAATAGTTATTGACTGAATTATTTGTTTTAATTAAGTTTTTTTTGCTGCGTATTTTGGCAAAAAGCCGGAAAATAAGTCGGTGAAACCACTTGAGTTGATTCGCTGGAGATATTCATGCTTTTCATTTGCACATTTTTCAGTTTTCAAAAGCTCTGGTCTAAAATTAATTTTTTAAAAGTTGCAGAAATTTCGCAAAGAAAATATTGCGCAAAGCACTTGAGATCGTATTTTGATGTGTAGCATTTCGAAAAATTTTAAACGATAGGGTAATACATTATTACAAATTGATTTGCAGATTTTGTGGTAAAAGCAAGTTATATTAATGTGTAAATATGTCGAGATTTAAAAAAGAAATACTGTAATTATTATTATTGGTTTGATATGTTTTCGGTCAGTGAGATGGCAAAACTGTTTTTCTTTTTTGGAGTGCTTCTGTGAAAAATAATAGTTCAAAAAAACAAATTAAAAAAATCAAAACTTATACACTTTGATAAAAAAGCACTCGAAGATTTTGTCTTAATTCCCCTATTTTGAATAGATATTGGTAAAGTTATCTTTAATGACTATGTCAAATATGAGCGCGATCTGTCAATCAGTTTATTTACAGCAGCTGCTTAAGTCAGTACATCTCAGTAGTGCATTGTGATTTTCACAAGGGATAAAAATATCGAACAATGAATTTGTCTAAAGTTTTGTATTTTTAATAAAATTTCGTGTGCGGATATCTTTGAAAATATTCGAAAAGTCGTACGAAAATAAAGTTTTATTAAAAGCACAAGCCTCCGAGTGGTACAAAAGCCTTCAAAGTCGGTCGAGAGATCCTTGAAGACATGCCTCTTTCTGGACGACATTCGACCTCTTCAACTTGGAAATTGTCAGACAAGTGCTACAGAGATGGCAAGAAAGCTGGATATTTTGGATATGAAACGCGTACGTGCTCAACTCTTTCCGATAAAGCTAAATTTTTTCCTAAAAGAGTATTGCGAACAGGTCTCTTTGAACATGCTTGGTCGTGCAAATTCTTATCCCATGTTCATGAAGAGCATTATAACTGCCAGTGAGACATGGGTTTATGAGTTTGACACGCAATCAAGCCAACAATCATTGGAATGGAGGGGAAAAAGGAGCCAAAGCCGCTTAAAAATCTAAGTGATACTCATTGTCCTTTCCGATCTTAGTGGTTTGGTGCAGCATGAGTTTGTTTCGGAGGAACAGACGGTCAATAAGAAGTTCCATTTTGGCGTATTAAGGCGTTCGCGTGAGAAAATCCGTTGAAAACGGGTGGAATTGTGGAAGAACAATTTATGGATTTTACATGATGACAATGCACCGTCGCATCGAGCCACGTTTGTGAATGAATTTAAAGCCAAAAACGCAATGAATACCATCGATCAACCACCACATTTACCAGAGATGGCTCCTTGTCATTTTTTCTTGTTCTCCAAACTGAAAATGCCGGTGCGTGGAATTCGATTTCAGTTAAACGAAGAGATAAAACAAAATTCGCTGAAGGAGCTGAAGGCTAACCCGAAAACTGCTTATGAAAAGTGTTTCGAGGACTGGAAAAATCGTTTCTAATTTCGAATTATGTAATAGTTATTTTATAAATAAATATTTTTTTCCGGTATTTTTCTTTTATTTATTAAGAAAATTTATTTTTTAACAATGTTTTGGACTATTTTCTTTTTGTGGTATTTAATTATATTGGAAATCATTTCTTATTAATTAAAAATTCAATAATTTACAGAATTATGTAATTATTTTAATTTTCTGTTTTTCAGATTTTTTACTTTGTAATCTTGAAGTCTCTTTAATACAATTTATTTTCTAAATATTTTTAGGGATTACTATTATTTGTTTGTATCGAAAACTACTACTTTTTGAATTCAATTTATTACTTTTGTATTTAAATTAATGTATTATATTCGAAAAATATATATACTCGATTTATATTTTATAATTTTCTGTATTTATATGCTTTACAATATATTGTTCGCCACTTATTTTCCGCCACAAAAACATCATTGTGTACAATGCTTCAATAATACTGCTAATTATCAGCATAAACATACAACAAACATTTTCTCAAAATCACGTCTTTGCTATTTTTAGTAACAATATAACAATTAGAAGAAGAACAACGCCAATGTCCATGTCAACAACTGATTCTTAATGCTAAATCTTATTTTATTACGAAATTAAGAAATCATTCGTTGGATTATACAATGTTGTTTGTTTCCTAAACAGCAAACACAATAAAACTACTAACATTTTACATATAAAATTAGCGAGTCAACGCAGGGAAACAACAACAAAATTTATACAGAAATACAGGTGTTAAACAAATCTTTAATTTTTCGCCGCTTTAAAAGAAGATTCAGTGATTCAGTGATGAGAAATTCTGCGCTCACCAGCAAAAGCAGGCAGATTCCCCAACAGAAACAGAATAAAGTAGAAAACAATTTCCATAGCATGCGGATATTAATTATGCAATAAATTTGAGCAGCTAACTGTCATTGGACGGCAAAAGAGTTGCTAAAGATAATGAGCAGAATTTGAAAAGTCGCAATAAAATATGGAAAAATAACGGTGTAAGGGTAAAAGCAGCATCAGCTTTTAAAAATAGACGCCAAACTCAGCCAGCAGAAATGTAAAAGTTAGCAGCTTGACTAACTAATTAAATAGTATGTGTGTTTGAGTGTGTGTGCGGATTTTAGAATGGCATAATTACAGGTTGGCAGCAGAAGAAATTAAATGCTAATATGCGGACAAAGAAAACAGGCAGCGCCAGCAAAGCAAAACGTATGCAAACGAGTGGAGAAAGATGTTTGAAACTGTAAATAGCCCCAGCAGAAGTTAAACACACTTGTAAATGGTGCTTTGTGGCACAGAAAAAAACTGGAATTTCCAAAATTAATTGTTTCATCTTTTAACTTAGCTGCTTGCTGGCAGTCACCGTTTTTTAAATGTTTTTTTTTGTATTTTTCCATTTATCTCGTATTGTTTGCTGCTGCTTCTTTTAAAGCAATTTGTTACCCAAATATTGGCAATGACTTTGAGTATGCGAAAAAGTTGGTTGCTTCAAAATTGTCTGCGGGCAATTCGAAATTCTGTAAAAGCTATTTATTGAATTTAAAGTAAATTATAATAAATTAACGTAATTGTATACACATGCACCTGAAACGTACACACGCACGCAGCAAGCAGTGCAAACGAAGAAGAAAAAGTGGACTTGCCAAAGCAATTAATTACTCAAAAGCAACCCGGTGAGCAATAAGCTTATACTTATGGTTATTTTAGAGTAGATTAAAGTAAAGTGTTACGGAAACTCAGAAAACGGTACTTAAGAAAATGAAAACACAATAAAAAATAAAATTTCATTACGTTTTGGCTTACTGGGTGATTTTCAATAAATTGATGTCACAGAGCACAGCAAACATCACACTTATTTTTGGTGCTTTTAGTGCTCGATTTTCACTTTATATTAATTCATACACGTTTTTTGGCATTATCTTGTGTGAAATTTAAAAAAAAATATTCGCAAAAATATAATTGGCAACACCAATTTCCTGTTGCACTTAACGTTGTGCGAATAATTGCTAATGAACTTTAAGTGTGAGCAAAATTAAGTTTTTCTAAGTAAAGAAACGAAAATTAAGCGCAGATAATTCGGCGGTCATCAATGAGAAGAAAAGAGAGATTTCAAGATAAATGTGCAAAAATTGCAAAAAGAGAAAAAAACATAAATTACTAATTAAAAAAAATTAATAAGAGGAAGGCCGGTCAATAGTTTATTTTACTATACACATGTAAAAATTAAATAAATTGAATTATAATTATTCAATAAAAAAATATATACGAAAATTAATAAATTTAAAAAATTCAATTTCAGAAAATTAATACATTTTTGAAAAAAAATTAAATAAAAAATTAAAAGAAATTATAATTAAATAAAAATTAAATTAAACCAAAATTTAAAAATAAATATAAATTTAAATTTTAGCAAAAATTTAAATTAATTATCTAATTATAAAATTAAGATTTTAATTATAATTCAAATTTTTAATTTAAAAATTTGGTTTAATTTAATTTTCTTTTTATTTAATTTTAATTTAATTTAATTCCATATTTATTTTTATTGAATTAAAGAAACTATATAAATTATAATTATAATAAAAAAATTTTAGTTAATAACACACATGTTAAATTAAGATTTTAATAAAAATTGAAAATCTTATATACATATGTATGTATATATTAAACTAAAAATTAATTTCCAAAGGCCACATAATTCAAATTGAAAATGGCAAAATCCCCCAAAAATATTGAGCGAAACGAATTTGCCCACATTGTGTGAATAAAAAATGTCAAGGAAGCGTCTACAACGCCTAACGCACGTCATGCTGGCGTCAACCTGTCAGCCGCCTCGGCAAATACAGTTATCAGCCAACAATAAAATGTCAAAAATGCAACCTTGTCTGCGAGCAGAGAAATGAAATAACTACTAAAGTCCAAAAATCGCAAGCACGCCCAATTGCACAATAAGCCGCTTAGTAATCGCGTACAGTCATCGCCAGCACAATAGCGCCGATGGTCAAGTCGTTAAAAGACACACCAGCACAATGACAACAAAAATGCCACACATCACAATAAAAACGCAAAATAAATATTTGCTGATTTAAATGTTCAATGATGAACCGTTACTGCGCGCAGCTGCGCCTATTTGAAATTTCAATGTCCACCACAACAGAGGCGCAAACTGTGGGCGCAGCTGAGCGCACTTCGAAAAAAATGCTTTAATTATTTACTCCAACTAACTACTGCGATGTGCCGCAATACATTCAATGGAAATATTTAAATTTGTAAATGAAAAAAAACATCATGTAGTGAGCAAATTTACTGAGTATGTAATGCTAGGTATTCTGTCAGTCATGCTTTTGTTGTTGTTTTCTTCCATTATTGAGGTTTTAACAAGAAGGTTTTTATCTATGGCATATAATAAAGTCAACCTGCTGGCGTTTATAATTTAGATTTTGCTATATCGTTTGCAAAGCTGTGGCGCGTGTGACTTCAAAAGAGTTGCTGTTTAGCCACCACGTAGCGCAGCTTTTCGTGTGACTGAGCGTATGAGTAACTTTTGCTGTTATATTGTTTTGCTTTTGATGGTTATTGTAATTTTAGTTTTTGGGTCTTATGTTGTCTTTGTATGGTGGGAACTATATGGGCCTTATAGTAGTATAGTTTTTGTAGAGAAAGCGAAAAGGATTGGATTGAAAGAAATATGTTCAAAACATTTTTTTTAATTACCATCTCATGATGAAAAGCCTACAGGGTAAACAGATTCTAGGCCCCTTTCAATTCTTAACGAAATAATTAATTATTATTATTTATTTTGTGTATAAACTAAATTTTTATAATAAAAACTAATTTATTAAAGTATAAGTCTCAATAATTTTTTAACAAGATTAATTAGTAATAAAATATTTTTTATTAAAATTAAAAAATTTTAAAATTTTGAATATTGAAATTTATATAATTAAAAGTTTACTTTTTAAAATAACAAATAATAATTAAAAATTTAAATTTTATTTTAAAATAAATTAAAAAATTAATAAATTTTTATTTTATTTTTTATTTATTTTTAATAAATTTTTATTTATTTTTTAATTATTATTTTATTAATATTTAAAAAGTAAACTTTTTGGTATTTTTAACGATTTCTTATAAAATTTTTAATATTCAAAATTTTAAAATTTTTTTAATTTTTCTTATAAATATATTTTCATATATACATATACATATGTACCTCCTTATACAAAATTTTTATAAAAAAGAAAAATTAAATTTTTTTATGTTTAGGTCTGTGGTTAAGTGTTACTTTCTGGTAAAATATTACTATCTTCTCTTATAGGCAATTTTTATAACAGTAAATTACCTACAAACTGCGAGTTTTGCAATTTATATTTTTTGCCTTGAGAGGACCTAACCGTTACAATTAAGACTTCATACTTTGGGAGTCTTTCTTAGTGCTGTCTACTAACAAATTTTTCAGAATATCGAGCAAAAAAAAAAATTCGATTTTTTCCTTACCCACCCTAATGCTTACACTTTCAAAATTTCTCTTGCTTTTCAATTGGTATGGCAGCTTAATTGCAAGTTCCGGTTAGTAATAAAGGCAATTCCGCACCCTTAAAATCATATTGGCTGCCAGGTTTTTTATATAGTGCCCTAAAGCTCATATACTTGTACATATGCATATACATAAATACATTTATTCAGAAACAAGTGTAAAAGTCTACATAAAACGTTCTTTTTTACTAACAAACAAATTTCAACTAAAAGCAGTGAAAATCTACGCCAGTCCACAACTTAAATGGAACCTTCAATTTTCGAAATTCCAACCATTCTCTGCACTCATGGCAGAGACAACTTTATACAACTTGTCGCCGGTGGCTTTTCACTTTTACGCATGGACTTTTACTATAATGGGTAAGCTCCAAAAAGAAATCGAAAAAAAAAATAAAAATATAAAAAATTCAAAAAAAAATTCAAAAAATCGGAAAATCCTAACAATGAGTAAAGTAAAAGCGGAAACGTTGCCAAAAATGCAAAGTTTACACAAATATATTTCATATTTTATGTGCGTTGTACGGCTATACTATATAAAAGTATACTACAGTATATACATATGCACTTGCACATATGTACATATATATTCAGACGGTACAACAAGTGCCGGCTGAGGCTGCAAATACTTTCTTCATGTTATTTAAATTTTTTACTTCCTTTCATTTTATTTATATGCCTTCATCACACTGTGGCAACACTGCATTGCGGCGACGGCAAACAGAACGTGCCTTACGCATGTCGCCTGTGGCATTGAAACGTCTGTGCATGTCCTGTCTGATGCATGAGCAAATAAATGCTATAAATATATAAGTCTACAAACACACATACGCATTTATATATATATGAGTATATACGTGTTTGCTTGCCAGAAACTGTGTATCGCAAGAAACCGAAAATTTTTAAGCGGAAGCTGGGCGTTTTGTCTGCTAAAGTTTATATATTTTTTGGCAACCTACAACGCACTGTTGTGTATTTGTGTTTGTTCACTGGCATTGTTCCCTTCCAGCGAGTATATATGTATGTTTTGCATGTTTGTTTGTAAACTAGTATGGCGGTCTGTGCCTTGACGCCCATCCGCCCAGCATTTTCTGGAGCAGACAGCGACTAGACGAAAATACAAGTAAATTGTGCGGTATCTCACAAGTATTTCGCGCACAACTACAACAACAACACCCTTCGAAACAAGTATATTAGGTTTAAGGCTCGTTGTTTCGCTTCCGTAAACGGGCTGAATTTTCTATTTTAAGTGATTTTTTATATTCTGTTTTGAGCGCATTGAAACAAAGGTTGACTGACTCTACACATACAAACTTTTTTGCTTATGTATGTGTGTTACAAGTGTTTAAGTGAAAGTTATGTTGTGGCAGTTGGGCAAAAATAACGGGAACGGTTGAGACAAATTTTGGAATATTATTGTAGGCAGATAAAAAGATGTATATCTAGTCTAGTATATACATATGTTCAAACTATATGTGGCATATATCTCACATAAGTGATGTTACTAATTCAGGGATACATATAGTACATATGTATTTCTCTAGCATGAGATATTATGGATTTTGTAAAAAGGAAAACTCGAGGACTCTATGATGAGCGTGATGAGCTGAGTCGCAAACTAGTCCCTCAGCTTTTGCGATATCTGTCTGAAATTTTGTACACGAACTTCTTTCCCTAAGAATCTGCTGATTTGTCGGAACCTTTAATATCGGACGACTGTAGCATGTAGCTGCCATATAAACTGAACAATGGAAATCAAGTATGTGTATGGAAAACTTTTTTATTTAGCGAGATATCTTCACCAAATTTGGCACAGATTTAACCAAAGTCGCCGGCGCAATCTTTGAAGAAATTATTCAGATCAAGTCATTATAAAATATAGCTGCCATACAAACTAAACAATCGAAGTAAAGTTTGTTGTATGGAAAACTTTTTCTTTTTTAGAGATGTCATCAGAAAATTTGGCAAGCATTTTTGCCCAAAGCAACGTCATAATTTCCAAAAGAGTTATTCAGATCGGACCACTATAGCATATAGCTGCCATACAAACTGATCGATTAAAATAAAGAAAAATATCATTTTAAACCCTTTTTTGTTATAAAAATTGCTACTGTGAAGGGTATTGTAGCTTCGGTGCAGCCAAGGTTAACAATTTTTTATGTTTTTTTATTTTACTTTATTTTTATTCTTTTTTACTATTATTTTTTTATTTTTTATAAGCAATTTAAATTTTTATTTTTTTCTAAATCTTCTCATATTCGGAGTAAATTTCTCTTCTCATATCACAAAATTTGTAACATGAATTGACGTTTAAATTAGTATATCACACTGACAGCGTACATGCTTGCGGTAATCTACTTGCCTAACAACTCCCAAGCTATTACAAGAAGAATCCCTGCTGCAGAAACTCGCCAAAAAAGCCAGCACTCAATCAGCATCCGTCAAATTTTATATTGCAGACAGACAGACATTGACATTGCCAGAAGTGTCAGCATGACAGCGCATTTGCTTAAAATCTGAATTTTCATGACAAGCCTGCCGGTGGTGGCGGGAGGAATACGCTGGCGCGCAGTTCCTTCCTCTGCCAACTAGACAAATGGCATATAAATCCTGTTCCACGCACACACATGCGTACATGCATGGGTGTGTTTTTGCGGTTCCAGCTTTTTGCGAGTTTTTTGCTTTATCTTTCTCGTTCGATTTTTTGGCACTTTGGCCATTTTTGCATAGTTCACCGGTTGTGGCACAGCTGTGTCATTCAATATTGCAAGTTGTGGAAAAAGTATTGTGCGCTTTTTTCATTTAGCCTGCAGCTTTGAGGCTTTTGTGCTTACGTATATTCATTTTGCGCTATTTTTTATTAGTTATTTTGTTGTCTTTTTGTGTTTAGCACTTTCGGCTTGCCCATCAATAAATCTCGAAAAAGTGCGCAGACGACAAAGCAGCAAAGTTATAGTCATAAAAAATATTACTACGAAATTCTGCATGCAGTTAAGCGCTTTTTGGTGTCTGTGTGTGTGTGTGTGGGCTTGCCGCATATAAATCACACATTTGTTGCCAACTTCGCTGCCATGTATAAGCCCTTGCAGCGAATGCCAATACATCTCCCCGCAGCTACTCATGGCTTATGATAAATATGCGAGTTGGCAACATTGCCACTTTTTGTTGCTGTTTTTAGTTTTGTTTATCAAACAAACACATGCATGCTCGTAGACATGTGAGTGAGCGCATAAAACGCCTTTGAGCGCAAACAATTTGTGCAGAATGTGTGCTGAATAAACTCAAACACCTGCTGCTATTGCCGTTATTGCTTGTGAACTATCGCCCTCCCTGCGCTTCCACACATTAAAGACCAACTACATAAATATATGTATGTATATATGTATAATATGTGTATGTGAGGATGCTGACTTTAGTTATGCCCTTCCTAAACGCTCACTCCCTCGTTTTTCATTGACTGCTTGTTAGATTTTGGCTGGTGGTCCCGTTACACACGACACATTGCTCTTCGATTTTTATTTTCGGTCGTTTGCATTCGAGATTCATTATACATTCCGACATGTGAGTGTGTGTGCGTGTGCTAACGGTCCTTTGTGACTTTATACTCTGCGTTGCAGAATAACGTCAGACTGATTTAAAACTGTAATGCTTCTGTGAATTTATTGATGTGGTTGTGAGTTGACGGCTGTTGAGTGGGCGTTAGGAAATTTTTAAGTAAGAAATTTGAGCGTGATTTTTGCTCAAGCATGGGTGAGTAAACTCAACACAAAATAAATTTAAAATTTTTAATTAATTTGAGTGGTTTCGTGATTTTGAGATTCTTTACTCATTTTTAGTGCATTCGAGTATTTCTAAAAATAATTGAGAGGTTTTGTGATTTTAGTTTAAATTGAGTGATTTTATAATTTTGAGTTGTTTTTACTAATTTTTAATACAATTCATGTATGTATGTATATATTAAAAGTATTGAGTTTTTATGATTTTATATTAAATTGAGTAATTATATTATTTTGACATTTTTTTAGACATTTTTAATACATTCACGTATTTAAAAATATAACTGAGTGATTTTTTTTATCTTGAGTGATTTCATAATTTTGAGTTTTTTTTTACTCATTTCTATTACAATGCACACATTTATAAAAAATGATTTTTAAACGTTTGACCATACGTGCATCGAAAATTTATGCAACTTGAGTTTTAGTGTTTGAGTGTATTTTCTATAAAAAAAATTATGCCCTATGGATACTTAGTGGAATCAATTCTCACAATTGAGTATCTGATTTTTAACAAAAATTACTCGCACTTTAAATTTACAAACAAAATTTATACGCAAATATTGAAATATCATATATTAGTTTAAACGAGTCTAACTCACTCAAATAAATTTTCGCTCAAAATTTAAAGTACAATAGCAAAATGTAGCGCAAGTTTCTGAAGATACAATTCAATTACTCACTCAGTAAAATTTTCGCTCAAAAGTATTGAGTATAATCATAAAATTTCGCTCAAGTTGCAGAAATATCAAAAAAAGTTAAAATACTCACTCGATAAAATTCTTGCTCAAAAATATTGAGTATAATAATAAAATTTCGCTCAAGTTGCAGAAAAATCAAAATAAGTTAAAATACTCACTCAATAAAATTCTTGCTCAAAAAATATTGATTGTAATGAAAAATGAAACTCAAGTGCTTGAATTAAAATTAACTTAAAATACTTTGTCTAATTCAAAAAAATTTTAACATTTTCATGTCGAAAAAATTAAGTGTAATTTGAGTTCGTTTCCCAATGCAATTCTTCTTTTGGCTTATTGGTCACTTAAGTAAATTCCATGCATTCGTGTGAGTACAGGAGGCTTTGTGAAAAGTCTTGTTAACCTGTGCTACTGCTTAATTTTTAGCGTATTTTTTGGGTTGTGCCAAAAATATCACATTTTTTTGAGCATAAATAAATCTTTAGCTTACGTTTCCTTTTTTATTTGTTTTGCAAGCTTTTTTCTAACTTTTTTCTAAACAAACTGCGCCAGACTCGTTGAGGTTTTGTAAACTCTGCAACAGAATGGACCGAATGGTATTGGAGTGCATGGCAAGTGGACAAGCGAAAGGGCGGCGGAAAGCTGTCTGAGCGGATGTCTCCGCTTGCTGTGTGCTTTATTAACCATAGCACACTGTGAGCAGTGTGTGTAGCTGTGTATGTGTGTGGCACATGTGGCAGTAAAATGAAAATGTCATAAAATATGAAAGAGTTGACTTTTGTTGTAAATGAACGGCAATACCGACACGACCGACCGAACACGGGCACTAGAAATAAAGATGCAAGTGGAGGGTAAAAATCAAAAAAGCTAGCACATGTGTGTGGAAGGCAATGACTGTGTTGTGCCGCGGCGGCTTGTGGCAAAGACTGTGTCGCATAGAATTTTTAGATGAATTTTGTTGACACCTTTTGGTTTATTTTGAATTTCTAATGCAGAAAAACATGTCGAAAGCAGTGAACTAGGTGCTTGCAACACATATGCGAGTGTCTGCTAGCTGGCGGTCAGTAGTTGCAAATGTGAATATTCGCATATATTACGGCATATTGACTGTAAGTGTCTAAGGCAAGCACTTAAGTCAAATTTATAAGCCTCATTGGGATGTGCGAAATGTAACAGTTGGCAGCTTTCATAAATTTTCGCAATAAATATGCAAGAATTAAATTTTTACAATTGCAAGAAAGCTGGAGGGTAAATTTTCACGCGACCGCTTTTCCACCGCAAGCGCAGAGCCAAGAGCAACCTTCACCCATAAATTCTAATTAACACGAACACACTTACAAACACTCGATTGCGGGCCATAAACAAACACGCACGCACTCACATACACAAACACACACTCACACTTGAATTTCAAAGAGCAACGCCAAAGAGAAATGCTATTCATAAATTAAGTGCCAAAACAAGCAAGGCAGCCAGTTATAACAACAACAACAACAACAACAGCAACAGCAGCAAACTTGCAACTGGCATAGAAATGTTGGTTGTAGCACAGAATTCAACGTGCCACATGGTTACACGGCGACGGCGAATGCGGCCATGAACTCGAAGCGCGGCGCGGCAAGTGCACACAAGTGCCGCAGCAGCCGCAGCAAGAAAATAACAAAGCGCTATGAGTGCGCCTAGCTGTTGGGCAGAGCAAAATGCAGTGCGCAAGAGCGGCGCAGGTGAGGGGCATGCACGAAAAGGGCAGGCGAACGTGTGTAAGTCGAGAAAACGTGAAAACCGCGCATCAGGCAGTTGGTAAGAAGAGCCCTGCTGCTGTTAGCAGTATAGCGTTCAACGCCATAAACCAACGCAGCCAGATTACTGCCGCACATACACACACGCACATATAAACCCTGCATCAGTGTGAGGCGCCAACGGCCATGGCCGTGGCAGTGACAGCGGCCGCAAGCCAAATAAACAAAAAAACGAAGCAGGCAACCCCAAACTTAAGCATAACGGAATCCCTGCAACAGGACAACGACTGGGGCACTACTGGCTCCGAGCGTAGACAGTGGCGTTGTAAAAGGGCAACGCGCGCGATTCGTTACTAACAAAATGCAGCTTGCGCGCGAAAGGAGAAAATAGAAACCTTACCCCACTTGGGTGGCGCACATTGCGCGCCTTTAATGCCCAGCTCAATGGCTTACTCACTCACTACCCTAGTCAGCAGCGTGCACCCAGGCGCTTACATGCCTGCCAGTTAGCTTAAGTCGGCGCACACCGTACGCCCTCAGCCACTCACCCACATTAGTCGCTTCAGTGCGCGGGCAATATATCTGCAACTGTTTTATTTTAAATATTTGTAGCGTATCAACGCAATTAGAACAGTGTAAATTTGGTGCGCATTAACGGGGCTTAGACGCTAGACACTACTCGAAGGGTGCTCTCTGAAATTGGCGCTAATAAATTGCCAACAATTGCAATTTAGTCTAGGGGAGTTGCGAGATGAAAGTACATTGTGAAATAACAAAATTGAGCTAAGTGGTATTATAACAACTACTTGCGTAACTAGTTGAAGAAGTAAAAATTGTCAATTTATTGCCAATTAAAATGAAAAGTATCCAAAAAGGTATGCAAAAATTAAAAATTTTTACCCAACTAGTGACCAACTAGTTTGAGAGTAACCACTTCCGTCACTAGTCGGTAAGTAAGCAGTTGCAAAAATGCATGCTGCACAGCAAAATTCTTCAATTCAACTATTTGAATTCCTTGCAGGGCATGGCGTTACGCCTGAGGCACCACCACAGCTGCGAGCGCATTCCGTGCAACTTTACTGTTTACGCGATTTTATTTATTTATTATTTCTTTTTGAGTTGTCTTGTTTTGAAAATCTTTTTAAAAGCATTTTGTTCAGCATTTTATTTAAACGCCAATTTCATCGCAAACTCGTGTGCATTCCGTTTACGTTCGAGTAGCGCGCTAAGTGCTGCCAGCCGCGCTAACTGTGCGGTGCCGCTGCCTCAATCGCTTAGCTGAATGAATTGCCGCTAAGTTGCCTGGCTCTTTGTATAAGCCTATAATATGGAGCGTGCACGTATGTATAAGTGTGTGAGGCTTATAGTTGCGGGTGTGTTGGCTGGCGCGCTGGTTGCGGCTGACTGCCACAGCATTTTTATGAATGAATGAAATAATAATGTGGTGTCGCTGGCAAATTACGAAATATGTGTTTGTTTTGCACGAGCTGGTACTTTTTTCTTGCTTTTACAAATTATTATTACACATTTCTTCTCTTTGATTTTATTGCACGGCATAACAGCGTTATCTCGCCTGGCTGTGTGTGCGTGAGGTTTTCCTTTTGATTTTGCGGTTTTTTCCGGTTCTGTTAATGCATAAAGGGATGCACCAGATATCTGTACGAGTATGCGTGACTAAAAGTATTCTGCGAAATTCGTAAACGAAATTCTATCAACTGGGATTTGTTGGAAAGAAATGTCGGTGAGAAATGTTTTCTATTGAGATATGGTTTTATTAAGAAAGTTGAGTGCTGTTAATGGGGAATTCACCTTGGATGGTATTTTGAAATTTTTTGAGCCATAAATATTATTGTTGGAGAAGATATTTAATTCTCAAAAATTTGAGGAATTCGGTAAAAATTCATTAGAAATCGAAGTATTATTTGCAGAAATACTTGCATGAATATTTAACATTGCAAAAAACCTTAAAAATATATATTTGAGATATGTATCATTTATATTTAGAAAGTAAACTGAAAGTACTGAAAATAAGCTCTGTCCAGTTTTATTATATTATTTTGAAGGAGTGAAAAACTGGTTATGAAAAAATAGCAAACAAGTATAAAATTAAGCCAAGAGATAACAGTTACCTTCATACACAATTGAATTGAAATAAAATTAATTTGAAAACTGTCTGCTTACAAACTAAGAAAAATTAGAAAATATATTTTTTTGAGCGCTTAAATGTTTATTTTGTATTTTTTTTAGTTACCAAGCATACAGTTTGGGAAATTAATTTGTTAAATTAAATAATAATAATTAAAAAAATTAATTAAAAATTCAATTAAAAAATAATAATAATTTGAAATTATTTTTGTTAATTAAAATTATAACTAATTTATAATTAAATTAAACTAAAATTTCAAACAAAAAAATTAGTTACCAATTAATTTTTGTAAATTAAAATTTTAATTTAATTATAATTTTAATTAAAATTTAATTTTAATTTATTTTTTTAATTAAAATTTTAAAATATATATAAAAAATGAACGAAATCTTTTTGGGCATAACCTTTTTTGCCATATGATAGTTTCGAAAATATTATTGTCAATGTCCGGTTCGAATTACTTTGAATGCTTTAAAGATTTTTGAAAGCACTACATATAATCCAAAAATTTTTTTAATTCTTTATATTGATTTTTTTCAAAGACAAAAATAAACGTAAAAATAAAAATAGTAATAAAATAATTTATTAAAAAAAAGTTATATTTCCATCAACTTCACTTAGGATACTCGTGAAATACAGTTTCAGAGCTGTCAAATAGATTTTCAATATTTTCAACAACAGTTATAATTTTAATTTATATTATTTTATTAATATTGATCTGTGCTTCTATTTATTTATATCATAAAAATTTTAAGACTTTAAGAATGAAAAAAATATATTTTTTCAATAAATTTGACAGAAAAGCAAAACTATTTATGTATTTATGAAAAAAAATTAAAGTAGTTTAAAGAGTACTAGGGATTTTTTAAGGAAAATATACTTAATTAAAAAATTTTAATAGAGCTCAACATTCTAAAAAAATTAAAAGCGAGTATTAAGGCTTTTAAAGGATAAAACTCTTGGTTTTAATGAAAACATTTTTTTAATTAAAACAATTTTTTCCATAATAAAAAATAAAAAAATAAAACCTTAAAATTAAAAAAACGTTATTTTAATTAAAAATATGTTCTAATTAAAACCACAAATTGTCTTCTTTAAAAACTTTATTACCACCTTTAAAAGTAAGCAAAGTAGAAACAAACTAAACAAATATTTTCAGTAGAACTACTCCCTAAAGCAATAAAAAAAAATTGTTAGAAAAAAATGTATTTATTAAAATCAAAAAAGAGCGTATGATTTTTTGCTTAAAACTTAAACACACTTTTTAAATGTATTCACACCTGTAGTGGAAATCTATATTAAAAAATATGTAATTTTTAATTTAATTTCTTAAAAAACAGCTTCAATACAATGTATTTTATGTAAGAAAAAAATTATAATTTTGTTCCTTAAATAAAGTACATTATATTGAAATAATTTTTAAAGAAAATTTAATTAAATATTAATAAATATATATAAAAAATTGTAATTAAAATTTATATTATAATTTATTATATTAATTACAATTAATGTAATTTTAATTAATTAAAATTACACTTTTAATTATATTTCGTTTTTTGTAACGCAAATCCTTATGCGCTGAATATGCTTTTCGATTTTAATCAATATAAAGATGGATTGTCATATTTTCGAAAAACGTAAAAAATCACAAAAAAGTGAAATGCGAAAAAATTTGCCAGAAAATTTAGTTAGTTTTTATTTTATATTGAATTTATATTATTTTCTATTGTATTATGGTTTATTATATTAGTATTGTTATATTTTATTTTATTATATAATAATATAGGGAGCTTTTTTTATATTATAATTTATCACATTATTATTATATTGTGTATAGTATATACGAGGATATTTTTTAAATTTTATTATATTTCTTAAAATTGAAAAAACTCGTTTCTTATAAAAAATTATTATTTTCACCGCATTTTCACTTGTTTGCTGTTTTTGAGTTGAAAACTAATAAAATTTTCATACAATAATAGATTTTTAATAACTTTCACCAATTTTCATTGCTTTTCAATTTAATGCACTCCAAAACCGTACTTCAATAAATTTTTAATATTTACAACATTTAATGTTGATAAATTTATTTTTAAGAATTTTTCGTGTAAAGGCAATCTTTTTAAGTTGCTCATTAGTAAAAAAAATTTAAATATAATAATGAATAAATATTAAAAAATATATGTATGTATAATTTATATAATATTGCATTTAAAAAATATGTATTGCGATTAAAATAATTTAATTTTTAATTAAAGCAATTTATTTTTAATTAAAATTTTTTTTTTTAATTTTTATTTTTAACTTTTTCGTTTCTCCTTATATAAATTAGCAAAATTTTCACAAACATTTTTAAGCATTTTCAAGCATTATAATTAATTTAAACCTTTTTATTTAAATTTTTAATATTTTTATCATAAAAAAATATTCCATATAATTTTTAGACACATTTTAAATTTCGGTAGCACTGCTCTAAACAAAAAAAATGTTGGCGAATAAAAATGTGTTAATGTTTCAAAAATATTTTATTTCTTTTGAAATATTTCACAATATTTTTTTTTTTAATTTTCTCTTCTAAAAATTTTCAGTTTTCACCTCAACGGTTTTTACGTTCTTATTCACCGTAAAATTTACTCAATTTATCCATAATATTTAAAGTTATATGCCAGCTAGAGCTGCTCCAACTCACCTTTTTCACTTGCTAATTTGAATTTCCTCGTACTCAGGGCGCCTGCGTGCTGTTTCATAAAAATTAACACACAATTTAAATTAGAAAGTTTCTTAGTTTATTATTTTTTTTTATTTTCCAACGCAATTTATTTTTGACACTTTTCAGGCAGATTACACTATTGTATATTTCACTTGGGCCAAAGCACCGCAAGGATTGTCTAAAAATACGCTGTTTTCGTGCTAAAAGTTCCAAATAATTATTTTACGTTTGCTTATAAAATGACGTTGAACTTCTCACTCAGTTTAACAATTAATCCATTTCCAGTGGTTGCTGCTTTTAGGTTATAATCCTTCGGCAGTTTTTCGTGAACACTGGTCAGCACTTGATTTACACAACACTTTTGAGATTTGCTTTGCAAAAAATTTTGTTTTGCATAAAAATTATTTGCAATAATTTATCAAAATTATTTAACTGCCTAAAAAGCATTTGCACTAACGCAGTCACTGTTTGCTTACTTTTGTAAAAGAAAACAAAAAACGGTTTTGAAATTTGAAAAATTTCGCAAAACTCTCGTTTACTTGCTAGTTTCGTAGGTTAGTTTTTAATTAGCTGCTGTTTTTGAAATATTTTTTCGTTAAGCAGAAATCATATATTTGTGTGTACTTTTAAATAAGCAAAAACTGAAAAAATTGCTAGTTGGCTAGTTGCGACGACCAGCGCTGTGGGCTGTTGGATGTTGTTGACACCACCGCTTCATTTAATTCAAAGAGACTCGAAGTCTCCGCGTCTCTACGCTTATTTATATAGCCTCCGTAGCGCGGCGGCTTGTAGAAAAGCGACAGCCATATACTAATTCCACAAAAGCCAAACGTCGAACGCGCGCGTCGGATGAGACACAACAGCAGCGTTAGCAGCAGCGATAGCGGCGGCCACGGCAAATAACACTGCACGGCACAGCGTAAGTAGCGAAGATGGACAACAGCGCGGAGAAGCGCACACTGTGGCTGTTGATGATGATGAATTTGGTTGGTAAGCAATCAGCAAGAGCAGCTGATAGTCGGCAGCAGCGACGTTCAAATGTGCGAGTCACGCGCGTGTTCGAACCGCTTCAAACAAGCATATAAGCAAGTGCGCGCAAATACAAGCAGTAAGCGCGCATCAGACCAAATGAGTAACAAATCAAACCGCTTCGAACAAACAGCGGCGCGCGCGTTTGAACGCTTTGGCCGCGCAGTTAGAACGCTGAGATTGCTGACGCAGCTGCTGCGGGTGCTGTCGGTAGCATGGCAGCAGTGTGTTGTGGCAGAGAATAGAGGAAGCACAAATGCAGTTGGGTGTTAGGTGATGAAGCTGTGCATATACATATGTATGTGCGTGTGTGTGAATGCGGGTGTGTGTGCCTCTGTGAACGCGCGATGGTGGCATGTAACTGCCTGGCGCTTTGGTAGTAACTATTGTTACCGGCGCGCTAACTATAAGCGCCTTGTTAGTAATATTAAATTGTTGCTGTAATATTTATAAATTATCAAAATAATAATTCATTTAATTAACTTCAAAATATCGCTCGAACCAAACTGCGCCACAATACAAAATAAAATGCACAAGTATATATGTACGCACAACAAGCTCAGTTGCTCTTGGCTTTGACCATGTCCAAGAGCCAATATACGCGACGCCAACAACTAGCAGCAGCAGCAACATGCGCGCAACAGCATCACAGCGTTAGCAGCAGCAAGCGTCAGCTTAGGCGAGAGAGCGAAAAAGCGCGTGAGCGCTGAAACACACCGAGCATACGACAACCGGCACACTTCGGCTCAAACTCAAACCAACTGAACTTCGTTCGTGTCGCAGCGGCGCTACAGCAAACGCAAAGCGCTGCTATTCGGCAACTAGCCAGCGTCACCGCTGCGATTGTTGTATGATGGTCATGAACAAGCCAAAACGAAATGAGCCGGCTTAGCGATGGTCGACAACTTTGGCGTGCACGAGTGAGCAACAGCAGCGGCAAGCAACTTTGGTGTTGCAACACTTCGTCTGCACAGCGCGCGCGCTCGGTTTGTTTGATGGCGCGCGCAGTGGCGTGATATGTGTGTGTTTGCTGACCGATGGTGCTTGCTGTGCGGAGCGTAGCTTGGTTGTCTTCACATTGCTTTTGGTCTGCGCTTTGGCGCATTTTCAAGTTCGTGGTCACGGACGTCACGACAGCGACGATGGCACTGGCTTTGGCTACGACTTTGGCATTGGCTTTGGCTGGCGTTGGCGTTGCTGTTGATGATAATGATGTTGCTGAATGGTAAGCGTTGTAACTGTTGTTGTTGCGCTAGCTGGTGTTGGCGGTCGTGCAAGCGACAACAAAAAATTTGCAAAAAAAAAACAACAACAACGACTATTAAAACGTACAAGTAACACAGCGCAGAACTGAAAGAAAATCGCTTGGCTTTTTACCTAAAACGGCAGACGCAAAAGAAGTTGCTTCACAACAACTACAGCAACAACAAAAACGGAAAAGGCAATAACAAAAAGAAAAGCTGAAAAGAAGCATTGTACACGATGGCTAGCAGCATGTAAAGGAAGCAAGAAGTAAGAAGTAAAAGCAGTAAGAAACGCGCTTCGACCGACGAGGACGCAGCAGCCCCCAAGCCAAGCGCTGATCATTTGGCACATGAGGCGACTGCGCCAAGTCAGAGCCACGAAAGAACACTGAAGATCGTCGCCAACACTGACAAACCAAACGACGACCAACCGTCGACCGGCGGTACGAAGCAGTCGTAACGAGCACGATACGACGAAGAAAAGTAGACACTTGAAGAAGACATGGCTTAAATCTAAGCTGCTTCTTCCACAAACTTCGCAAGCATAAAACAATCAAGTAAGCCGAGAAAAAGTAAACGCACATGTGGCTATACAGACAAATGTACAGGCGTACTTACAGAAATCAATATGTGCATGTAACTATGTGTATGCATGTGTGTGCGTTTGACATGTCTGTCTGTTTGTACGCGCGATTTCTGCACAAATCTCGTGCAAAGCCGAGCAAGACCATCAGCGTCCATCCAAACAACAGCAGTTAGCTGCTGCTGGGAATACATATACACAGGTGTACATGTGTGTGTTTGTTTGTCTGTCCACATGTAAGTGTGTGTAAGTATGTGTACAAGTTACCCCAACTATGCTAAGACACGCTATACAACACTGTAAAGATAATAACAACAGCCAAAGAGTAAAATAACGCTTACAACAACAACGCTTAACAGCAACAACAATAAACATATGTATATGCATGCATACACATGCACCAAGTTCTGGGTTGCTTGTGGTTTTGTAGCTTTGCAATATTTAGCATATTTTTCTGATTTTCTGATTTAGTCGACTTATACTCGTGCGAGCTGCCGTCGGCCTCAGCAGTTGCAGCAGCGCGTCTCAGGCAATTGCATTTCCACAAAACGTGGCTGCAGCAGTCTACGTATGTACATATATGTGTGTGTGCGTTTGCCTCGCAATGTGTTATTTACATTTGCCCAGTATGTGACGCCGTTGAACAGGTGTCGTCGACGTCGTCGCCACTTCTGGCCACTTTAGTCATTGTTGCCTTCGTCATACTAGTCACCGTTGTCATTGTGCTCGTAATCATCGTCATCATTGGCGATTCGAGAATTGGCACTTGTGTGGCCCTTTAAACAATGTACTTATGCACTTACTCGTTGGCTTGGGTAAATAGTTTTCTCCCAGCCGCAAAATGTTGTGTTGTTGTGTGGCGATCACTTCACTCATGCAACACACACACACACATGCACACATACATATATACACAACTGTTTCACTTGTAATTACAATTAATAAATTACCTTTACGTCTGCGGTGACGATTCATTCATATCAGTTGGCTTACTCATTTAAAGTGAAGTCTGCTATGTGCTATATTCTCTGGAATGGCATTGTAGCTCTTAAAACTATTTTATTTTTTTAGAATTTATAATTTTTGATGAGCTGTTGTGAAATCTGAAGCGGCTTAGCCATCAACCCCAGTAATACTGAAATGGTTTTAGAAGATCCCAAACATGCCTCTCGCCGCTTTGGGATGTTCACGATTTCAACCTTTTGATAGGTGCTTATCTTCGGTAAAAAGCATTCCAAATATTGAGGAGAGAGTTAGAAAGGCATTTGTTGCCTTATATTTCTGTGGAGAAGCTATAGGGTGAATGTAGTGACTCTCATCAAATTTGTGTTTTGGCACTACGAAAACGTAGTCAAGCCAAATATGGTGAAACAGTTTGTTAGAGAGAGCAACAATTGCTACAAGGCTTAAACGTAAGCACGTAATGCCATTTTAAACATAGCACTCATGAACTTACCCGTATATGATTGCTTCGAAGTCTGGTCGAAGGCTAAGGGTAGCTGGATATATGAAGGGATTCGAAAAAGAAACAGCTGTCTGGAGAAGAGCCGCAATGGATGGATCAAGGCTAGGAAAGAAAGTTGGAGTCAGAGTTTTCTGTGAGGAGCTCTCTGCCAATATTCGCTTTAAGCTATAGTAACAGGCGCAGAAGTGGCTATTATGAAGGTGGCAGTAGACCTATTGCTATGAAGCGAGCTTTTTCCTGCGTGGTGTGCATTCACTCTGACATCAGGGCTTCATCTTGTCACAAACGTAAGAATTCTTACTGTTGAATAGATATTCATTCGGCGTAAAAATTTTGTCTGACGCTAGTTGTCAAAGTTGTTTGAAGGAGGGTAAGGTGGAAACTTCCAGATACTTTCTACTCCATTGTCCTGGCTTTGTAAGACTAAGGCTAAACATTTTGAAAATCTTATCTTCGGCGAACCAAACGACATAGCCAAAAATGACATTAACTGTATCAACAAATTTTGTGGTAGACTAAAAGCGCTTTCTTGATTTGTACGGGTCTTAAAATCTGTTATATACGAGTTTTGGGTAACACAACGGACAGTCACGGTGAGATCCCTGATGATAATCTTAATCTAACTTATTGTAAAACTAGGCCATGTTCAGTTCGTCTACAGAATTTTATTCTGGTTCATCACAATATTTTCATAAAAGTCTCTAGAAGTTCGTGCTTTCCAGTAATATTTGTAAACTTTAAAATTCCATTCTTCATGGTTCATAGTTGTGTTGTTGTAGGGGTAAAACATATTAACCAAATAATTTTTAAGAATACTCTGAAATTGATGGTTTTTCGCCGAATCAAAATACAATATTATTTAGCTTATGTAGACCCAACTGCCGTGGGAACGACTTACATATATAACTAATGTTTTGCCACGAGTTGGTTAACAATGCTGTCTTTAATGTAATTGAAAACAAAAAATGTTTTAAGAATCTTAAAGTAGGTCTTTAGTCTATTTTAGTACAAGGTCTCCTCTCTCTCATCCCCTCTACAATAAAGTAGTGTAGTCATTTCTCCTAAATTAAATCTAATATTTTTAGATAAATTTATAGGCAGTCTGTTGTTAATCATTTGGATTAAAACCATTTGGCTATAGTGGATTACAGTTTTGATGTCTTTCAAGTGCAAATCCAGACATGACCAAACGACTATGGTAGAGCTACATTTATGATTCAGTTTGAAGGCCCTTCCTTTTACGTTCCGTAACATTTGTGCCTTTGGAATAAAAAGCTGTTCAATATCAACCTAATATGATACAGATCTCAGTGTTTATATTCAATATTTTATATAATATTTGAATATAAACTTTGTCAATGGAGACAATCTGGTATGTTACGAGAGTAACTAATCAAAACAAAATCAAATTTGTATTAGTGGAAAGTCCCCTAAATCGACAGTTTTTTTTGGAATATTTTATTACGCTACTAATAACAATCGAGTTTGTGAAATCCAAAATCTTGCACTCGAGTTTATTATTCACCTGAATTTGTTTGACAAAGAATTTTGTGCACGCTCATTTTACGTCAAAAATTTCAAATCGCAAGCAGGCGTATTTTACCCAAAACTCTCAATTTAAATTCAGAGTTTGTAAAACTCAAAATACGAGATTATTAACGCACCATGATTTTATTTTTGGCAAAGAATTTCGTGTCTTCTTATTTTACTAAAAAGTTTAAATTAAACTCAGTGTTTGTGAAACCCAAAATATTAAACACGAGATTATTAACGCACCATCATTCTATTTTTGGCAAAGAATTTCGTGTCTTCTTATTTTACTAAAAAGTTTAAATTAAACTCGGAGTTTGTTAAACCCAAAATCTTAAACTCGAGTTTATATCATGAGTTAGTTTTTGTCAAAGAGTTTCGCGCACGCTTATTTCCTCTAAAAATTTCAAATTAAACTGGGTGTTTGTGAAACCCGAAATCTTAAACTCGAGTTTATATCGCATCATGAGCTTATTTTTGTCAATGAGTTTCGCGCGCGCTTATTTCCCCTAAAAATTTCAAATTAAACTCGGTGTTTGTGAAACCCGAAATCTTAAACTCGAGTTTATATCGCATCATGAGCTTATTTTTGTCAATGCGTTTCGCGCGCGCTTATTTTCCAAAAAAACACACTAATTATATTCGAAATTTGTTAAACCCAAAGCTTATGGCGCAACATTATCGACTACAATTCACTACTGGTTAAGAATTTTGAGCGAGTTAACTGTAGAAAGCAATTACTACTGCAAACTTCATTTTGATGCGGCATAAATTCAAGAAAATCTGATATTGTGAAAAAATATTGTTTTCAAACGCAAGCAAAATTATGTCATTAAATACAATCGAAAAACTGGTAAAAGTGCACAACTAACATTGACTGCTGCAAAAAAGCAATAAATATGGGATATATGTCAATATATATGTATGTACATATATACAACATATGTATAAGTATGCATTTCACATTCTTGGCATTTACTTCCCCACTAAAAGCACTTTTCGGCCACTTGCTGAGGAGAAAATAGAGAGTTCAGTAGCGAGCAAACGCTAGCGCACGCATTTGTTGACGGACGCCGAGAAACATGCGTACGCAAATACAGAAACATACTAACATACATGCGTACAAAGACAATGTGCACCTATGTATGTATGGGCCTAAAGCTTAGCAATAAACAGAAAGAAGTGGGCATTCTTCGCCACACCAGACCAAAAACAGCTAAGACGTACGCACTTTTTGGCCAAAAGCTAGCAGCAACAATACATCATACATATAGACAATTGCGCCGAGTGCGAATGCGACTACAATAAATGCCAAGAAGATAAAAGCAAACATATGAAAGAAGACTATATGATTCTTTACTAGTTTGGCAGTGTGGAACCGGTTTTGAACGGGCCAACAAAGCGTTGGTCTTAAGAGTTACTCGATTTTTTTTCTGCGCATTTTTTTGGTTTTTCGCTTGGCTATTTTTTTGCTTGTCATTTGCTGGTGTTGTTATTGTTATTTTTGTTGTTCTGTTTGCGATTTTTGTTGTTGCTATAGCTATTTTTGTTGTTGTTATTGTTGTTGCGGTTGTTATTGTAGTTGCGGTTGTTGTTATTGCTTTTGTTGTTTTATTTGTTGTTGTGCAGATTTACAACGCCGTTTGCTGGATGGATGGCTAGTTGCTCCCGCGGCTGCTGGATTTTGACCTCTCCGTATAATTAAGGCAAACAACACTCTGCTAATTGTTCGCAATTTTCTTCTATCCAACAAGAACATTGCTAGCTACTAGCTACTAGAGTAGCCAGCAGTGAAGAATACTTCGTCGGTGACGGTGACTATTGCCGCTTGGCTCCTGTGCGCAGACAGCGGGTAAACGCTTCAACGCCAGCTCCATTTCGATTGCTAAATATTTTTGGAGCTTTTGCAATGCCTTTTTGTTTTTCTTGTTTTTGTGGATTTTTATTTTTGCTTTTGTTTTGTTGTTGGCGCTTTTTCTTGTAAGTGCTTCATTTTGTTTTAATCAATTTATTTAATTACATTACATTTAACAGCCGTTTTGCTACTGTTTTCGCGCGCTCACAGACACACACACACACCAACACATTTTTACAACGACAACAAAGTTGCGCGAAAAGAAGTCATTTCACTAATTAGGCCGCGTTTAAGCGTCCAAACAATATCGCCACTTCATAGATTCGCTTTACAAATCGCCATTTATTTCCCTTCGACAGCCACTCATTGTGCGCACACTTTGTATATTTTGTATAGACATGTCCCGTTTTGTTTACACACCACCAACTCTGTGCCTTAAATACCGCCAACACACCCACAGACGCGCGCGCACACATACACGCACTCGCCCTTTGGCCGCTGTGTCCACCGACGCCGCCCCCGCCACCGCCGCCGCGCTACTAACAACACTCACTACACCCGCCCGCAACGCCGTGTCCACACCGGCCTTGTTACCTTGTCGTCTTTGTCTCTGTCGTCAAGCGTCACCGCTGTCGTTGTGGTCGTTGCTGTCCGTCGCTTACGGCGCACGTTTTACTAATGAACTGCAACATCCTTTTTGTCATCCTTGGCAGCGCTATGCCGGCCGGCCGGCTGACTGTTTGGCCTATTAGCCGCATGCTGCAGCCTCCAACGACGGCAAGCGCACCGCATGCCAGCGCGCATGCCCGCCTCGAACAATTGAGCGCGTTGTAGAGATGCCACAAAGTGTGGCTGGTTGCACCACTTTCTGTGGCCTTTGCTGTCGCTAAATATACAATGTGTATGTCTTGTTGTTGTAATGCCACCTTGTATCCCCATTAAGCGTTGGCACGTTGCATATTTGTTTGCCGGCTTTTACTGCTCTCATTTTGTCTTTTGCGTCTGTGTCGAGTGTTTTCGTTCGGTTGTCGCAGCTGTGACTGGTCGAATGTTTGGCTCGGCGTTTGAGCGGTCCGACGGATGGTCAGTGGTTTGGTCAGTTGGTTGCCCTGTCTGCGTTGCTGACTGTTTTGCGATTTTGGCAGGAGCAACAGCTTCAAATAGACGAATTGACAACTCGGCTAACAAACAACAACAACAATAATGATAATAACAACAGAACTGCTATAAGAACTATCGTAAAAGCAACAACAATAAAAACGAAAAGAACAAGGGAAAATGCAACAACAACAACGATAACGACAACTTTAAGTACAACAACAATGAAAACAACATTGTAAAATACAATAACAACAACAATTGTAAAATACAACAACAAACGAAATTGACAACGTGAAATGCAACAACAACAATGAAAATGACAAAGCAAAATACAACAACAACAACGAAAGTGGCAACACAAAATACAACAACAACAATGTAAATCACAACGTGAATTACACCAACAACAACAGCAACAACAACAGAAACAACAAAGAATTGCAAAAAACAATAAAATAAATAAATGCTATAACAACCAGAAAAGTCAAAAACTGACAAAAACAACAATCACCGAGAAACAAAAACAACAACCAGCCCAAAAACAATCGCGAAAATGCGACTTTGACATTCGCAGCACTCTTGTCATATTGTCGCTCAGCCGCCCGCTCACAACCCTCTTCGCAATTATGCACGTAGCCGCTAAGTGACACTTAAGGCCGGTGGTGTGGTAGTGTCGATTTTTGTGGCAGTCATTTTCGTCGTCTGCACATTTGTGTTCCGGGTGGCCGTTCATTTGACCTGCTCTCCGATAGTAGTATAGGTTAGCTTGGAATTTATTACAGTTTCTCATTAATTTCAGCTATACATACATACATATATGCATCGGTGTATGTGTGTGTGTGTGGGCAATGAAGTGTGAACTGCGCCGAATATTTATTCAGTAGAGGTCATCATTATGTTACAAGTGTGGTGTTTTATGTAGATGTACATATGTATGTATGTCCCATCGTTGAGTGACAAATCTTAATTGAATATTTATCGATGCTTTTAGGTAGTTTCTGAGAAAGCTCGATTAAATGTGTTTCGCTGGCGTAAAGTGCAGATCCAGCGTGAAAAGAGAAACTTGCCAATGTTGCTAAGGAAAAGAGTGAGGGGAAATTATATTCGGTTTATCATCAGTTTAGTTTAGAAGCCAAAAAGCTTGAGTTTTAGATAATTTTTATTTATTTTTGTCCTTCATCTTTGAAGATAATGACTATATCAGGCAAAAAGCTCAAATTTAACTTGTATGAAAGTTTGAAGAAAGTTTATGTCTCTTGAAAGTTATAAGTTCGGCAAAAGATTGAAAGCAGTATGTTTTTAAAAGATTGAAAACATTTTTTTTCAGACAGTACTATGTTAAGGGATTATGTTCACTTGAGAATTTAAAAAAATCGTTTTTTTTGGTTTCAACTATTTAAGAATATTCTCAAAGTTTAAAAGGTTGAAGGTGACTCGGCAAATAGTTATAGAAAGTGTTTGTCAATTTTTTTGTCTCACTGTTTTCAGCTCCCCAAACTATAAATGCGTTTATCTCAAAACGCTATCAGAGAACGTAAAAAAAATTTCCGAGACGCATGCACCGATCAACTTAAACTTTACACTCGACCTTTTTGAATACATTTTTTTCATTTAACAATCGAAGAATTAAGATTTTTGATAATAATATTGGTTTTTAAACCACTCTGAGATGTAATTTTTTTGGCAAAAAACTTTTTTTCGGGAAGCCGCCATTTAATGAAAATTACAAATTCTGAACAGTCCTTCGTTCATTACCTGTACTCAGCTATAATTGTAATAATTATTTTGTTTTGTATTTGAGATAATTTGAAGCAAAAAAATATGACATTGCCTTTTCAACATTTTTTCGAAGGTCCAACTAGAGAGCGGCTACGGAATCAAGGGGATCCGGAATGTTTCAGAGTGAATCGCGGATTTTTAAATTAAATTAGGCAAATGGGAATTATCTTTTTACTTATTTAATAACTCTCTTAAGAAAAGCAGAAAAAAATATTTTTGCTGACTTGCAAGTGGAATAATCCGTTAACGCTGGTTAGAAGGCTTCAGCTTTACAATCTGAACGAGATCAGCGTATGTCCTTTTGTGGATGTCGAAGATATTGGTCATTCAATAGTGATTTTTGATAATCACATTGGTTACAAGACTAGTGAAGGTTGACTCGTGAAGGTTAGAAGGCCTCAGCTTTAGTAGCTTGAAATATAGGGCTCATGATAAGAATTCATTAAGCGCAATGAGTCTATAAAATGTCGACAATGTATTATTAAACTATTTGCGGTACACCTGAGGTAGTCAATTTTGCAAACAAAAATTTAAAAGGGTTTTTATAACCCAAAAGTTTTGCTAAAAACTGAAGAAGAACAGAAAATAAGTCTTCACCTCAGAAAATAAAGTTTTTGGTACTGATGGTATTCTTTACACTAAACTATTTGCCAGATCTAACTTGTAAGAGCTCAAGCATCTTCTGGAGATGGACCACCAAAACGACTCAAATGCCTCAAACCCAGCGATCTTTCAAGCATCAGGAAGAAATATTCTATAATTGACGCCACTACTTCTCAGAAAGCAGCTCTACCTTACACCAGGAGTTACAATACAAAAAGTTCTCTTTTTCTTGTTTTCTCAATTTTCTTTAAAATGATCTAACTTCAATCATTAATATTCTTTAAACGAAAAAATCCTAAGTAACCTTTTTTCTGAGCATTTAATTTCCTATAAAACCTATGAGACGATGCATTTTTTCAGGTATTTGGAAGCGATTTTTGTACTTTTCCAACTGATAATAAGAAAGAAATGGAAAGCTGTAAACCGAGGGACCTTCCCATTACAATTCAGAGCTCATACTTGGATAAATTTTCGGAGAGGTGCCTAAGAATATATTTTCAGAGTACCAAGCGAAGGAAAAATAATCGTTTTTTACCAACCATATTATATATAAATATACATATATGAATCAGAAGTTGCCACACAGGCTCCAACCCGAAGTAACTCGGCGGTCTCACAGTAATATTTGATAATCTGACTGAGCTTCACTGGTACATAATTTCTTTTCATTCTGTATTGGCGTAGATTTTCATAGATTTTAAATAGTTTTTAAATAGAGCAACTAATATATGTATATGTATGAGTTACGCCACATTAAAGTCTTGTGCAAATAAGAACAAAATTCTATGGGAAGTCAAATCAATCTTTAAATGTCAATTATCCAATTCATATGTAAGTAAGACATCTTACAATAATTTTTCAAACTTTTTTGCTGTAACTAAGTATAATTTTAATATACTACAAGTATATCATCATCAAGTGTGTGTGTTATATATCCTGTCGTGCGAGATCACGGCAAAAGGATACAGCCCATCAAAGTCAAAGTGCGGTGTGGCAGCTGCGACATCACGTATCTTTGTAAAAGTCAATAACAGGTGAACTTTTTCAAAACGCAATCACACGTACAAATGCTACAGATATCGCATGAGAACTTAAATCAATGACAGCGTCAGGCAGGTAGGTGCCACAAAGCCATGGAAACGGCGAGCAGATATAAAAACAAGCAGATTTTGCAACAAATATAGACATGTATATGTATATGTATGCCTTATTTATACACTTGATGTGACGATATCGACTCTCATGCTCTGCACCAGTTGCTCCGGTGACCATGACCGCTGTGCAATTAGCGTTGTTAAGGACAAATGCAAGCCTGCGAAGGAGCAAAGTATCAGACCGCATTACAAATAAAAGTTATTAAGTATGTGTGAGTGTGTATATGTACATATGTGTGTGTGTATGTAAGACTGTTGCTTACTTTCCGCTTCCTTTTATTGTTGTTGCTGACGCAAATGTCTGCGCGAAATTGATGAAATTCTATAAAATAGTTAGCTAACCTTATTGCTGTTGTTGTTGTTGTACTTAGCGACTACTTCTTTGTTGTGCGCGCACACAATTTTTTAGCAATCAAAGAAATAGCGGTAATTTAATTTCGTACATACTACTTCGGCAACAAATAAGTTCACATTCTATTTGGCTGTCACACGCACACTTGCATACCCGCACACATACACACACGCACAGCCGGGCATACTCAATTTAGCGCAAAATTTGCTATCGTTCATTCACTCGCTGGCTGCTGCGGCCTCGATAGCATCGTCGGCACTCAATTTCCTCGCAATTCGACAATATTTTTACGTTTACCCCCTCCCCCACCCCTACTCACCTTTCCACTAACACACCATACACACAAACATACGCGAATGCGCTGATATTAACTAGCAACCGTGTCATTGAAACCGGAAAGAAAATTCGTTTATTTGCCGGCTGTCCTTTTCTTCTCATATTTTTTCGTTATTTCTTTATTGCATTATTATTGGAATTGTCGCTGCAATATTTTCTTGATTCCTTGCCGCATGCGATAATGTCGTACAGCAGTCCATTCAGGCTGTCAAGCACACCCACACACACACATACACACATGCAAGCGATAGCAATGGCGCGCACTCAAATTTCCAACCCCCAAACAACGGTACTTGCCGTCTTCGTTCGGCCGGTCTAATTTCGTCTGCTCCTTTCTTTCTCCTTACTTGATTTCGGCTGCGCGGGTTTGCATGTAGTGTTGCGGAAGCGTCTGGTGCGTTGTTGTCTGGTGCTGTTGCTGACGTACATAGTTGTTGTTGCTATTTTTGTGGTAAAGATGACTGATGTCGTTGCGGCATTGCACGGGAAAGCTGTGGGTAAGTGGACGACAATTGATGGGAAGGAAAAATTTGGCAAGCAATGCATGGATATATATGTACATACATATGTAGTATATGATGGCGATGAATATTTTGGAGAATCGAAAATGTAGTTGATTTTTTGGAAATTCTTGAACATATTTATGTTTTTATATTTTTTAAATGTTACCAGAGGCCAAGAAAAAAATAGATTTTAGATAAAATTTCCATTAATATTGGGCCAATGCTTAGGTCAGGGGGTGCAACATTTTGTATAGAAAAATACACACATATGTATACATATAATGTCTAAAATACACAGCTCCATACTTTTTAGAAAAAATGTACATAGCAATTATTTATGGGCTTATATTCATTGCATTTCAGAAAATCAAACTTTTTTGGTTTTTGTATACAGATTCTTCTTCCACACTGCCAGAAACCTTTTTCCGGAGGTCCTCCTGCAGAGCGGCTTCGGTATAAAGAGAATCCGATTATTAAAGTACATTACCAACTCGATCTTCGTTTAGTCAAATACGAGAAGTTACTTTCATTATATAATTGATACACGTAAGTAGTATATTCCTGAAGAAAGCCATTGTTCGCCTTCTTAAACCCAGGAATACAAAGGTAATCGTGTGAATATTTTCTGTATGCAAAAAAAGAAAAAACAATTAATTCTTGAAATGCCGTCCCATAGTTCCCTTATACCGAATTGTTGACGAATGCTCTCAGAGAGCAGGAGTGCAAGCCGAGTAGAAAATCGTTCGGCTAACTGTTATAATTGCAGCTTCTCGACGTTTTTTGCTGCACAGAAGCGGGTGCGTATCTTGGCTGCAACAAGATAGCGTTCCAAGTGAAAGTTAGGAACACAGAGTGTGCTCACGTCTAAAACGCTGAAGACATGCCTTCCGTCTATCACAACATGATGGATCTGGTTGGTGGCTTTTCGATCCGGAGACAGCCAGCTAGCTTGATGTATTTTCTTATGCTGGAATCTAGTACTACAGATAACCATATTTCGGGGTTCGGCAAAATCGATCAACCTCAACCCATTTGGGAATGTTTCGTCGTGGAGGCTGAATTTACCGACCGTAGTGCCTAAGATACCTTGTTTGCCCACCTTGGCGTTAAAGTCGCCATGCACGATTTTGACATCGTGGCGGGGGCAGCTCTCATATGTAAGTGCGCTCCAAACGCTCATAGAAGGCCTCTTTGGTCACATCGTCCTTCTCTTTCGTCGGGGCGTGGGCGCAAATCAGCGATATGTTGAAGAACCTTGCTTTGATGCGGATTGTGGCTAGACGCTCATTCACCGGAGTGAATGATAGTACTCGGCGACGGAGTCTCTCTCCCACCACGAATCCCATATGGCCACTGCATATATATGGCATTTCTAGGACGGCGGCGATGTCAGCCTCTATTTTCGTGAGGACATCAGCTGGGCAGCGGCACCTTTCCAATTAAGGGACCGGACATTCCAGGTGCATGCCCTCAATTTGTAGTCCTTATTTCGTTTGGCTTGGTCGTCATCAAAAGCGGGGCTCTCATTCGAGGCTGACTGCTAATTTTCATTGGGGTGTTCTTTTACGTGGCGGGTCCCAAACCCAGCGCACAACCCTATGTAGGGGATGTTTCGCCTTCTCACTTTAGCTCGCTTTCAAACGCATGTTCTTAGGCTACCCAGAGGATACTTGGTCAAAGACCGGAAGTCGTGAGCTGCTTGAGCCACGAATGACCGCCGATTGTCACCGCTTCCCTTGCCCCTGTAACAGCTTCGCCTACTAACCAGCCTAAATATGTATGTTTACGTATATGTGTCTATGGTTCTGCTTAAAGCAACACTCTTCGAATTTATACATGTGACCTGCCCTTTTACTCTGATCAAAAATCGGATTTGACAGACTAAAACTAGAAATTTCGAGCAAAATTCAAATTTTATTTTAAAATTTTATATATGTATGTATGTATTTTTCATTGTTTCGAAGGAGATACACGCATAATACAGGTTTGTAATTTTAAGCTCTTTGTTCGAAGGTCAACTTGCCCTGTTTGCAAAATATACTTGTGTATTTTTCTCTTTACTGTTCAAGAAAAGAATTATATAAACAACCATAATGTCAACAATAATTAAAGATGAAAAATGAATAATCAGGACATGTTGCCTCGGATAGTTTTGTTAGCCTGTGGTTCCTTCAGCCCACCGACGCCGATGCACTTTCGAATGTTTGGTAAGATTGTGAAATACTATTAAGCGCTTTCAGATTAAATATGCGAGTATATGGCATATATTTTTATACTCTCGCAACAATGTTGCTAAGGAGAGTATTATAGTTTTGTTCACATAACGGTTGTTTGTAAGTCCTAAAACTAAAAGAGTCAGATATAGGGTTATATATACCAAAGTGATCAGGGCGACGAGTAGTGTCGAAATCCGGATGTCTGTCTGTCCGTCCGTCTGTCCGTCCGTCCGTGCAAGCTGTAACTTGAGTAAAAATTGAGATATCATGATGAAACTTGGTACACGTATTCCTTGGCTCCATAAGAAGGTTAAGTTCGAAGATGGGCAAAATCGACCAACTGCCACGCCCACAAAATGGCGGAAACCGAAAACCTATAAAGTGTCATAACTAAGCCATAAATAAAGATATTAAAGTGAAATTTGGCACAAGGGATCGCATTAGGGAGGAGCATATTTGGACGTAATTTTTTTGGATAAGTGGGCGTGGCCACGCCCCCTACTAAGTTTTTTGTACGTATCTCAGAAACTACTATAGCTATGTCAACCAAACTCTACAGAGTCGTTTTCTTCAGGCATTTCTATATACGGTTCAAAAATGAAAGAAATCGGATAATAACCACGCCCACCTCCCATACAAAGGTTATGTTGAAAATCACTAAAAGTGCGTTAACGGACTAACAAAAAACGTCAGAAACACTAAATTTTACGAAAGAAATTGAAGAAGGAAGTTGCACCCAGGCTTTTTTTAAAAATTGAAAATGGGCGTGGCGTCGCCCACTTATGGACCAAAAACCATATCACAGGAACTACTCTACCGATTTCAATGAAATTCGGTATATAATATTTTCTTAACACCCTGATGACATGTACGAAATATGGGTGAAATCGGTTTACAACCACGCCTTCTTCCAATATAACGCTATTTCGAATTCCATCTGATGCCTTTTTCTGTATAATACGGGTATATACATTAGAACCAATGATGATAGCGGAATAAAACTTTACAAAAATACGGTATTTGAAAAATATGTAAATGACGTATAATGAAATCTCGATTATCACTTTATCATGCGAGAGTTAATATGTTCGGTGACACCCGAACTTAGCCCTTCCTTACTTGTTTATTATATTTTTCTTTTATAATATAGAAATTGCACGTGATTACTACAAAACACAAGGAACACATCACGTCATTGGTGGCATCGTTTCACCCACACATGATTCATATCAGAAGGAAGGACTCGTTGCTGGTACACATCGATTGCCATGTTGAAATTAGCATTGCAATCCTCAACATGGATAAAAGTAAGTTGGTTATAACATATCTACAGGCTTTTATTTATTAATTAACTACTTTAAATTTTTAATTTTATGCCCTCAGACTGGGAAATAACGCAAACGGAATGCTCACGCACAATCTCGGTTCTGCAGTACCACCAAAATTATATGAATAACTACATCAACTCACTAGAAAGTGATATAAACGGTACTCTACCTGGTTGGATGACTCCCGGTTTGCGTGAGCGGCAGGATGGTGTGCAATTGAAATTGCTGTGTGGAGCTGATTTACTTGAATCATTTGCAGTGCCAGGGCTATGGGCAGATAAGGATGTATGTATTAGCGCAATACAAAATGTTTCGGACATTACGTATGCAATTTAATAAATTAATTTTTGTTTTAAGATTGAAGATATTGTTGGCAATCATGGTTTAGTGGTTATCTCACGCTATGGCTCTAATCCTGAAAAATTCGTATTCGAGTCAGATATGTTGAAGAAATATCAGGTATGGTTTATCAACAGTTTGGTTTTGAAGTGGTCACAAAATTATTTTGAAGCCTTTTTTTTCTTATCAAAGGATCATATCACGTTAATAACGAATTGTGTACCAAACGAAATTAGTTCAATGTTGATACGACGTCTTATATCGCAAGATCAGTCTGTGAAATACTTGATCGATGACCGGGTCATTGACTATATTCAAAGGCAAGGACTATTTTCTTGTAAAACGTAAGTTACACTCATTTATAAAATATTTTATGCATGCATATTTACTTGGGTGCTCAGGTAGTTCATGATATTTATAGATATACATATATATACATACATACAAGCCCTAGGATATAGTTCACTTATTTTAATTTTAACGAAAGTCCTATTCTAAAAGTTTATAGTGGGTGTCTCTCATCCGAGGCTGATCCAAACCAAATGCACAACCCTAGGGAGGGATTTTTCGCCTTCTCACTTTAGCTCGGTTTCAAACGGATGTTTTTTTGGCAACTCAGAGCATACTTGGGGTAGAACCGGAAGTGGTAAGCTCCCAAGTGAATGGCGCTCAGAGAACTTTCCTCACTTGCTTGAACATGACTCCATCCTCCATGAAACAAAGCGCTTACATTTTAAAAGTTTGTAACCCTAAACCTGTGTTTGATATAAATTTAAAATTTTATTAGGTTACTTTTAAATGAATAACCTATCGAAATATGAAAAAACTCAATTTTTTCTAATATTAATTTAGGATACATAGCCTTGAGAAATTGAGCACTCGAAGTCAGGTACATTGTTTTCGCGAATTTCTCATAGTATATACAAGGTTTTTAACGATAAATTTTTTTGTTCAAATGCAACTCTTTAAAAACAAATTTACATTTTTTGTGAAAACGTCTACCAAAAGTATAAATATCCTGTTTTGTTCCTTCATCCAACAACTATTTATGGTATTAATTAAAACCTGCATGTAATTCTTTTTACTTCAGATGATTATTTATCAAATTCAGCTGTCCACGCGAAGGCAGATATTTTTAGGGACTGCCGGAAGTGACGTCGTAATGGCCGAGTTTTAAATATTTTCCGTTGAAAATTTTATAAAATCTTTGTAAAATATGTTTAAAATAAGAATAGAATATTCCATATCTTATATGAAAAAAATATGTATTGAATGTAGGCAGTTTTTTGCACGAAGAAACCTATGTAACCCCATAAGATACCAATTTCGATATTTATTAAAAACACTTAAAATACAACCAAATTTATTTGATTGCAAGTTGCATATAAATTCTAAAACTTACAAATATATACGTATGTATGTGGTATATAAATGTTAATATTCTATCAGAACAATCTTAAACTCCAAGCTCCGCAAGGAGAACATCGCTCATTCCTAGTGAGACAATAAAACATAAATACTTGCGAAATTCCACAACAACAACTATGCATTGACTATTTATTGCGCCCCAACATGACAACAAAATAAACACATATATACATAGATAAATATGTATACACACACATATTTATCTAAGAATTATGTATGTATGGGTAGCTGGGTATTTTTCGGCTGCCAGCATCAAGTCATTGCTCCTGAGCGACCCACAGCAACAGACCAAGTGTATGTATATACATGTGTTTAGTATTTAGTACTTGCGATCTATACATATATGTATGTGCTTGTGTATATACATACATATGTATATATGTATGTATGTAGTCTCCGTCGCGCATTTATGCTAGACTGCTGACTGGCGACTTACTACGATTCACTCTTACTTTACCTTTGCCTTATGTTGCAACATAGCAGCATTGTTCTTGCTGTTGTACTACTCGTACAAGCACTTGCCACAACTAAATCTTAACGAAACAGTTCTATATTTTATTGCATTTTTTGGTTTTTACTTTTCTATATTTGCTATTGTTGTTGCGTATTACATTATTTGTACTGTGGCTGGACGCTGGATATCAAGCCACAACATTGTTTCGCAGTACATAATTGTTTGCTATTATTGTTGTTGTTGCTATTGCTGTTAGTGGCTTTATATTTGGGTCTTTGAGCGAATTAGTCTGGCACTTTGCTATTGTTTAATTGTATTGCTTTCGGTTGGTTTGTGTGCGCGGAAATTTAATTACCAGCATCATAGTCCGGCTGTCAGCCTCCCTCACCGGGGAAGGGGAGGCATGTGTGCGAGGCAAAGCGCAATGCGAATGCTTCCAAGTGCCCACATGGCACTTTCCTGCTACACACTTGCGTCTGGCTTTCGGTATTTTTTTAGCGCTTATTTATTACTTTTTTGTGCTTTTCGTAATTCCTTTAATCCCTGGCGGGAAATAGACACTCAACATTACTCATAAATTCCCGAAAACCTTATGGCTAAGAAATATAATTTATTTAGTTTAATTTTATTAAAGTTGTCTTAAGCTCGAAAACATTTGCTGACTTTAATAGTAGATTTTAGTTGAATTCAAAAAGTTTTACTTTTTGAGGTTAAGTGAGTGTTATGATTAGTGGTTTTATGATTTCAATTGCTTCATCTGATGGTTCTAAATATACATATGTATGTTGGATTGAAGATTTATGTTTATGCTTTTTACTTCTTCAAGATCAAAATATAATCAAAATAACCATTTTGGTCCAGTTTTCGTTATATAAATCCATTATTGGCTCCCTTACTCACATAATACTTTAAGCATTTAATGTTAGTGACGGACGTATCTAGCATAAAGTACTAGTTTTTTAGTACTAGGCAAAATATTCGAGATTATGTTTTCTGATCGCCACTTTATTCGCTTTCTTCTGATATGTTCCGGTCTCAAAATATGTACTATAATTGTGATGTACTAACGATCAAACCCGGTACATTAGTCTTCACTTTAGTAACGGCTGATCTAAGTAGAGGTACTTTTTTCAATGCCATTTTTGGGCAGATCAAGTGTAAGACGTGTCAAGTTGTCATGTTATTTTTGTTCAAAATATAGCTTTTACAAGAACTGAAGTCGCTCGACTTTCCCAAGCGACATAGCTTCGCTCTATGGGCTCTTGAAAAGTTTCGAGAAGATCCGATGTTTTGAAGAAAATTTATTCAGCGATAAAGTCCATTTCTGGCTCAATGGGTATGTAAACAAGCAAAATTAGCTGTATTTGGGACGAAGAGCAACTTGAAGAGATTCAAGAGCTTCCATTTCTTTCAGAAAAAACAAAACTGTTTGATATGGTTTGTGGGTCGGTGGATACATCGGTCCATATTTCTTTAAAAATTATGCCGGTTAGAACGTAACCGTCAATGGCGATTGTTATAATGCCATGATAACTGACTATTTGATGACTGAAATTGAAGCTTGTGATCTGGACGACATTTGGTTTCAACAAGACGGTGTCACTTTCCACATATCGGATCAATGAGTGGATTTATTGAGACAACACTTGGGTGAGCGGATAATTTCATGTTTTGAGCCAGTCGATTGGCCACTAAGATCGTTTGATACCACACCGTTAGACTTTTTCCTGTGGGGATACGTAAAATCTAATGTCTATGCAAACAGTCCCGCTTCGGTCCAGGCCTTAAAGCGTACATTTCGCTAGTTCCCAATCGAAATGCTCGAACGATTCATCGATAATTGGACTCTACGGATGGACCATCTGAGACGTAGCTGTGGCCAACATTTGAGATAGATAATCTTCAAAAAATAAATGCCAACGGATGTTCTTTCGAATTATAATAAACATTGCTCATACAACATGAAGTCGTTGTGTTTTTTCTTTAACAAAGTAGAGAACCTCGAAATGGATCACCTTTTATGAGCTATCGAAAATTCTACACCGTGTGTGCCCTTAATAAGCTCGTGGTATTTAAATGATGTATGTATGTAACCCAAAATCAACCTGCAGAAGAAGCTTAGTTGTACTTTTTAATATTTGTTTAATATCTATTTAAAGTGCCACCCATCAAAATATCTTCGCGCCTCTATATTTTAGCGAAGTAATTGAAGATGAATCTCCGCTATGCCTTGCGCCGACAGTTTGTCAATATTGCGTTGTGACCTGGCTCTCATTCGGCACATTAACTTTTATGTTTTCTTGGTTCTTAGCTTAATAAAAGTTGACTAATTTTACAACATGTTCCAGAAGTTTATTGAAAAGTTCACACACTCGTTTAGTAGCCTCTGCCTTTGCAAGCATTCATTTATTAACTTAACGCATATTTCTGGAGTCAAACTAACGGTAATTGTGTAAGAATACCGTTTAGCCACTCTGAAAAGAACGATCCCATTAGCACATACTACTAACTTCACCCTACTATCGTACTATCTAATTAGCATTAATTATCACTTTTATCGGAAGTTTAGACTTACTCAAATATAGATCTGGTTTCGCACTGTGCATTGCTGTGTGCTTTGCATTTATTACCATTACCGAGTAGTTTAATGGATTGAAATTTTCTAAAAGTACTGCACAGCAAGCAATTACTGTACTCTGAAAGCATGCATTTCAAAAATTATACAGACAGCTTAGAGCCTTATGGCAGCTTCATTGCCTTACATAGTTTGGATGAAAATCAAATACAAATTGTCAAATGGTGCAATTAAATCTCTCTTCACTATTTTACAGCAATTCTGTTATTTTTAAAATCAATTTTATGCATTTAATATAAAATGCTCGGCTTTTATAATCATTAACACTTTTTTCCCATTGGAATTGTTTTTAATCCTTTTATTTTTCTATCAAAGTCCAACTTTGTTTTTGATAAAATAATCACTGCTGCAATTATTATGCGTGGTCACGTGCCATAATTTTTGTATAAATCGAACTCACAACTGATTTTATTACACCCTTTAATATGGCCAGACATTTTCACACTTTGCGCATATTAATGGATTTTCCTGTGTTTCCCAGCACTCCCCTGCTTAGAATAAGTTACAGTGTTTTCTTTCCTCTAATTTGATTCTAAAATATTAAAAAATAAATTGAAACCGAAAATTCTTCGATTTTTTTGTGATTTATACATTTAAAATTCAAATTGTTATAGTTTTATATTCTCCGACAAGTCCTATTTTCCGTAAATTTTTGAAGTTTCGAAGTCCCAAATCGCTTATAAACCGATATACTGCTAGGTGCTTTTGAGGCGATTTGAAATCTATTTGGAAACATGGATCCAAGAGGCTGTATCCTGCGCCTACAACTGCTGTATAGTCAATTAGCAGGTGTTCAGGCTCCATTTCGCAGAACCGGCAATTCGCACAAGAAGCTAGGGCCATGTTATATAAGTGCTACTTAAGCTTACAATGGCCAGTGTAGAAAGCGACAAATAGCCTAAATTTGTGCTTTGAGAGGTGGATTACATATATAAACCTTTTGTAAGCACCCATTAGCAACCTGACATGGTGCATGCCTTGGAGTTGTTGTCAATACCCCTCCCTGCCCAACTCCTTCGTTCTTGCATCCATATGGCGACCAACCGCAATGAAAGTTTGATTCCCTTTTTTCTGACTTGTGACCGGGCACCCAAGGGTGCACTTGTTTACGATCTGGTAGACTGTTCAGCCGTCCTATACAATCCTGCGCCTATAGCGATTTGATCTCGTGGTGGCACAGATCGCTTTAAGTGCCAACTGACTGACGCTGAGTATAACTTTAAGTTCATTGCGATAGTTGCGTTCGACGATTATCTCTACGCACCGATTTATAGCAAAGACGTGTGCTTGGAATATGCTCAGAAAACTTTCCATGGAGGGTTTGGTGTGTGGTCCTGCGACTGCGTCACCAATTCCCTCCGACGCTTTCGAGCCATCGGTGTACCACTTGATTATACGATCCCTAAGCGGAAAGCGGAATCATTCCGTTCAGCCTTACTGCTGAGGGTAATCTTGAACTTTTTAATGAAGTTTACACTTTTGGTAATGCCTTGGAAGAAGAGCCAGGGGAGTTTCGCCCTCATGCGCTGGGAAGAAATAACCTTACCTATACCAAACCCTTCTGCTGTCATTTGAAGCAGTGTGTTTTTGTCTACCTGACCGATTAAGAGCGAAGCTATATTGGTCGTACTATTTCAAAAAAAAAAAAATGGACGCGGACTTCAAAAAATATCCATAAATCCAGTATGTTTTACATAAATTGAATTAGATTGATTCAGCAACCCTGAAGAAAGGTTCTAAAAACCTACAGGATTATAAAATGACTGCATAACATTCAAGTCAACGAAAGTTTCGTATTTACCTATGTGATTTTCACATAATTTCGACTAGACTTAGAGAGTGAGTTTCCAGGACTACCGTGCAATGGTCACAACAAATCAACAAGAATTTCGCATTTTGCTCACACGGCTTCGTGGCCAGTAGCAAGCGCAGACATACACAGGTCCAAACACATAATAGACACTGCTAGACTAACTACAAACCGCATGCCCAGTGGACTTTTGGCCGCCTGCCAATCGAACTGGCCGACCGACCATTGCGGCACATAGCACATTGCAAATAGGAAGTTTCTGCAGAATCAAGTCACCAGTCAACGCCAGTTGCCGCCGCCAACACAACTATGAGACAACAATAACAATGCTGAAAAAACTATGCAATAACAATAGCCCCGACCCCTGGGAAGGCGACATACGTCGGCATTCCACGAACTGTCTGTCACTACCTTTACGCGCCGGTGACAACCGACCGTTTCGCACTTGAATGGTGCTGATGGTGCCACCACAAAACAAAAGAAGGTGCACACAGCACCGATACATATCACATATGCCTGTATGTGTGTGTATGCGGTTTATCCCTAAGTAATGTTATTCATTAGTGGCATGCCTTTTAGAACGAAGTTCATTGAAGTAATGCGGCCGCGCAGTGTTGCAGTAGCGGTGGCGGCGGCGGCAGCGAAGGAGTTAGCGCGGCGTGCGCATGTCATTGTTGCTGGCGTTGCTGTTGGGGTGGCGCGCGCACGCGTTCACAGCACAATATCAACGCTTGCCCACTTCGTCTCGATGCGCTATAAATAAATAGGAGGAATGGCATTAAATACTCCATAAAACGCAAATTACTATATAAAATGCTTATAACTCAGTGTCGATAATGATTTGATTGTCTCGTAAAATGCAACGGAGCGCTGTGCGCGCCGTGCAAATGGCGATTTTGCATGGACCACCCACGTTGCGAAACAACAAGAGCAGCGCGCGTTGTTGTTGCTGCGGTGCTTGCAGTGCATTGGCGCGCCGAGGGCGTAGGTGGCGGCGGCTGCAACGTTGACCCAAGTGAATCGCGCGTCGATCTGTCGATCTGTCATGTGCGCATGTGTGCGTGCATGTTTTGGTAATTGCAGATCCTTTTTCTTGCCTACTCCACTTAAATTGCAGTTGGCGCGCACGCCCGGGTCCCTGGCGCGCGCACACTTTGTTGCGTGGCTTGTAACGAATTAGCAAAAGTGATCGATAAGCCCATTTCTCATGCAACAATTTTCACATATTTTTAGTTGTTGCTCTAAAATAAAAGCAAAAAAACACAGCAGCAAAAAACGAAAACAAATAAGAAATGCTAGGAATACATGAAAAATAGCAAAGGCCAATAACAACAACATGTAATACGCTGCACGAGTTAGCTGTGTCCATTGGCGCGTTGGTGTGTCGCTCGGAACGTGGTCAGAATGGAAATCAGGCGCTCGATTCGCAGGAATCATTTACAACATATATACATGTAAATATGTACGTGCAGGCATACAAATAATACAATAACAAATTTAACACACAAAAACAGTAACAACAATTATATGTACAGCGTCAGCGCACACTGAATGAAGCTTTAATGAATGATTGCCTATAAAAAATCCTATAAAGAATAATAAACAAATCGCAACTGGTTTAAAAAATATGTAGCATGTAAGCACAACAACAACTAAAACATATTTTAACATAAAAACGCCCAGTAATGTTTTATTTTATAGCAAATTTGCAATTTGCGAAATAAAATTGAAATGAAAATTGCTGCTTTGTGGCAATTTTTTTCTCTTTTTTGCTTTTGTGCCTGCCATTTGTATGCTTATTCTTCCACTACCTGGTTTCCCCCACTTATGCGTGCTTATTTCATTATACTGCAGTTCACACGCAGTGCGTGATTTGGAGCGGGTCGCTAATTGGGGCTGGATAAAGAGAGCGATCGAATGAAACTGGCGCGCTGTACGAGCGCAGCGCAGATTCGTAGATACCAGTGTGTTTGATATACGATATATACATATATACTTATGTATACGCACTTGGCTTAAAGACGTGCCAGAGAAGAATTCTTGCCATTAAATTTACAAGTTAAAAATTGAGTTTTGAAATGTTCAACGACGTTGAATATTTCTTTAGAGGCAAAAATTTCATTACAAGCATATAATCAACAACTCATTATCCAATATGGCATGATTATTAGTTAATTTATAAAATTAGTCGATAACAGAATATAGACAATATATTCAGCATTATAATAAATACTAAAAAAACTTTAAGTAGTTTATTTATTTGGATAATTAATAAAATTACTAAAAGTTATTTTAAGAGTCACATATACTGACAAAGGCGTCGGAGAATTCCTGTATTATACAAAAAGAAAATGTTTACTTTGGTTGTAAGTTATAATACCCTTCATAAATAAAGAAACTTTTTAGAAGAACTTGATTCCGATCGATCAATTTGTATAACCGCTACATCCTTAGTTTCTTGCATCATTGGCTTGGATAACAACCCATACCAAATTTATTAAAATATCTTGTCGATTAAAGAAGCCCTTTATTCAGACTGTTCAGTTTGTATGGTAGCTTTATGTTACAGTGATTTGACCCGATAATGTAATTTAGGAAAGTCTTGAAGAAATTTTTCTGAAATTGATACACTTGTTGTTGTTGCTCATTGACTTGGAAATGACTATAGGTGATCATCATTTACTTTTAACTGCTTTTTTGCTAAAAAAAATGACACTGAAAATGATTAAAAGTGCAGATCTGATCTGAATTTATTCAATATACGAACTTTGATATATCTATGTATATTATAAATATATACTTGTATATGTATTTGAAAAATTGTATTTCTATTTTGATATTTGTTCCGACGCTGTCAAACATATGTCTTTCGTAGATATTCGCGGATATTCGAAAAATATGCAAATTTGCAACCATTTCACGTTGTTTGAAAAATGACTGACAATACGCGGAACGCCTGTATTTGATTTTGTTTCAACTCGTGTCTGCAAGCCAAAGAATTGGCTTTTGAAAACCGTTATAGACAACGAAAGATAAAAATAGATATACATAGATAGACAATCATTATGGAAATAAAAAATTTGGATATTGTAGGTTTGCAAGCATTGAATATTTGCGCCAATATATGCAGATTTGTAGGGCTGGCTGCCACTAACTAATACCATTCATACACTTACGGTACATATGTGTATAGATAGTTATGTTCGACATTTTATTGCAGAGGCGTTTATTTTTAGAGGTGTACATGTTAAATGTTATAAGAACACAAAAAGGGTACAATTGGTGAAAAGTAAAAGATTTTAGGCGTGTTTGACATTGCTAAAGATCGTATGATAATAGTTATTACTAAGAAGTGGGACAGTGAAATCCATGTTAATAGAAAAATAAGTAAATGCGGTTGACTAATAGAAGATAGAATAGATTTTACTTAAGAACTGAAATCTACGGATTGGAAAAAAATTAAACAAAAAAATTAAAAATTAAACAATTTTTGTTCATGTTTTTTTTTTTTTACTGTAAATAGACATATTAGCAGTTAATATTACCTAAGCACTCTGAGGTATTTTAGCAAAGTCACACACCCACCTTGAGATAATAATAAATTACCTCTGCATTTGTTCTAATTTTTGGACGTTGGATTTTGTCCATCAGCGATGATTGATTTATTGGCGCCCCGGTATCAAAAATATACACAAGTCTCTGATAATAATTAATTTATAGAATCTCGAAGAGCATGTCAATTTCATTTCCATAACAATATGTTAGGTAACAACAAAAACATTCCTACTTTATTGATTTTTTTTCAAGTTAAGTCTAAAGAAATAATAAATAAATCAATATTTCGACTTGTTCTCCAGCACTTTTGTTTACTTCTGTGTTCTACTACCTGTGGTGTTGTGACCTAGTTTCCCTAAACCTTAAAATATTAGGTAATTATGGAAACAATTTTATTTTTATTGAAATATGCAAATATCAAGTTTAACTATTTTTTGTCAATCTCTGCTTTTAACCTAATTTCGCCATCGATTAACATAACTCAATTGACTCGTTTTTTCTAAGAAGCTACAATAACAACATAGGTAACTTTATTTATTGAGATTACGTCAATAGTAAATGCAAATAAATGGGAATTGTGTTATAAAGCATTGAATATCTAATTGATAACCAGAGAAATATAAGAATTATTTCAAGCAATTCAAATGAGAATTCGGAAACTTTTAAAACTTATCGTGGTTTTGGGTTAAAGGGCTACATGTGTTTCCTCGAGTAAAAACGGGCTTTTTGCAAAAAATTTTTTTCTCATATAAAATATTAATAATTTTATTGTTACAAACATACCCTATTAACAAAGAATTACTGAAATTTTTTAAACTCGGTCATTGCGATGCCATTTCCGGTGACTCCTTGGAAAAAAATGCAGCCACGTTGGCAGGATAACTCCTTACAGGATGATATGAAGTGAAAAAGTACATGTTTTAGTTAAAATCTTAATTTAGAATTAGACGAATAAAAAAACTTAAAATTGGATTTTTGGCAGATATTTATACAAAACAAAATGAAAATTACGCGAAAAAATTTCATGAAAAGCGATGCTAATGAAGTAACCTAACCAACATTTCTACCCTCCCAACAATCTACTTACAAACCAAAAAAAAACTTAATTTTGAATAATTTCGGAAAATTTGGACATTTCTTTTTCACGAAAAGCCGACTGTCTGATAAAATATAGAACACTTTCTAAAAATCTCTGGTAAATCGGTCCAGTAGAACCCGAGAAATCGTGAAGCAAATTTAAAGTTTCACCTCCGACCAAAACAGTTTTGATGCCCGGTTAGCCAAATATCTATATCTCCGAAAATAATTTAAATTTGAAAAAACATTGACATATTCTTCAATAGTTAAACTTTGAAAATAAAACAAATTATTTCTAGACTATTAAAATTCAATCAATTAAATCAATACACACGAGTATCACGGAAGATATGGTTTAAGCAACTACTGCGAAGAAACTATAATTTCGCTATAAAAAAACAATATCCCAGAACAATTAAAATATATCTTATAAGAACCTATGTGCAGAGGTTTCTATTCAAGAACATATAAGAAAGAATGTTTTTAATAATTTTCGTTGAAGCGTCAATATTCCAATCAAAGAACAAAGCTACAGAACGACATATTCCAAATTTTCAAAATACATAAGAAAAGTCAAAACTCCACATGACCTTTTCTATATATTTGCTGTTATCCGTTCCAGCAAAACTCGTTACAATTATAGCTGGCCGAAGATAAGTCGTCGGATAATAGTGGATTGGAAACGAAAATAAAACGAAGGAAGGATCATGGGATATTGATGGATTGTTTAAAACTTTTAGGAAATCAAATTGATATTTTTGGGTATATAACTTGTATGTAGGTAACAAGTGATTCGTGTACAAAATTTAAGTACTTGTTTCTACCTCAAGCATAATGATTAAACGATAAACATCAAAGCGCAATGAATTTTCAATAGAATCAACAACCGCCCTTTGCTTATTATAATTTTAATGGATATTTTACTAGACGCTGGCTGTTTTTGCACTGAACAAAATACTGAAAAATTCTTGTTGTTCACATTTTGTTTGCAGTGCTAATTGTTTTAATTTTTTCAACAATTTTTTCTTTCATTATTACTTTAGCTTTACAACAAACTAAAATCAAAAAAAAATTAAGTCCCCTCTTTAATAAATTATGCCACAGGTTTAGTGCCTATTATCTTCCATAGTGGTTAAATATATTTATGACCATAAGTGAAAAAAAAAAACTAATTTACATTCAAAATAAAAGGAAGCCGCTATTTGTCTTTGTTTGTTTTGTTTTTATTTCAGTGTTTGCTCATTTGGTCATCAAATTAGTTTGTTTGTGTTCTCTACATTTTCTGTTGAAATGACAATCGGTGAGTTATGTTTCATAGTGTTTAGTATGGTAATATGTATATAATGTCTAAGGTATTGGAAAAACCACGTTGAACTCTTCTCTGTTTTGTTTATAAAGAGTCTAATGAGTTGGAAATCTTTGAGACAGTATAAGTATTATACATATATTACGAGCTCTTAAACATATAACATATGTATATATAATTCATATGACAATCATCTATACTAATATTATAAAGAGGAGATATTTGATTGTTTGTTTGTTTGAATTGAATAGGCCGCGAAACTATTTGACGGATTTGCAAAATTCGTTCACTCTTGGGGAGCTCCAGTCTATCCGGGACAAGGGGCTATATTATATTTTCAAAAAGATAGGAATCCTAAAACAATAATAATATAAGACAAGTTTAAAAAAATTACCTAAAGAACCCCTTAAATAGCGCGCGCTACGAATTGACTATAGAACCAAATAATCTAGTAAGACTTGCTTCTTCTTTAACAACAGCCGTTTATTCTTTTCGCTATTTGGCACCAATTTATGATACCAAGTGCAGCCAGGTCCTTCTCTAGCTGATCTCTCCAACGAATTTGTGGTCTTCTTCTTCCTCTGCTTCTGAATTGAAAACTTTTACAGCTGGCGTGTTCTCTTCCATCCGGACGATATAACCTAGCCAGCGCTGCCGCTGGCTCTTGATTCGCTGAACTTAGTCAATTTCACCGTGTTTTCGTACAACTCATCGTTCCGTCGACTGCGGAACTTCCGCAAAACCTTTTTCTCGTACACTCCTAAAGCCGACTCATCAGAAGACGTCATTGTCCATGCCTCAGGATTATATAAGAGGACGAGAGTTTGGTCTTTGTTCCTCGAGAGAGGTGTTAATGCTGGTTCCGAAATCGACGAAATTATTTACGACTTCGAATTTATGACTGTCAACAGTGACGTGGGAGCCAAGTAGCGGGTGTTTATTTGAAGACAGGAGATATTTCGTCTATGTTTATAGATTACATATATTTTTGCTAATGAACAAGGCGGTCTGTTTTTCTTGGATGCTATATGTAGAATCCGCAAGACTTCGAGTTCAATCCTTTGGATTCTTATACCGAAAACAACATTTTCGCCTCTACATAAAAATGTAGTGAATTATTGGAGAAAAAAATTACAAAAAATCGGCATTCGGTTTTATCTTCCTCCTTATAGCAGTATTTAAGGATTATGTAAGTCTTCCTTTGCTCGCTGATCGTACAGAAATTCGATAAGGTCTGATTACAGCTTCTAAATGGCAACTGCAGATAGTTCATTCATTTTTACTGCGTTAAACTCTAGACTAAAAAACGATGAAATAAATATTCATAACCTCAAATTTATTTAAAATTAGTTCCACGTTGAAAAAATATGCGTTTTAATATATAATAATTATATATTCAAGCTGATTGAACTTATTGATTACATTTTAAAAGGCTGTAACTCAATAACTTGTTGATATAGCGATTTGAACTTTCAGTATGTAATTTTTAAAGGCGTAACCCATTGAAATTTACTAATTTAATGATAATAAATTCAAACAAACTGCTTTCAGCCTAATCTTACTCAATCTATCGCTTGTCTATTTCTCTAAGTTAAACAAAAATATTACTAACTATTTGAATAACTTATTTGTATTCGCATCAATTGGTTGAGAATTGCGTAATACGAGTGAAAAAGTGCGCTAAATTCACGGCTATTATATAATGTCATCCCAAGCGTGCGTTAATACGCGAACGTGTGATTTTTGTCACTACCCCCACCAGCTGGGGCAGCCACCAAACAGCACGACCAGCAATTGTTATTGCATAAATTTATTTATTTATTATCACCAGCAAAGGTGTTGAAGCGCGCAAAAATGTGATAATTACGCAAAAAATTGTCAGCTCGCACACCCATACACATACACGCATACATATATATATATATATATTGTTAGGGTAATACGCGCTTATGGGCACTAAATATACATACTTATAATCACAGCGCAAGAGTCAACAAACCATAAAAATAACAAAGTATTTTGTTTGTTGTTGGGCGATTTTACGACTGCTAAGCGATTTTTCGCCTTTATTTAATTTTTCATATTATTTCCAGACTGTCGCTTTGCTTTGTTTTCGGTTGCCTTTGTTTTGCGTGAAATTCCCACGCAATTTATACGCCTCGTCGCACCGCGAAACAGCAGCCTTTATTGTTTACAACTGGCAAATAAAGTTATTAAAAAAAAAAAAAAAAAGCGTTAACTTCGGTTTCAACGAAGCTAAAGTACCCTTGTAAGGGGCATTTCTTTTAGTTAAAAGGGTATAAAAATATTTATTTGATTTTGTTTGGTGTGTTTTAATGGCAAATATATGCTTGCGGGGTCCGATTTGCACCATCTATTCGGGTACTGTAGACAATATTCCAAGCAGAATTTTGAAGCTACAACAACAACACAATAATTCATTTCCAATTTCGTGAAAATATTATGATAAATAAAAAGTATTCCATACAAAAACCTGATTTAGTTTGTTCAGTTATATGGCAGCTGTATGCTATAGTAGTCCGATCTAAATAATTTTCTCGGAGATTATATCAATGCCTTAGAAAATAATTCATACAAAATTTCATGAAGATATTATATTTCTTAAATTAAAACAGTTTTCCATACAATCCCTTTATTTCGATTGTTCAGTTTGTATGACAGCTATATGCTATAGTAGTCCGATATTAGCTGTTCCGACATATGAGTAGCTTTTTGCTGAGGAAAGGACGGGTGCAAAATTTCAGAGCGATAACTCAAAAGCTAAGTGAATAGTTCACGAATACACAGGCAGGCGAGCAGACTTACAAATTCGGCTAAATCGACTCAGCTCATCATGTTGATCATTTATACATACCTACATATATTTTACAGGGTATTCGACACTTTCTTCTGGCTATTACGAATTGCATGCAAATTTAATATAATGTGTATAAGGTATAAAAATAAAGCTCGAACGCTACAGTGATGCTGAGCACCCAATTATTTTTGACACTTCCCTATTTCTACTTAAAATTTAAGTTCTTCATTTTTACTTTCGGCAGATTTTTTTTGTTGTTGTTCCATTTTAGCCACCACGTTCGCACACGGTAAACCATAAGCGTGTTATATGAAAATTATATGACATGAAAATGAGGCCAAATAGACTGCCACGCGCACTTACATACCCATAAGTACCCATAAATACATACAAACGTACACACACAAACACGCACAAACATAATCGCTTACTTAGTTGTTAATAACAATCCGTCAGTTGGCCGCTGTGGCACGTACACCATATTATGATGATGTGATAACCATTTGATGTGCTCTTCATTTGTGATGTGTGATGTGCGATGGATGTGTGATGGATGCCTACAGGGATGCCTCAACATTCTAATGACAACGCGCAGGCGTTCAAGCATATCTGTGCACACGCACACACAAATCTCTATATGTTGATGTGCTTGTATAATGTTAAGTAGGTGTTTGGTTAGGTGTGAGATTTACACTTTTATATTTTTCGGCTTCGCTGCTGCCTGATTATCTAATTGTCGTCGGGGCAGCAGTGGCGCAATAAACTAACGGCGGCGTCTGTAAAGCCAACAGTAGCGCTGATAAGCGCCGAATGACGGTTTTATTAGAATGTTTGACCGCAAAATTCGCACATTAAGCTGCTGCTCCAAATCACGGGAAGATCGGTATTGTCAGATAGAACTGTCATTTGAGGCGGTGTACAGTTATACATTACATATGCATGTGAGAAAAGTTATAAAATTAATTGATATTAATTTAACAGTACTTCTAAGTGGGATAAATGGTGTCGATAGGGAGGTTCGATTTAATATAGGAGATCCACTTAACCTCAATTAGTGCGGAGTATTTTTAATAACCTCTATGTTAGTTTCAAAGGCCAACACGCTGTTGATTTGTTCACTGGCACTGCTAGTAAAATATGATTGAGAGATATTGATACCTAGAAACTAGTCAGATAAACTACATTTTACCGCTGCCTAGGCATAAAAATTAGATACATCGAAACAGGAGTTTCAGTTTCAACACGAGCAAAAAATATCACGAGCACCAACTTTATAAATGTTGTAGACTTCTCGGTTGCAATGACTAAGTTAACGAGTAGAGGGTCGAATTAGTTCATTTTCCCAACAGTAAGGTTTACGAAATCGCTATGATCTAGTTTCGAAATGAATAAATAGCTCTCTATAAATTGCTTAACATGCTCTCTAAAAGACATCCTATGATATTGTTTGGTAACACCATGGCAATCTACAGATATGATTTCCTTAGATATTCCAAAAAAATCTCGATAAAGGGCTGCCTTTTATATTTCGAGATTAAAGAACAAAAACAAATATTAGTAATCGAAAGTCTCTTTATTTTTAAAAAAAAAATCTTCTTTAAAATCTATCTTCAGGCGATGTGTGAGCGCTAGCATTGCCATGGTGAAGAGTGACACATCTTGATTTAAACCACGATTCATCACCTGTCACGATCTCGTGTTTCGAAGCACCTTTATCGTAATTTGTAAACATTTCTCTCAACCCATCGACACGATTGACAAATTGTGTGGAATCCAACGAGAAGAAATTTATTTTACAGTGACATTTTTATGGAATATTGAATATATGGTTGTGTCACTAATGTCTACTTTAGGTTCATGACGATTTGCAAGATCGGTTTGCGCACAGCACCAATAGTTTTCGTAACAACAACTGATTGTGATTGACCTTCACGAAATGTTTCTTAGAGTGATCACTGAGGCCAAAAATATCAATATCATCGCCGTACAATAGGAGTTGTACACTCTTATAGAAGATTGTACCTTCTCTATTTAGCTCTCCTGCTCGAATTATTTTCTCCAGAAGAAGATTGAAGTCACACTGTCTGAAACCTCATTTAGTATTGAACGAGGTATCGGAGAGATTCTTCCCGATCCTGACGGAGCTTTTAATATTACTCAACGCCAGTTTACACAGCCATATTAGCTTAGCGGGGATAGCAAGTTCAGACATGGCTGCATAGAGAGCGTTTTCATGCTATCAAAGAAGGCTTTAAAATCGACGAAGAGTTAGTGTGTATCGATCATCTTTTCGCGGGTCTTTTTCAAGATTTAGCGAATGGTCAGTTGTTCATTTTTCAGGTCTAAAGCCACACTGATAAAAGCAAATCAGTCTGTTGACGTGGGATTTAATCTTTCGTACAGTACTCTTAATAGAACCTTATATCCGATGTTGAGGAGGTTCATACAAATAGCTGATGCAGTTGACTGCTAATGATACCCCTTATCAGTACTTTGCCGCCGTATTTGAATAGCTCGCCGGCTATCCATCGGCCTCGCCGCTTTGTTGTTCTTCAAACGGGTAATTGCTATTCGAACTTCTTCATGGTCAGTAATGGTCCGCTAGATCGTGATCGATAGGGGAATCGGGTTCATCTTCTCCTTGAGTTATACTTTCACTGCCATTCAGCAGGCTGAAGTGTTCCCTCCATAATTTCAGTATGCTCTGGGGATCAGTCACTAGATCACGTTTCAAGCTTCACATTTTTATCAGCATAAATCCATTCGCTTAAGCAAGAATTTCTCCAACGCCCTCAATAATTCGCCAGTCTAGTCCTGAATTTAAAATCAAATTAATGCCAGTATTTAATTCTAATTATCCGTTCGAACTGTGAGCCTACTAAATACAAAGCAATTGGAATATATGTATATGTACATACACGCATATATTGTTTTGTGAAAAAACAAATGAAATCATTTGGCGAAAATCCATGTAAACATTTGTATGTAGCCTTGTTTATAAATTTGCAAGATGCAAGGAAGTAATTGGTGATTATTTGTAACGGTTCATATTCAATGGTATATCGGACATGCCGGTGTACTTTCATCGACAGAGTATACCATGTGAACAAAATTTGCAACTTTACAACTACATACTAGTTATATGGGTATGTATGGGATGTACAGTGTAAAACGAAACAATTTTCACTCATATTTTCATAATTCCATTTTCAATACTATGCATAGTTTAAGGTCGTGTTCCTTCAGCCAACCTCGTAAAACAATTTAATAAAGAGAAGGACAACGTTAATATTGCTTTTTACTCCAATATGTGCCAAGCCTTATACAATGACCAGAAGAATACACACTAGAGTGATTCAAAACAAAATTTTCTTTTTTCATTTGGTACTCGGAAAAATAGGTTCCTAGTCACCTCTAAGAAAGCCTCTCCAAAAATGAGGTCTTAATTGTAACGGGAAGGTCCTCCTACATACAGTTTTCTATTTTTTCTTATTATCAGATAGAAAAATTTATATCTCGCTTCCAACTACTTGAAAAAATATCTTGTTCCTTAGATTTTGTGGGAAATTGAATGATCTACAAAAAAGGTCTACAATGATTTTTTCATAAACCCAAACGCTTAAAAGATATTAACAGTTAAAGTTTGATTATTTTTGGCAAAATTTTTTTATTTCTTCTGAATTTTATAACTCAATGAAAAAAAATTATTATGAATGATGAAGCTTATAGACTTTCTTAGAGATGTCTAGGAACCTATTTTTCCGAGTACCAAACGAAAAAAATTTTTTTTTTTGAATCACTCTAATACACACTCAATACTAAATGGGATTTGTTCACTCAAAACTTATTTTTACAGGCAGCGCTACCTCCAAGTTCCCTATTTACCGCGTCTGCTTCCTTTCGACAATATACTTTTGGCATATAATATGTTTGGTCTTTTTTTTTTGCAAATTGAAGGCATCTATCTGTTCGCGAAATTTAGTTATCTCATAGCATATATGTACATACAAGTGTGTACTTATGTCTAAATTTCCATGCCTCTCTACAATGCCAATGCCAATGCTAGCAGCGCACTTTTCCTTTAGAAAGTATTACGCTGGATTATTAGCGCTTTTTGACTATTTTCCTTCACTTTAATTGAGAAAAATTGGCATTTGCAAGTGGAGAGGAAGGCATTAATTATAAAAGTTTGGTTCGAGTGCGTCAACGTTCTAACGGAAATAGATGGACGCCGCCACATGTGGAAGTAAATGAGCAGAGAAAGAGGTGACTGCGTACAACAACAAACGCTGGCAAAATTTACGATTATCTTTAACTAAGCGCTTGCACACACTTCAATGTAGAATACATACATATACATATATATTTTTTTGGCTCAGTTGCTTTTTTTTGTTTTTGGTGAGTTGAGTTTTTAGCTGCCTATAAAGCACTCCCAACTTTCCCAGCGCAATGCTCAATCACACACTTGGATTGTGTAGACATTTACGGCGAGCAACTGACCAAGCAGCAGCAAAGAATTATATATGGGTGTAAATTTCTCTACATACATATCTACATACATATGGTATATGTAAATATATGTATACATTTAATAGCTATGGTTGTGCGCGTTTGTAGCTGCCGGTGAAGGTCAGTGCACGTGGGTTCGCAGCAGCAGTTGCTGGCTACTGATCGTAAAGATCGCAATTAATTTTCTTAGCACCGTTAGAAATAAAAGTCTGATTGCCAAGTTAAGCAACAAATAAGAATAAAAAATCTCACGAAATTCGTCTAGTAACAAGTGTGAATATACTTATATGTAGACTTTTAGGAAAAAAAATCATAGAAATTCATTTCAAGAAGCGCAGTGCGTTGAAAAGAAGTTTTTAAACATCAGAATTAAAAGAAAGAAATTAAAGCAAAAATAAAATTCGACTTGTGATTGCTTATATGAAATTGAGGGTTAGTAAAAGCAATTATGAAGAAAGTGGAATAGTTTAATTATTTTAATGATCTTTCAAAATCAACCAAACCGTTGACGTCGGATGCATCGAAACTATCGGGTGATTTTTTAAGAGCTTGATAACTTTTTTTAAAAAAAAAACGCATAAAATTTGCAAAATCTCATCGGTTCTTTATTTGAAACGTTAGATTGGTTCATGACATTTACTTTTTGAAGATAATTTCATTTAAATGTTGACCGCGGCTGCGTCTTAGGTGGTCCATTCGGAAAGTCCAATTTTGGGCAACTTTTTCGAGCATTTCGGCCGGAATAGCCCGAATTTCTTCGGAAATGTTGTCTTCCAAAGCTGGAATAGTCTAAAGGCGTTAAATCGCATGATCTTGGTGGCCAACTTACGGGTCCATTTCTTGAGATGAATTGTTCTCCGAAGTTTTCCCTCAAAATGGCCATAGAATCGCGAGCTGTGTGGCATGTAGCGCCATCTTGTTGAAACCACATGAGTCAACATTTAAATGAAATTATCTTCAAAAAGTAAATGTCATGAACCAATCTAACGTTTCAAATAAAGAACCGATGAGATTTTGCAAATTTTATGCATTTAAAAAAAAGTTATCAAGCTCTTAAAAAATCACCCGATACAATACCATTCACAAAAATATTTTTCATATGCTATAGTGAACAGATCTGAATAATTTCTTTCGAGATTATACCGCTACCTTAGGTAATAATACGTTCAAAATTTCATAAATATACCTTGTGAAATGAAAACTTTTCGATACCAGGACATAATTTTGATCGTAGAATATAGTATACCTACAGTTTTTTAGGGATAGAGGTTAGGCTAGGTTATTCTGGTAGGCCAATAAGCCACCCAATTTAGTCCTTTGCGATACCAGATGCAGTACAGTTGCTAAGTCCAAGAGGAGTAGTCATCGTACAGGATGCCAGTGTATCATACAGTGGAGACCTCAGATGCTTATAGTGAACTCTTGCCAAAGCGGGACAAGTGCACAAGAGATACGTCATAGTTTCCCTAGTGCGGAGGTGTGTCGCCACCAGACAGTGCCCAGTTAGTATTCCCATCATGTTTCTACAGACCCTTCTATTGAGTACCAAGGCATGGGTTTCTCAATGTTGATCACGTTTTCGGATGTACTTGCCCTCGATGCCTTTGGGGCCTGGCATCCAGTAGAAGTGAAGTTACTTACTTCTGGCAATATTTTTCATCTATCCTGCTTCCCAGATCACTTCTGGCTGCGATACGAGCTTACTGCCTTGACAGCTGCTGGTATTTCTTCGTAGATGTTGACTCTGGAGTTGCCTGTGGGTGCATTAGAGGTCAGCTCCACGGCTTTTTTCAATAGCAAAGGCCTCAGCGCTTGAAATATAAATATTGCCTTATGTCAGTTAACTCTGGACAACGTCCGGTGTGTTTTACGGCAGTGGGCACCTGCTGTCGACAGCCTTACTCCACGGCGCTCAAAAGCACAGCGGATCAAATCTATGCGTTGATCGGCGCCCTGAGAACGCTAAGCATTTTCAGTACCAATTGGCAGTGTGGAATGGACACACTAACCACCTTGGTAGGGTTGAGGCCCATCTAAAACCTCTGCCGTGCTTTGGGTCTGACACCTGGTTGCAATGCAACTCCACATTCAATCCTGACAAAGTCAGTTCTTCCCCTCCATTGGGCTTCAAACCACAACCACCACGATACTCCCCGAGGGGGCCAGTCCGCGCACGAGCAGGTTGGAGCGAACTCCAAGGGCTCCTGCCCTCGTGGTACCAGAATTAAGTCTCCGGTCAGACCCTCGTAGCCGAAACTACTACCAGTTGAACTTCCCATACGGCTCTGGACTTTTGGCCAGGGGTTGGACCCCATACACAACATCACTTACACACACCCAATCATACAGAAACTAACCCTAACTTCCAGCTAACCGCCTTCGCCAAGCTTAAACAGTTCACGCGCAAACGACCCTAACTGTTCCGGTATTCCGACTTAGTGGAGATCACACCGCTAATATCTAATTGTCCATCAGTCCAGCTAATCCCCATACCACCCCAAATCCCTAATGTCCGAGTACATCGGGCACTCCGGCAATCAAATGCGACCAATTTTCTAACCCGCCCCACAAAAACACCCCTGACGTATCTGAAAGGTGCCTCTGATGCAAAATGCATTCAGAGGCCCATGCCCTGTAAGCAGGAAACCCAGACTCCAGACAAAATCTGCGAATTGT